>NW_024412395.1:9022156-9064753 GCF_014898765.1 Herpailurus yagouaroundi | reverse complement strand
GACGCGGCATCTCCACGTGACATATACAGCATGAAAGCAATCTTGGTTTCGTGCAGTCAGCCCAGGGTCTTCTAAGCCCATGCTCCCTCCTCCAGGCCAGGCTGCCCCGGCTCACTGTTACAATTCTCCCCGTAACTACTCCTCGCAGCCAACCTCAGGTTCTCACTTCCTCAGGCAGCCTTCCTGGACTCTTCCAGCCCACTCCAAAGTCCTAGTGCCTCTCACTCTGAACGCACATGTGCTTTAACCTCAACTAAACTATGAGCTTCTTGAAGACTGGAGCCCTGCCCCTCACTTCCAACCTCCTGCCTCCAAAAACAAAACATTTACCGGAGTTTGTGCTCTTTGTGTCAGACAATGTTGGCTTGGCAACTTTTAACCTTTAGAGGATTATATAGGTTTCTGGTTTTGCCTTTCCATGAAAAAGAGCAAGAACTTGCAAAGGAAATCGGGTTCCTAGCCACCTCCCAAGATTGGGTGGGCTCAGGGAAAACTGGATACTTAGGACCTGTGAAGGTAGGTTTATTACTTAATAGCAACTTCTAGTACCTTGACGCTGGATGAGACACAGATAACCACTCAGTCCATTCCCTGGGGTAAGAGATAAGAGAAACCAAGGTCCGGGAGGGGGTGAAGTAATTTCTCCAGGTTCACATAACACGCTGTCCTCCAGAACCACTGATATGCGGGTGGTCACTGCCCCAGGAGGCTTCTAAGGACCATTCCAGAGCTCAGCGGGGCTGGCTAAGTCGCGGTCAGACAATGGTTTTAATTGGTATGTGAAGGAGAATTATCAGCTTGCTAAAATCAAACGTCCTCCCCGACACACCACTGTTCTTCTCTGGCCAGGACGCTTGTCAAAATGACTGTAGAGAACACACCACGCCAGCAGGGCGAAGCCCAAGTCAGAAAACAAGCGCCCGAAACCTCCTCTTTTATTGTTTAAAATAATTTGGTGTAGCTCTACTTGTAATTCGTTACAGTCTTAGAACGTAAAATTAACTTTCTATGATTTAAAATACAGCCCCCAAAGACCAACAATGGTTGTTTCATAAGAATCCAACTTCCCCAAACTGCCCGAGGCTGCACTGTGATGCCTCAAACACCCAGATGAAGAAACATCTGGTGAGTCAGTATGGGACACAAAATGATGCTGACATTTCCTTCTTTTCACAGACAAATACAACTGAATACTCACTAATGTGGCCAAGTTTAGAAAAAGCTACACCCAATGATCAAAAAGTTTCAATGACAGGGGCACCTGGGTGGCTTAGCTGGTTCAGCATCTTGGGTCTTGCAATCAAGCCCCCGCATCAGGCTCCCAGCTGAGCTTAGAGCTTGCTTGGGATTCTCTCTCTCTCCCCCTCTGTCCCTGCCCAGCTTACACACTCCCTCGCTCTCTCTCTCTTTCTCTCTCTCTCCTTCTGCCCCTTCCCAGCTTACGTGCTCACACGCACACTCTTTCTCTCTCTTGTCTTTTTCCACCCTTTCCTGTATTTGAGTCTCACGGCAGTCAAGCTTTATAACAGGCTCACCCAGAGGTGATGAGACCCAACAACACAGCTGGACAGCACACACAGTGGACTGAAAATCAGGTTTTCTGCCTCAGGAGTCACACCCCATGCTGATCCTAGAATCTTATTCGTACCATGGATTCTCTTATGAAATCCCCTCCTCATCGATGAAGGAGAGATTCTGCGCCAGTCCTAACAAACGGATTGCCAATTCTAAGAGGAGAAGAGTTAAATGAATGGAGTTTTCTTTTAAAACAGAAAATGGGCTTCAGATTTCTGAAGGTCACTAACAAGTCCTCAGCCCTTTTTAAGATGCTTGCTATAAGCTAACACTACTGTAAACCGTGGTGACTTCATTAAGGAGATACTGAAACTCTGTAGCAATGTTTATTTACTAAACAGATAAAAAGGAGTCAGACTGAGAACAAACTGAGGGTTGATGGGGGGTGGGAGGGAGGGGAGGGTGGGTGATGGGTATTGAGGAGGGCACCTTTTGGGATGAGCACTGGGTGTTGTATGGAAACCAATTTGACAATTAACTTCATATTAAAAAAATAAAACTATAATAGAACACTAAAAAAAAAAAGGAGTCAGATAATGAAGGAGATGTACTTATTCAAATAAGGAATATGAAACCATGTCTTAGCTGACAAACACCAACTTCTTCAATAGAAACTCTAAATTGGTATCCAAATCCTCTATGGTGCTTACTTAAATCTGTGTTGGCTTAAGATGAGGGACGCCTGAGCGAGATCTACTGCCTGGTATGTTTCCAATGTGTAACAAACATGTTTTGCCTGCACGGTTCCTTTTAAAAGACCCTGAGAACACAGACCGTGGCTTAAAGGATGAGATATTCATCTCCCCTGAGAGCTTTTATGACAAATTTCAACTTCTAGAAATGGCATTTCAGTAACTTGTCCTTCACTGCTACAGTCCCAGAGCCACTGCCCGTGTGCACCATAGTGCGGCCACTGCCCCAGCGGGCAAGGAGGGACATCTGGGGCTAAGGTCCCAGAGCAGCCTTGTGTCAGCCTGTTGTGTCCTGCCGAAGCCTGGGTTCTGTCTGTGAATACAAAACCAACGAGTTTCCTAAGAGAAGGAAGTTCCAGGAAAGCTCAATGGAATGAACACGCTTTGGAAGTACCAATTAGCTAGGAGAGTAGACTCTGCTTCTGCATGACTGACTCAGTCACTGGGTTTAGAAACATTTTAGATCCTTCCCAAGAAATGTCAGAACCATGTCTGAATGTAGTGACAAAAAAAACATAACACCAGAGAACTACCATGTGCAATATTCTATGCCAACAAGATGGCCACAGCACGAACTTGATGTGCGTCTAACTATTCTGCCCTAAAAAACAAACAAACAAACAAACAAACAAACAAACAAAAAAGGGAATGATGGATGGAGACAGTTTGGGTAAAATAAGAGAAAGACTAGAAGAATTTCAAAAGAAAAGACAGACAAAGAAACCATACATAATCCTAAATATACACAAGTGCCCAAGGCTGGGAGCTTCTGGCCAAGTGACAGAGTGAAGTTTCACAAGGAAAATACAAGGGCACTCAAGGTGAGTATCGAAGTATGCAAAGCAGGGCAGGCCTGCCAATAAAGGCACTCCTTTACTGGGAACAGGATGTTTTCCCCACCTGCTTGGTCAGGTGATCAGTGACGGCAGTGAGGAGACCCTGGGTAACAGGGAGGCCACAGGACAACTAAGGGCTGCTAAGCTTACTTTAAGCAACAGGTATTTTCTGCTTCTGTCCCTCAGGCAATTTAAAAGAGTTCACGCCAAAGAACTTTCTCTACTGAATTTCTCATTTTGCAGGAGGAAAAACACCCCAAAGAAACAAGATCCCTCAAGAAGACAGCTCAGTAAGAAACAGACTATTTAATTCTGCTCAGCTGTACTCCTTAGGGTCCACTGGCAAAGTTTCACAGTTTAAGATCAGGATGCCAGCTTTAAACACAGACATCCTCCAAGGGGATAGTCAGTAAGCGCCACACACTACGGAGGGCTTAGTGTCACCTCGATGCCACATTCTAAGTAGGTCCTCTCCAGAGGAAACAGCATCAGGTGCTTCCGAGAGAACAGTTTTACTTCGGTTTTTGGTCAGGTATTCAAGAAGAGGCTCTTAGGGTTTAAAAAAGAAGAGAAAAAGGTCAGCACAGGCCAGGCCACTTGCCCTAAGAGACACAAAACCTGCTTCACATACTGGTTCTGCCAATACCTGCCATGCATCACCTGACAAATGACAGCATGTTCTGGACCCTCTTCCCTCACTCAGGAATAATGGCGTTGGCTATGTTAGCTCACGGGTCCTCACACTTTACATGAGTTATTGTAACAGGAAAGCGTTCTGTTCAAACATGAGTGATTTGTACTAGCACACGACGAAGCCAGATTTCTGAAGCGTCAACAGGTTAAAAACGTATCTATCACTTAGGGCGCCTGGGTGGCTCAGTCGGTTGGGCGTCCGACTTCAGCTCAGGTCATGATCTCGCGGTTTATGGGTTTGAGCCCCGCATTGGGCTCTGTGCTGACAGCTCGGAGCCTGGAGCCTGCTTCGGATTCTGTGTCTCCCTTCTCTGTCCCTCCTCCACTTGTGCTCTGTGTCTCAAAAATGAATAAATGTAAAAAAAAAAAAACAAACAAAAATGTATCTATCACTTTATGAACCCGTGTTGTGCCAGGCCCATCAGGTGGAGATGCCTAGACAGAACGCGAGACCCCTACCCTTGTTGAGCCTGCAATTGTGGTGAGGGTTTCAGGAGATCAAACCTGTCACCGCTGGGCAGCCACATAAGCTGCTAAACAGAGAAACAGCACAATTTGGGGTCCAGATTCTTTTTGTTGACGTATTCTTGCCGTTCCCTTAATCCACGAGTGTGCCCGTGAGAATCACGTGTGAGCCACGAGACTCAACTAAGCAGGTTATTCTCACTTGGGGTCCAATCCATCGAGGTTTTCTAATGTTCTCAGTATACAGTCCAATTTCCCACAGGGCTTTTGATTGGAAAGGCGTTACTGAAACCATCTGTATTTCACTGTTCTCTGTAGGTCTCTAGGCACTCGAAGGACTGGTGAGCCCCAGGGGCTGGACAAGGCAACGAGCAACCGGCTGGACTTACTGCGGGTCCAATCAGGGCCGGTCGTAAGTGTGCGGGGCACAGAAACACATTTTTCCAACTCTCCAGTAGGCGTCTGAGGTGCCAGGACAGTTGTTAGCATTTTACACGTTCAGGAGCGAGGAAAGGCAGGACATGGCTGCCTCCCTTCATCCTGAACTTGCAGAGAGGGGCACACTGAGAGGGGAGGGGAGGGAGGAAGACCGACAGGTATATGTAGCACTTCTGTCGTCACTGGCCATGTCATTCGGTTCTCACAAGAAACCGTGACAACGTCCTCCTCCACCTTACCCACAAGCACACTGAGATGCGGAAGCTGAAAGAACCTGTCCGAGGTCGTGGAGCAAGGAAGCGTGGGTTCCAGCACTTGCACATCTGTCTCTCGAGCCAACCTCGATCTCCCAATAGCAGCCTGGCAGGTGCCGAATGTCACCAGGAAAACGGCAGCCCCCTCCTTCTGACCACAGCAATTGGGAGCCACCGACCAGGAAATCCCTGAGGACAGGTCAGGCCTGCTGTACGTGTGGGAGTCAGGAACCTACCAAGTGGCACCAGGCCCTGAATGGCACCTGGGCTCAGCCGCCACACCAGCACTGGGACTGTCACCCTGAACCATGGCCTGGGCCGAGCTCCAAAGGAGCGACTCTTTTTTTGTTTCACGTTTTTTTTTTTTGTTTTTTTTTTAAGCTTACTTATTTATTTTTGAGAGAGAGAGAGCAAAAGAGAGAGAGCAGGGGAGGCGCACAGAGAGAATCCCAAGCAGGCTCCATGCTGACAGCAGGGAGCCCGATGTGGGGCTCGAACTCGCGAACTGTGAGATCACGACCTGAGCAAGAAGCAGACCCTTAACTGACTGAGCCCCCCCCTCCCAAGGTGCCCCCCAAAGGGAGCGACTCCTAGTCAGGCTGCACACTGATCCACACCCCTCTCTCCCCACACCCTCACTGCACCCCCAGGCCCGTCTGCTCGGCACTCCTGGGCCAGAGGCCGGCTTACCTCCTTATGGGAGTCTTTGTGGGCTTCCAGAGTCTTCATAATCGTCAGCTCGGCATAGTTCTTAAATCTTGCGGGCTGGTTTCTCAGAATTTCCCGTAGAACCCTCAATGCTAGTGCTCGGATGGAATGCTGGAGTATCAGAGGAAAGGAAGACATCAGCAAACAACACAGTGCTTCACTGAACATACTAGCCAGAAGCGCCCGGCAAGGCCAGGCACCCAGCCCTGGGCTCCCCTGGCACCTTGCTGGCACCCAACGCAGGTCACGTTGCAAGCGTGGCACAGGCTGAGACAGCCAGTCCCATGAGGCGGGTGCTATGCCTACGCTGACATTCCCAGGACCCAGCACCTAAGACCTGAGGAAGGTTTCTGGAATGAGCCAAAAGAGGACCAAATGAGACCGAATGAGGACGATACATCTAAGTTCATTATCAATCTCCTGGAGGATTTCCACGTTTTCTGAGATGTCGGTATGCAAATTACCCTTTGGTAAAGAACAGGTAACAAGCATCTAACCACTTCATCAACACGGCCTGTAAGACAGCCACAGACCTGTCTTTACTCCCGACCTTCTGTGTGATGAGATCACGGGGGAGGGTGGTGTGTACACACCTCGAGGTGTCTGAGGCCCAAGCTGTGCGTTTGGAGGAAAACCGTTCCACATGGGCTCCTAATCTCAGTAAAAGAAAAGGGGTTTACACCAAACTGAGCCAAAAACTACATCCTGATTCTTCGTCACTCGTCTGTGCTATTGGCTCACTAATGGACCATCTACCTGCTCTCTACGTGAGATCACTATCTCCCAACACAGCCTGACCAAGCAGGCTGTAAGGGAAGTGACTGTAGGTCCTCCATCACTGTACTTCTGTCTGTCCCCACCCTCCTCCATCACTGTACTTCTGTCTGTCCCCACCCTCCGCCAAACCATTAACCCGAAGCATCAGAAAGCAATCAGAGCCACCGCATTCGCCGGCCCCCTGTGCACCCGTCTTCCATCAGAGTCACCATCAACGTGACCCCGAGAGGGACCTTCACCGTGGGCTGTGTTGAGCTTCCTCAAAATCCACCTGGTCCTGCCCTTGAGTTCTTCATCACACCTGCTTCGTTGTTTCCGCGGCCTCCACAAAGCCCAGTGCACAGGTGGATTTTTACTTCTAGAGTTTCACTCAGACAATTCCCAACATCTGCTGCTGTCTGCGCACAAGGGACCGGCACGCAGCTGGGAGAAGGCAGGACTCTGACTAGGTTACGCCCCCCTTTAAGAGTCATCTACGTGGTCCCAGGTGTGGATTACGGACCGGGCACGGCACAAATTCCTCGTTGGTCACACTCAAAGGTCACAGGGCAAAGAGGGCTTTTGATTTAAAAAAATAATACAGAAGATAACAGAAAACAACCCATGCTCCAGAACTGCTTGCTTAACCAGTTAAAATCACTGTTGCTGCTCACAGATGCCGGCTGCATCTACACAGAACTTCAGGGAAGGCAGCATCTAGTAGGGTCTCTTAAAAAATGAACTTCTCTATTTCTCAGTTACACGTGGAACCTAAAACTCACACAGAAAAAAACCTCATTGTAAAAAACCATTCCATGCTAACAAAGGTTTAAGAAATTCTGTGTTAAACAAAGCAACCTGAAGCAGGAACAAGTTTCCCTCAACTCCTACAAACCCAATGACAGAAGAAAACACACACATAAATAAGCTAGGAACGGGGCCCGTCTCTGACAGAAACATGACCTCACTAGCTGGTGCTCAGAAAATATTTGGAAAACGTTTTGATGTAAACAGCAGGCACAGTACAGAAATAAAGCTGAAGCCAAAGTCCAGAACGACAGGACTTAACAGCCCGTCACACGGGAAGGCGGGAACGCAAGGACGAGGAAGGCGCCTCACGTCTTTGTCTCCGAGCGTCTCCAGCAGCAGGAGCAGAATGGTCTTGAAGTGCTCCTCCCAGACGCCCAGGCTGTCTTCCCGGGTGATTTTGAGCAGCTCCAGCAGGGCGCCTTTCCGTTCCTCCACCCGCTCGTTGTGGTTGGACAGCTCTTTCAGAAGGTCAGCCACCAAGTCAGAATGGTCAACGGGCACTGGAGAGACACCGAGACAAAGTCACCTCACGAGGACCCCGGGCTGTGGACGCGCCCTCCGCCCGCTCTCCGCTCCCAGAGGCAGCCCCCCTCCGTCATTCCTGCCCCGTGCCCTTCACCCTTCTCTGCTGCCCGCTCGTGACACCCTTAGCAGGCCGTCTCACCAAACAGGAAAACGGAGATGTGGGAACAGATGTCAAGTACCAATACCAACATCCTTACCCTCCCCCACGGTCGTTTTCCCCCTTCGAGTTCAGACAAACAGGAGAAGCCACCTAAAAGTCTCTCCGTGACTGTCCTCCTCCCCCCAAATCTATCTCCACTGCAGCAGCTCCAAGTCAGGCCACCCCTGGACAGTCCCCTCCCGCCGTCACACCCACTGACACGGGCACATTTTCCTCCAGGCCCTCCTCACTGACCCGTCTGACATTCCTTCCCTCCCCGAACGTCCAGAGCTTAGTAACCAGCACAGCAAACAAATACTAATCAAGGTGTTGAGCCTGTGCGTGGACTGTCTATGCACAGACTGTACAACGTGCCAAAACCACTTAGCAAAAGGGCTTCAGCCATGAAACACCTATCCTTTCTCTTCCCATGAACTTAAGAGACCTCAACTCTGAACACTTCCTTTCAATAGAGAGGATGAAAAGGCAGAGACAAGTCATTAGGAACTACTTAAATTTGTATTTTCATACTTTTTTTTTTTTTTTTTTTTTTAGCTTCTAAGGTGTGAGGGAACAAACACACAGGAAGTGTGAAATGTTAAAGAACTCAATCATTTCCCCCCTGCCTTTCCACTTTTCTCTTTAGGCCTTTTAGTCAGTTGGTAAGCCTTACATAAATTTAGTGAGTTTAGGAAGCCTTTTACGCAGTTGGTAAATAGGGGAACAACCAACACCCCAATCTCTGTTCTATCTTAAACAAGACGAACAAATGGGTAAGTTAAATGATGTGTCAACTGTCTGAACAATAAAAGGAAACAGCCCACTACTCCTAAAAAGTGCAACTCATAATAACCACCAAGCCATTGGCCTTGGGCCCAGTGAACAGGCACTGGGAATCCCTGGGAATTTACGGAGTTGCTACCCACGGCAAGTAACCACCTGGGCACATGCCTTCAGACGACTGCAGGACTTCATTTCTGTCTTAGGATCCCATCGCTATTGTGGGGCTTGAACTCACAGCCCTGAGAGTAAGAGTCACGTGCTCTGCCAACTAAGCCAGGCAGGCGCCCCCCAGTTCCCCTTCTTTTGTGTCCCCACTGAAACCAGCAGCTGCTCTAGTGAGGCGCCCTCTCTTTCCAGTGCCACTGTGTTAGGTCTTTTTTCTCGGACAGGCCATGAGTTGCTCTCAGGCCAAGGACTCTGTCCGATTTGCCTCCTTGTCCCCAGCAAGCTATACACTTCATGACACACAGTGAATGCTACCTGTTTAGGGTTCTAATTTAGGGTTCTGATTTAATTCTTCATTTAAAACTGAAAAACAAAACAAAGGCTTGGAAACAAAACGGATATATACGTATATTAAAAAAAAAAATAACTATTATGTGAACGTGACGACCAGGTGAAAAAAGAACTAATTAAGTTCCAGACAAAAACAGCATCATTCCAATGCACGCTTACTCACCGGTTACTCAGTAATGGACACTGGTCTTAACACAAGTGTCAGAAAACAAAGCACGTCATCAGACTAGCTCTGTTCGTGCCAAGTATGTTATATTTGGGGCAAGTAACTTAACCCTTCTGAATGTTAGTTTTTTAACCTGTGAAATGGAAATAGTCCCTTCTATCTCATTAGGTATGTACAGAAAGCAGCTGAGCGGAAAGCACATGGTAATGCAGGAGCTCAGTATATGCCAGATCCCCTCTCTCTGAACTATGAGACAGAAGTCAACCAAAGCAGCTCCAGGAAGGCCTGGTTAAAACGCTGGTGTGAGAGAAAAGCAGGGGGCTCTCAGTGGTGCTACCGGGCCCTCCTTCCATAGCTCAGGGCTGGGAGAGGACACACAGACGCGGAGCCTGTGCTGGGATGGCTTGTGCCTCTGCCTCCCACCCGCTAACTGCTACTCCCCTCGCGCTTCTGACCTCCACTCAGGCCCTTGTGCCTCGCGGAAGCCTTCCCTGAGGGGCACAGCTGACCTTCCTTCACTGCACAGTGTGCAGCCCTAAGTTTGGGTCACGGGTAGCTCCTGGTTTCGTGACTGGCTCTACGAAAGCCAGGCTGCTGGCTTCCAGAGGGCAGGGACTGTGCACGCTTCTGTGCACAGATGTGCTTTCCATGCCTAAGCACATGGTGGGGGCTCAGTAAGTGGCTAAACGAAGGACTGTCTGCATGTGTGTTTGCCCTCTACACCCCAGAGAGAGCCACCGAAAGCTCTTCTGGATGGTGGGGGGCGGGGGGGGGGAGTTGGATGGGGGTCAAGCAAAGAGGAACAAACCATCTCGAAGCTGCTCCATGTCATCATCGAACACGGCCTCCTTCAGGGCTGTCTTGTCATAGGCGTTGATGGTGTCCGAGTAGGGGTAGGGATTGTAGTCTCGCGCCCGCGGCCCAGGGAAGGCGCGGGGGGGCTGGGTGTTGAGGAGGGACGTCTTGTTGTCCAGGGCCGTTCTGCCTCCTTCCACCACATCACTGCCTCCCCGGCCCTCCGTGGCAGGCGACGCAACTCCACCATCGCGGGACACCTGAGGCACGGCACAAGGTCAGTTCCTTTTTAGGACTTTTAACAAACTCTTCCTTTACATTTTCAGAAGTATTGGGACAGCCAGATTTCTCCCTTGAAATCTGGCCACTGACCAAAGGATAGTTACTAGGTTTCAATCTGTAAACCATCCAATTCATAAACTACCTGAGCGGGAACTGAACACTTATGTTTTCCCCTCTCCACTCCCTAATTTACATGTAAAGTCTGTTAATTTACATCTGAAGTCTGTTTTGTAGGTGGTGATGACTTTTGACTTAAATGTTTCTTTAAAAAAAAATTTTTTTTTAATGTTTATTTATTTTTGAGAAAGGGAGAGAGAGAGAGAGAGAGAGAGAGAGAGAGAGAGAGAGAGAGAGGACAAGTTGCGGAGGGGCAGAGAGAGAGGGAGACACAGAATCCGAAGCAGGCTCCAGGCTCTGAGCTGTCAGCACAGAGCCTGATGCGGGGCTCGAACTCACAAGCTGTGAGATCATGACCTGAGCCAAAGTCGGATGCTTAACGGACTGAGCCACCCAGGTGTCCCTAAAAAAAATTCTTACTTTCTAAACTTGTATATTTAAACCAGTCCTTATCTTCATGCAGACTTTGCAGAGTGGGAATCACGGCACACATTCTGTCATATATTTTGCTTTTCTCATAGTGTAAGAATGTCCCATGTAAATAAAGTGTTTAATAACATATTGTTTAATGGGGTGCCTGGGTGGCTCAGTCGGTTAAGTGGCCGACTTAGGCTCAGGTCATGATCTCGCAGTCTGTGAGTTCGAGCCCCGCGTCAGGCTCTGTGCTGACCGCTCAGAGCCTGGAGCCTGTTTCGGATTCTGTGTGTCCCTCTCTCTCTCTGACCCTCCCCTGTTCATGCTCTGTCTCTCTCTGTCTCAAAAATAAAATAAACGTTAAAAAAAAAATTAAAAAAAGAAATTAAAAAAAAATAACATATTGTTTAATCACACCACTATTTCTACTTGTGTTCTAGTAAGATTTACTCAACCATTCCCCTTCTACTTTTTTTAATGCTTCTATTTTTTGCTATTATAGACAACTCTGAAATAAACTACACTGTAACATAATACCTTTCTTACCTTTTGCTGCATTTGTTATTTAGCACAGATTGCCAAAAGTTACATTACTTGATAAAGGATATGAAACTTAAAATCACCTATGCCGAATATAATTTTACTTAGCTCCAAAGCAACTGTATCAAGTTCCCATGCCACCAATATTACACTAGTTCCCTCATATCCTGAAGCATTAAATATTCTACTTTCTACCCGAAACAAAGCGGAACAATTTAGAAATAAAGTGGAGCCTCAAATGTATGTTTGCTGCATTTCTGTAATCACCCGTAAGGATGGACTTTCTCCTGCACGTTGAACGTTTTCATCTCTGCTTTGGGGAACTGTCTTCCTAGTGGCTCTGACATTCATCCTTACGGAGGTCTGTCTTATTACACTGGGTCACTTATCAAACCAAAGAGGTACACTGGCTCCCGAGTCTTTCACACATAATGCATTTTCACCCCCAGCCCAGCTTCTTTGCTCACACTCTGGTAATCAGCAGCTAAGATCGTGAATTTCGAACCTGTTCAACAATTTCCACTTCGTCCTCTCATGTTCTCCTATCCTGTCACCCACCCTGTTGTCTGGCCTGGGGGTTCCTGCACCCCATCCTGCCGATCCCACCAATGACAATCCTGCTTCCATGCCTCGTCTGCTACCTTCACTCGGCAAGCTTCACCCCTTTCAACTTCGCCAGAGAATTTTTATGCTTTGAAAAAGCGGAAATCACTCAAATGTTCCAAAATAGGGCACTGAGTACATGATTGTGGTATCCATGTGACAAATTCTCACCTGAACATAAAAATTCCCACAGGAGAATGCAGACGGGGGGAAAGTGCTCACATGCTACACTCAACAGAATGCACACCGTGATGTCACTTGCATCAAAAACAAACAAAAACATGCTACAGCCTACTCCAAGCATACAGCTGCATAAATATATATAAAGAAACAGAAAAATACACACGAAAGCATCCACCTTCTCTTAGGGCCTCTATTGTTCCTAGCAGGGCTTCGGATTCCCTAATTTGAGCCCCTCGCTCCCCACAGGTGTTCTGGAAGCCCTTTTCCACTCTCCTCACCACAGCTGAACTCCCGGAGTCAGGTCGGCCTCTTTCTGCTGCCCATAGAAAGTGGGAGCGGTCAGTGGGGATGCCCTCCACTTCCTGGCCCCACATCAACCCAGCCCACCCTGCTTCCCAGCTACGGCCACCAGTGCCCAGACTGCCTCCTCTGCCATGTCCTCAAGGACCCGTGTCCACCAATCACCCACGCCCTGCCACGGCATTGTCCACACTTTTCTCCTAACTGGTCCCATGTGCATTCAGACGGGGCAGATCTCCCCGGGGAAAAGGTCCTGAATGATCCCTCCTCAATGTCCAGGTTGTTACTCAAGCTGGTCCTCAACCCACTGCACTCTGCTTTCCACGCTCAGCTCTGCTCTGAACGGTGCTCACAAAACAGATGGGGCTCCTGGAAGAAACTAGATCTGGAAACCGTAGACCAGGACTGTGCGTAAAGTTTATTTGAGAAGAAGAACATGGAAATCCAAACCGTGGGTCCATTCTCCAAGAAGAAGTCGTGGCTCTACATCAGAACAATGGTGAATAAACGTGTGTTTTATATACTTTCAGCTAAAATACAGTATTTGATGCAGATCGTAAAAAAAATAAAAAAATAAAAAAAATCCAGCGGAGTCCTTTCCCTTCACGTCTGGCCGGTCGCTGTCTTTGCAGCATCACCTCTTTGGCTACAAGGCCTTTCCCAAAGTTTCCCTTAAATTCTCTGATACCCCACTCTCCTGGTCTCCCATGCAATAATAACCTGTAGCCCTTCTCCCAAGTCCTCTTCTTCCGTCTTTCCCTTTAGTGTTGATGCTCCCCAGGATTTTGTCCTTACCCTTTACTTGGTTGATTTCACTCACTTTCTAGTTACCATCAGGCAACCAGTCAACGTCTCCCAATGTTTCATCTCCGGGCCGAGTGGCCAGCCTGAACTGCAGGCTGGTATCTGCAAAGGCCTAAGGAGTATGTGTGCTTGGATACTCCCTATGTCTCCCAAGTCACACACATCCAAAACTGAACTCATTAAGTTCCAAAGGGGTTAACACACATTTTTTTCTCCTTCTGTGATATGATCTCACTGAACGGCACAAGCACCTAACAGTTCTAGCCAGAGACTTCGGACTCTTGTTATTTCAGCTCATGCCTTACCGACCCCACTTCCTCCAGAGTCATTCTCCATCTCAGAGGGGCAGCAGGTTTCCTAAAATTTTAAGTGTGACCACGCCACTTCCTTGGTTAAAAATCTCCAGTGACTCCCGAGTGGAGTCAGACACCAGCAGGAAAGGGAGTACCCTTCCTGAGCCACCCTTGCAGCCTCCTCCCCAAACCTGGCCACCAACACGACAGGCCCGCTCTCTGCACACCAGCCACCGCAAAGAGAACTCATGCCATGCCCCCTGCCACCTCTCTGCTTTCTCCTAGGCCCGTCCTCCTATCTGACCACACACTCCCCTCGAACCCTGCTTCACGCGGCTCCGAGGACAGCACCACCTCTGAGCACCGGGACCGGCCCAGCCTGACTCATCAGTACTGAGCCCTGCCCGCTCCCGCCGCACCACCACTCCCCACGGATCCGCCTGCCTCTGCAGGAACTACAGCTCCCAGAGAACCACGCTGCTGTCTGATTCAGGCCTACTATTTTCATCACGTCACAGGAACAAAAATATGTCCAGGATAAACAAAGGCAAACGGGGGACAAGATAGTTTACAATCTTCACAAAGAGAGCTGGGGGTCACTCAAAATTTTCTAAAGTTGCCTCGGGCCTCTTAAGATAATACTCTTCTAGCTACAAGACACAAATGATGATGAAGCTCAGTGTTCACGTGGTCAGTCCTCAGCGTTCTCACTTCACCGAAATACAGTTCTCTGTTAGCCCGGGGATACTTACAATGTCACAGTCCTTTTTGCCATCTCGCTTAATTGGCTCGTTCAGATCCTCTTGGCTTCGAAAACTAAACTTTTCAATGGCTTCTGTAACTCCACGCAGAGAACTGTAAATTTCTTCAGAGTTCAGGTTCTCTGTATCATATTCCAGCATGCTAAAGGATCAAAAGATATTGTATTTCTTAAATTGAAGCACACGCATAAATTTGAGGCATGGATATAAATTACTTCCAACAGTTTATGGAGTGAGGTATAATTACAATTTCGTGTCTTTAGGCGAGTTGGAATGAAAAGGAGACACCTGTTAGAGTGCCACCACTGGACAACTGCACGTGTTCCTTGTCAAACCAGGCCCCAAACACATCACATCAGCACTCGGTAAGACCCGGTGGGGGGCACAGCAATAACCACAAGAATGCAAGAACTCAAAGGGTGACAACTGGTGACAATGCACGAGGTAATGAAAGTGGAAAAATAACTTTCGTATCTTGAAGATGGAAACAAGGAGTCTGGTTGTTACTGGTCTCAAATGTACAAACGGGTAAGAGGGGTGGGCACTTCAAAATAAAGCTAGTGTCACAAGCAAGTTTCAGAGGGGCAAAGCTAATGACCTCACAAGACTGGGTAATGCTCACCGGGGTTAGAAACTTGTGAAATAAAACCCTACGTTCAAAAACGATTCCAAGTTAGATCCACCCTACCGAAAGGCTCCCGACAGTCTCTCTTGTGCCATCTAACCCAGGAGCTTGCTGTGAATATCAAACTCTTCCAAGGTGCTGACATTTTGCGTTTTACAATAAAAACAGATCTTATACAGATGAGTCACGTTCCTAGATGGATGTCTAGAAGTATTTGAAAAAGCAAGAAACATTCGTCCCTTACAGAAAAGTGATGCCAACGATTGTTCCTTTAGTGGGCTGAGCAGAGCACAATCAGAAACTAAGCAAAAATCCCAAGTAGCCTTTGGGTGTCATGTATAGGGTGTCAACAGGCAGCCTTTCACGGTCTGGAGAGTGCCCGGAAGCGGGTCCCGAGAATAGCCCGCCGTCCCTCACCGAGAGTATCCAAGAAAAGCACAGGATAAAGCACAGCATAAAGAAGGCAAAACATGAAGCAACAGTCAACCAAGGGTAAAGGCAAAACAACTGTGTTCATTTGAGTGTCACGTGTTTTAAACAAACTTGAAGAGAAGATCAGATGAGTTGGTCTAAGTGAACTTCCACAAAGTCTTGGAGCTACACTGAGGATTGCTAGGGACAAAGAATCCTTGGGTGTGTTTAAGTGAGCATTCAACAACATCATTCAGGACTAAAGACATGCAGTCTTTCGTTCTTCAAAAGAAGTAACTGAAACTAGACCATCGCTGGCAGGAACCTTTCCTACGTGCGACACAACCAACCCTGTACGTTCTCACAAGAGGCTGTTTCCTGTAGCTTACAAACAAATAATATTTACTAAGCCCCCCCTCGCCACCTTTTCTTTTCTTTCTTCTTTAATGGTTTGGGCAGATGAGCAAGATAAGAGGTCGACGGTCCTCACTTGGGAGGAGCCAGACCTCTACTGGCTCGCGGTTGGAACCATCCAGGTGTTTTCTGTGGCTGGACACGTCCTGCTGGGGCACAACATCTGAACTCACCTTTGGAGATGGGAGCTATTTGCCTAAAATTGCAAAACTCGCCCAGATAGAACTTTCTTGTTTTCTGATGAATGAAAGAAAATCTATACCCCAACTGTGCTTGGAGAGCTCACAAAAATACATGCCAACTCAAAGACGGGCTCTGGCAGCAAACACAAAGAAATGTGAATGAACATGTTAACAGCTAAAGTCCCATGTATATACTGACGGGAAGTGGAAGGAAAAACCTGAATGGAATTCAAGATGTCAACCCCTGCTAAGTTCATAAGGTTGTCTGTCTATGGGGCAACATCACTTTAATGTGAAGAAAGCGTGACTGAGGAGCACAGGGGGTCGGTCCCTGCCCCTCCTTTCTAGAACACCACAATACCAGCTTCCGTGGGAGCAAAGGCATTTATACATCTGGCCAGTACACTATTTTTTATATATAAAGACTGAGTATGACTCAAACAAAAAATTATGTATACGAGATGTAAAAAAGATGCCTTAAAATACTTTTAATCACAACAACCAAAAATAATAGCATAGCCCATGCAAAAAAGGAAAAAAAACAACTGAAAGCATGACAGATGGACAAGAGCAAGTCTGGCGGAACGTTCAGCTTTTTAAGGGATGTCACAATATTATTTTCCATATGTCGCTTCAGATAACATTAGCTTTCACTTCATTCATCTCATTATTCGTAACCTCAATGGCCTTAAAATATTTCACGTCCGTTCACAGAACTTTATAGCCTCGTCTCAAAATAAGAAAATAAAGGATTCTGCCAGTTAATGCTCCTCCTTCTTACTTTCAATTAATAGTGAGGAGTACATGTGCATGACCGGCTGCAATCCGGGGTGACACTTCTTTTAGACTTGAGGTTTGAAGTATCTCCTTGGTACGAAGCTAAAACTGTGAGCGGCAGGTGAGAGACGGCATGGCTTTTCTCCAACACGAACCAGATAACGTTACTTTCTTCGCTAGTTCATGTTTTGGCATTTGTTTTTTTCCGAATCGATGCCTACGAGCCCTCATTTTGTAGGGAAAAAGGAAATTCCCACGAAAGCTGTCATCGGGGAATCCCAGATACCGGGGTCCCGGCCAGCAGAACATAAGAGAGCACAGCAAGAGGGACGCAGTGGCTTTCTTAGAGGAGGCTTTGCTTAGGTAGACCCTAGTCTGCCACCTGACCCCTAGCTCAGAGACGTAATCCTTTAGTTACAGGCCAGCTCCCGGTCTTCTGTAAACACTGCGATTAGACCCCAGAGGGTTTCCTTAGAATTCTTCAGATTAGGAAGAGTTGCTCAATGGGTCAATATTCACTGGCCTAAGGTCAGGCCATGCCACCCAACACTGGGGCAGAATAGAGCTCTGGACCTGCCCTGTTGTAAAGGGTCCATATCAAGGGTGGGGAGATGGGTGAGGTCAGGTCTCCAAGAAGAGAGACACCAGAGGCAGGAAGGTTGCTTTCTCAGATTTTCCTCTTTTGTCATTTTGTAGGGAAAATATGTCTGCAGTGGGAAGGACACTAAGATTCTAGGTATGGAATTAGGATAATCATTCGTGTTATGCCATCAACACAGTTTTGACAGAGAGCAAAGAGACAAAGGTTTCCTCTTATTTTTATGTAACGGACAGGTTTTTCTAAATGTAAAAGTCTCTTGTCAATGCTCTCTCCCTCCGATGGCCAACAAAAGTTAATGGGTATTTATTAGCATCAGCTGTGTTACTGTGTATGTGTGAAGGATGATTCTGGAAATGGGGTCTTGAGAGTGGCTGGGGGTGAAGTTTAGTGCCCATTAGGGCACACAGGTCAGTGTACTGGAAGACAGTCATAAATGGGACTTCTACTTCGAGGCCTGGCTCATCTTTTTTTTAAAAAAGGAAGTAAAGCGACACGCTTCATTAACATTGACCACAGCAGTGGTCACGTTGTTGCTGTGCCCTTTCCCTAACCTTGCGTATCTAGTAACAGTCATTATAGGATTCTCTGAACACTTGGGAAGCTACTCTTAGACCTATAAGAGTTTCCAAAGAAAGGTGTTGTTAAAACCCGACACAGCGGACTTGTTCATATGTACAGCTTCATTGTGCTGAGGACACAAAAGTAGAAATGTAAAGCTTCTGTGCAAAAGCTATCTGTGAAGCATTCAGAAGTAGCAGATCTTTTTCTGTTTTGTTTTTACCCCATCCTATCAGAGGGCACAAACTCATTTTGCACAGCACAAAGATGGCTGAACTGCCCTATGCTCTGCTCATGCAGTTATAGGCTTCAACGGAAGGGGTCCTCTGATCTTTGGACCTTTATAATAAGCACCTAAAGGACTCTCGAGCAGTAAACTAAAGGAATCCATGGGCCCTACTTTGTCCCACTGATTTACCATCCGTCTTAAATCTGAAGGAAGCCCCACCTCCTTCTTCTAGATACTGACCCCTCCACTGCCCAGAGGCAAGGGCACCTCAGTGAGATGCAGCAGTGAAAACCTCCTGACTTCCCCTTCTGGATCAGACTATCGCCACGTGAGGGTACCTTATGCAAGAAAGCAGTCCACGTCATCAACAGCAGGACGAGCGCTACAGGTACGGTTTGGGACAGGGCAGGTCTCATTTGCTTCTGGGTGGGAATGCCTTGTCTGCTTGAGAAGAATACGAAGGAAACTGTGCCCCTCTCGCCTGCCTCGACTGCACGGCACTGTCCCAGCACCTTTTGGGGTGGGGGGCTCAGCTCTGCCTGGGCCACAGTGGGTGCTGACGGATTTGGCCAGTTGATGAAACAGTCATCTGTCCCTGGGCCGCGGCAGGAGCTGCACTCATGCGGGTCCAGAGACCATGTGCCTGCTCACACTTCTCACCAAGGCTCTACTCCTGCTCATCTAAGCCAGAGGCTTTCCACAAGACCTGAGACGACCCTGGAAAAGCAATAATATTGTGACACCTCGGACAAGGTTAACAGGTAGCTTGTTACCTGGGAGAGTAAGAGCGCCTGAGAGTCTTGTGGGAGGGAGCGGTGGGAATGGAGTTAGGCTGAGAAAAGGGAGGTGGGTGCTTCGATAGCCCATCGGCACTCCAACCCCATAACCGACTGCAGTGATCAGAAGAGGAGAATCAGAGAGAGACAACACAAGGCAACGGGGAGGGGAGGGGGGAGGGGACAGGAAGACACGATATCCTGAATGTCTTCCGGTCTCCTCCTTCCTTGACCAGGCTCTGTCAGAGTTAACTGCAGCAAAATGTACACTTCACCATACAGAGGAAAACTGAACAAATTTTGTTTTACAGTTTGGCCCCTGATGAGGCTGCTTTATTCCTTCCCCTCTCGATCGTGTGTTACATGTTTAAATCACGTGAGATTCCAAGGGTAAGACTGGGGGTGTGTGTGTGCACGGGGAAGGACACTGTGAGCACTTACACACAAATAGGCACGGATGCTCAGTTTCGGGTAATGCAACCAACTGTCTTACAAAGAGCCAGACAAGGAATTTCGGGCCTTAATTCAAACGAGAACCAAGGGACCACAGCAGGAAGATTCAGAGAACGTGCCATTCTGTCCAGAGCACTCAAGCAGGGGGCAAGGTGCTCCCTGAGGCCAGGATCCAATCAGATGGGAGCTCAGAGGCCACCACAAGCAATTTCCTTCTGAAAGAGTAACAGCACCACTAGAGGGTTACAATTCCCCTACTCACATCACCTACTATGAGAATTAAAATGCATCTGAGAACACAGGCAGCCCTCTTCACTTTGTGAATGTCACTCAGTGGCCTGGGTCTGCAGAGGCCCTGACAGACAGTTCTAACAGCTGCTGCGATTCAGAGGAGCCACACACACTGGGAGAGGCGTGCGCTGACCTGGCAGGAAATGTGATCTGAGGCCCAGGATGGAGTCGTGGCATCAGAGACCACGTCCCCAGGGGGCAGCACCGCCTGCGGCTGGCATTCATCATAGTCCTGAGAGCTAGTCTCCACCAAAGACAGCTGTGGCCTTATTTTGGAAGGCAAGTAAGTGGAGAGAGGAGAGGTCACCACAGCATAGGAGGGCCCACAGACCTCTAAGTCACACACTGAATCGGGGCAGAGGTACAAGAAGAATCCGGGTGACCATGTCTCCTGGAGTTCTGCTAACAGGTGCAGCGGAAAGCAGAGAGGTGCACCAGCCCCTCCACAGCTTACGGAAGGCTGAGTTTCCCAGTTAATCCCCACTTGGCTTCTATGGAAACTGTTGATCCTCTGATGCAATGGCTGTAAAATCCACCTAAAATTACCCTTTATTGCTGGAGGTAACAGAGGGGATGCTCTGTTATCAGTGTCATTCTGCTCTACATCACGTTTGTCAAGAACGTTCAGCAGACCAAGGCGGGGAAGGCCATCTGCTTTCTCATCTCAAAAGGAATGGATGTCCTGTGATTTCTGAAGCCCCTTGCAACTCGGTTTTTCATTTAACACAAATCACACTGGGTAAAATGAGCTAAAATATACGGATGTGTTTAAAGACAAAACTCCAGATTACAAATCTCTTCAAATACCCAGCAGTATTTGTTTACTAGCTAGGGGTAAGGAGTAATTCTTCCCTCACACAAAAAAAACAATTAATGGAATGTTTCACCAAGGTTTAGTGTTAGCTCCGGCTTCTCTAATACTATTGCAAAAACAACTTCCTCGTTAGCAATTTTTCTGTAACTATCAAATTAGATTTTTTCATCATTTTAGAATATTTGCTAATAACACACCATGATCTGAGCATTAGAATTTTGGGACTAAAAAAAAATACTATGGTTTGTTTTGATACAAAAAAATTCGATTAAAAAGCAGTTAATTGGTAATGACTTTTTCCTGTAAGAATAACAAAGCTAACATTTTATGGTTAAGATGATTCAAAAGAACTGCAGGTCACAGAAAATAAATGCCTCAAGAGCACTGCTCAGAAAACTCTGGGATTATGTGTGGTGGAACTTGTCTATCGCCTCCCTAGGAATGGGGTAACCTCGTCCATTCTCCTATTTAACGCAAGAGTTCATTTCTTTTATAATTTTCCTGGTGAAAGTATGAGGCCTATTTGAGTATTTCCAGTGATATGACAGGAAGCCTTTTTTCCCACTTCTGGACAGTTTTGGTTGTGAGTTCAAATTGGCTAAGGCCATCTAGCTAGGTACGCACCGACGGAGGGCACATTCTTTTAAAAAATAAAGAAACCACACAACTAAATAATTCCCTAAAGAGGAATTTGTTGACAAGAAAACATTTATGCCACTACTGGCCTTAATCTTGAAAATGATATTAATATTGAAAATTAATCCCTTCCACTGATCTGCAATCCTGACAATAAAAATTATGACCAGACCAATTAAAAATAAATGGTGAGCTGGAAAAATAAATTAAATTTTTAATAATTTGGGGATCCATGAAGATTAACACCCAGCCAATTCTTAGCTCTGCTGGATTATGCTAGCAGCCGCCACTGATCCTTTACTTAGACTAGTAGCACATATAATAATAAAACACTTAACTTGCATTTTACCTTTTGCTTATTACCTAAGGAATGTGCCACCCTAATAATGAAATAAAAGATAAGGAGTATGAATCATGTATTATGGAAGAGCAGATTTCCCAATTAATGGTGAAGTATTACTTCTAGACAAAAGAAACAATTTACAGAGAATACAAGTTTTCCATAAAACCCTCCCCACTCCGCTGCCCCAAGAAAGAGAACTCTGATTTTACCATTAACACCAGACCCTGGTCATTTAAGACTAGCCATATGCTTAAGATACAGATGTTAACATAGAAGAAGAAAAAAAAATAGTGGAGCTTCAGTGACACCTGGGGAAATTCAGACGTATTTTCACTCACTTCTGATCTCAATTGTCTGATCGTAACAGCCTGCCAAAATCATGACAACACAGACCAAACTTGGGAGACGTGACATCATTCTTCATTCTACCTAAACATGGCACCAGGGGCATTTAGAGAGATTAGAAGTAGGGCAATACAAATGGTAGGATACTGTAAGTATACAAAATACTTTGTGTCACCAAGAGAAAAATACAAATTTGGTATGCTCCAAATACTTAGATGACAACTTGAGAAACTCAAGAGGACTTCATTGGTCATGACAGAAGATTTGGGGAGACTCTTGATCATTCAAAATCTAAATTTAAAGGCACTTGTAATATTTTCCTACTAAAGAGGCAACCCTTGAAGGGAAGATGGCATGTACTTGCAGTATCTTCTTGTCATCCTGGTGTCGGCAACCCTGAAGACACAGCCCCTGATCTTTGTGCCCAGAGACCTCAAAGATGTGGCCTTCTTGGAGACAAATACAGCATGTACGTACGACCCTCACACGTCTGGGCACTGTCAAGTCTGGTCTCTACGGCCACTACTCAGTGTGAGGCCATGGAAGGCTCCAACACACACCGGGGGTGGGGGTGGGGGTGGGGGGGGGTCACTAAAGTCACCATGCAGAGACTTCCACAGGCTCTGGCCAGATGGAGAAGTCTACAGATGCTGGGACAAGGCATTTTTCTTATTTAAAGCCACTGACTCAGAGTCTGTAAGACCAATGCTTGCACGGTCCCAACAAAGTCTGAAAACAATGATCTAATTTCAGTTCTCAGGTTCTAAATACCTCTCTGGAGCAGGAGTCGGCTTCAAACGTGAGCCTGTAATTACAGCAACTATGCCTGGAATGACTGACTGCTGGTTTGGAAAACTATCCTAGGCCTTGTGTGGGACTACAAGGGATTTATTTAGATG
This sequence comes from Herpailurus yagouaroundi, assembly GCF_014898765.1. Lineage (NCBI taxonomy): Eukaryota > Metazoa > Chordata > Mammalia > Carnivora > Felidae > Herpailurus > Herpailurus yagouaroundi. The sequence continues at coordinate 9,041,951 of NW_024412395.1, read as the reverse complement.
ACAAATACCATAAGGCACTCCTACCACTTACAAAATAGGTGATGAATTTCTAAATCGTTTCTACGTGAAACAGTACTAAATGTGGCTTTTAGCCTTAAAATCTTTAAGTTACTAGGGAGTGCTTAGAGCTGGAAGAATCTCCAAGAACATTCAGCACAAATTGGCCATTTTGCCATAGAAGTCAACTGCTTTGCCCAAGATTATACAGACTACTAGACCCCATGATCTCCTGATACCCATCCATTTTTTGGTGTTAAGCTTGGTCTAAAAACCTAGGAATGGGGTGGACAGACATTGGGGTGGTTTCCTCACTTTTGGGGAAATGGCATTACCTGGGAGACAGGCCCCCGTGGGAACAGTTGGTGGGTGAGGTCAGGGGGCTGGTCCTGCTGCTGGTGTGTCGGGAGGGAGTCCGGCCAATTGTATTGCTCGGAGAGCCCTGGGGTGAAAGCAGAATGAAGTAAGATAAATACTTGCACAATCGGGGTAACTTTTTTTTTTTTTTTTTAAAGAATGATAAGGTCAATTTTAAGTGCAGATACACCCCAAACGGATAGCTGTCACGCAGGGGCTCCTCAAGTTGAACCGTCTGATGTCACCTGTGCCAGAGTCACACACACAATTGAGTCCTTCCATCTTTATAGCATGAAAAACATAAGTAATTCAGTGAACAAAGGGCTAAGTGACCAAGTAAAAATTTAACGGCTTGAACAATCTCACTTCAGAAAAAGGGTATGCTTAAACACTAGGTTCGCTCATTCGTTGGGACTATTGCAGGGGCCAGACACACCCCCACCCTCCAGACACCCACAGTTTACTGAAAGAGAACAAGAAAGCTGGCCATTCTATCAGAGCCAAGTCTAGACAAGGGACTCGCAGAGGTCACGGTCAGTACAGAGGCACCAGTCGTGACTGAGGCACTCACCACACTGGTGTTACTAGAGTTCTTGAGGTGGTTATGCAGGAGTTTGGTGGCACCATCCTGGAAGGTTTTTGGCAAGGCACCAAGTAACATGGTAAATTCGGGAGTGTTCAATTCAAACAGAGAGATCAGCACAATTTGTGCTGCCTGGAAAAAGAAGATGTGATTCATTCTGTAACGGACAACAGCATATTCTGGTCAAAACATTCATTATAATGGTCTCACAAAACTTTCTTCATATGAGTCAAACAATAGTAAGAGGACAGCTTCGTCATAAAACACACACACAAAAGGCATTTGGAGAAAATAGGATCACCGGTTATAAACAGCCTGACTTCAATCTGGAAAATACGCCCCCGTTTCACCTTCACGCCCTGGCCTGGGATATCCACGGCATGTTCATATTCAATGACCTTCCCCATGCTGTCTAGCACGAGGGACAAAACTGCTAAGTACGTAAGTAAAACAACGAGAGGACATGGAAAGGCTGAAGATGGTTCACTCTACCAAGTCAGCACGGGACAGGGCTCCTGGTGCCCCTGGAGGGAACAAGTTTCTACAGGAGCTGCCAATGGGCTAACCTGAGCAACCACTTTTCCTCAAGCCCCACTCTGACTGAGAACATCTAGAGGAAGAGTTTAAATACATCTGAAAAACCCCTGTTGCACCTGCCAAGTGAGAAAGGCCAGTCCTTGGGAAGCAAACCAGGCTTAAATGGTACAAATTCGGTGTTTTGGCAAACGTTCTACTTTATTAACTGAGACAACGTGCTGCAGCGCGCACTCTGGCAGCAAGGCGGGAAAGCAATCAGCTGAAGCAACAGCAGCCCTATGAGACTCGGATTTCTCCAGCAAGTCTTTCTATGGTTCTAAGTAGCAGCAGGCACAGTGAGCTTAAAAAACAACGCCTGAGGAATTAGTTCCAAGGGTTTTGATTTAGAACAGCGGCCAAGAGAAGACTTTGGTATATAATGGCATCTCTTTCAAATTTCTGAGAGTCAAAAGAAAGAAAAATGCATCACATACTCTTCTGACTAAAAGGACACATTTATTTTTCCAAAGACTCAAAATTTCTAGGATTGTAGTAATTCTTCGGAATATTTTTACCCGTGACATAAGGTGTTACAAAAAACGTATTTGCTGGGGCCCCTGGGTGGCTCAGTCGGCTGAGCGTCCAACCTTGACTCAGACCGTGATCTCGCAGTGCGCGAGTTCGAGCCCCATGTCAGGTTCTGTGTTATCAGCACAAAGCCCGCTTTGGATCCTCTGTCCCCCTCTCTGTCCCTGCCCCGCTTGCTCTCTCTCTCTCTCGAAAATAAACATTACAAAATACATATCTGCTTGAGAAATGCTTTGGAAGTAAACACCGCAAAATATTTCAATACTTTCACAATGTTAAAATTAATCCTGGGCCCAGTTAAGACAAACCTACTATTTGTGTCCGAAGAAAGAAAAACAAAAAAATCCAAGGACCCAAATGTATTTAACCAGAAATAAAAATTAATTATGAATTTTAAAATATCAGAATGTCTTTTACAGAATCAAAAACCAGATTTTAGACCTATCAAAAGCATTTATTAAGCACAGACTGGGCAAAAGTATCTTACTTTCTTCCCTTGATCTCCAAATATAGTCATCAGTAGCCTTTCCATCCAAATTAAATCCCAAGGGGCCCGTGTGCTTTCATGACACAGGCAAAACACACTATTACCGATTGTACTACACATTTTCATATTATTGAAACATACTTAATAGTTATCTGAAGGAATCTTTTTCACCACCAATGTAATATACATTAACTTGACCTTTATATTTGTATAAGATTAAATTCCAAAAATCATGCAAAGTAACCTGTGCATTGAAAAAAGACATTTTTGTTAGATGTTAGGAAAAAAACGCATGCAGAAAAAAATGCACTTCAAAGAGAAAGAAAGAAACAGACTTGAGTTTTAGCAGGGAGAGAAAAAAAGAAAATGTTGCCAATTTAGTAAGAAAGTTTAGGGACTTATTTTTTAATGAATGACAATGGCATTTCAAAATTATAAAATGTATCAGTATTTTTATGTGAAATGTGCCACTACCTTTACTTAAAAAAACCGTGTTTCTTCCCAGAATGACAGGATATCTAATATCACAAATTAACTTGAGGTTTTTCACAAAGCAAATTATAAAAATCAGCGGGATCTTTCAGGAACAAAAGAGCCGCAAGACGATAGGCCTAGAAATTGTGTTAACTAGTGGCCATGTGCTATCAGTGACTTAGTCACGTGGGAAAGCCATTGCAGCGGACTTTACATTTTGGCCCACTACAGAAACTTCTCTTTCAGTAACCCTCACGGTGAATTTTGATAAGAAATCCAAAAGAGAGATGGAGGAATTGTGAAAATATAACTCGTTGGACAGATGGTACGTGTGGTGATTTATACATATAAATGGATGTAACTTATTTTTACATTTTCCAAAATATGAAATGTAAATGATTTTATACATTTTTCAAAAGTCACCCTTGGGGATTTAAAGCTGTTTTCAAAGTAAAATCCTTTCTAATGAGGTCCAAGCTCCAGAAATGGGTAGAAAATATGATTTAAATCTGTTATTTTAAAAATATTTTATATCACAGTTTTAAAAGGAATGAGACTGTATGGTCCTAAAATATTTTATCTACAACCCTCTGTGTTAGTGAGAAGTCAGAATACTAGAATCCAAACAAGGAAGAAAACTGGGTTATATTTATCATTATCATCAATACATTCTCTTTAAAGGAGTAACTCCAAACATAGCGATAAGTTGAAGAGATTCATTTTAAAAAGCTTGGGGCACAGCTCGTGTTCAATAATGGATCAAAAAGTGGAGTGCACCACTGTTCTTGTTCCATCATTGAACTCTTGCCTTTCATAAGAGGCAGGGCCAGTGAGCAGCCCGACCAAAAACGCAAGGTTGCTGCTGACTTCTCTTAACGGACAACTCTAGGGTCATTTATTTTAAAGACCAAATGGCAACTTAAAAGGAACTGAGTCCCACTCACGCCCACTCAGCAGTAGAAACTGGTAGATGAGGGCAAAAGGTCCTTCAAATCTTACAGTCACTCTATGGAAAGAACTCCCGGGGCTATCAACTAACTGCCTTGAAGGCAGGAAAGAGTTCTTTGAGACAGGAGATCAATAAAGCTTTTGACAAATGCTTCAGCGCTGGTATTAACTGGGGAAAACTTAAACTTTGGGAGAAAGAGAAGGTTTCTAATTTATTAAACAATTATTGCTTCCCTCCAGATGGTCATTAAAATTGCTTTAGAAAATCGCCGAAGAAAGGTTACTTCAAAACCTCCAGACATTCCTTATTTAGTATCTTGCATATGGTAGGGGACTACACTCAACATAGCTTTTTGTTTTGGGCAGGTAGTTAATCATAAAACACATCAAAACACAAACCTTTACACACACACACACACACACATTCAACATAGTATTATATGAATTTTAGGTTTCTTCACAATCTTTTCAGTGTCTTGCCAAGGGTAATCAGTATTAATAATCTATAATGCAAACAGTGAAGTGTCTTTTTTCAAATTAGTACATAGTTTAAAATCTACCTGTTTACAATTTTCTTCCAAGTTTCCTTCTCCGGGCCCAGAGCAGGTGGAAGCTGACCTAGTGGGGAAATCCTCACCTACTCGACTACGCTGAAGCGGGGACTGACAAACAGGAAAGGCGGCAGGATTTAATGAGAGAAGAAGCAAGTGCTAAAACCAGGGTTATTTGTAAGCTGTGAAAGTATGTGGCTTCTTTTGCAACATCACCTGGACATATATGATCTAGCAGCTCTAAGAACAGGAAGACGGTAACTACTGGTTTCAAACCTCTACCATTTGCTAGGTGCTCCCTACCCAGCCTTGTTGCTGGCAGCAGTAGCGTTCCTGAGCAAAGAGATCAAAAAAGTCAACTCATTTCTGGAAAGAGCCAGTCACAGTTAAGCTGAGCCTCAAATCCTGTTTGATGGGAAAATCCTGAGCTTTGTGGCTAGGCCACACTGCCTACCTGTAAGTAGACATTAAAATTTTTCAGCTGGAAATTTCAACTTTTGAGGGCTATTTCTATTCTCTTCCTGATCCAGACAACAGCATCTTTATATACCTTCCAGGTTTCTTTGCCATGACTTCATTTACGGCATTTCGGGGGCTAAATCCGCTATCTCATCTGACAAAGCAGGCGCTCAATGGTAGAAAATCATGTATGCTACGCAAACCCACAGGGATTCTGAATCCTGAAATGTAAACATAGCATTAAAAGTTCTACTGCATTTACATTCCCTTTGGTTGACTGGGGGGAAAAAAATCTTCCTAATGCTGGAAAAAACCTGAGTTCTCCATGTGCTTCACAAATAACAGAGCAAAACCAAAACAAGCCTCCCACGGGGCTGCAGAGGCTGCAATAGCAATTGAAGGAGTCTCTACCTATGTTTTCTATACTGCATTTAGGCCCCCCCAATGAAGCCTGAGGCAGGGGTGATTATTCCCATTTTACAGGGAACAAACAAGAATTCTGAGGTTCAGCTGCCAGCTCGCACCACCACCAAGTGGCAGGGGCAGAAGTCAAAAGACGGTCAAACTCTAGAATCCACTTCCTCCTGTTAATACATTATATGAACACAAAACACAGTTCCTTCAGAAAGGTACAGTTTGGTCAACAGGACAGTCAGCGCTCCCGCACCTAAAACAAGAACAAGGTTACTCTGGGAACAGATTGGGCCAGTGAGGGTCTGGGTGGGGCTTTTCCTGCTGGCCCCCATCAGTCTTGGCCTGGTAAGCCCACTCCACTGCTGACTGGCTTGTGTTCTGGTTTTGGCCGTGCTTCTTCCTTCCTCTTCAAAACATCTTAAATATTTAAACACCTCTCTCTCTCCAACAACAAACACCCAAAACACAGATAAAAAGGGAAACAAAGTAAATATCAAAATATTAAAAATGCTGAAGTCAACAAATTACGAGTTCTATTAGAGTTAAGTTGTTTTCTCAAATAGGACCTTATAGGATGAATTATACTGTCTGCAAACTCCCCAAGTATTGTTTGCAGAAAATTAATGTTCTCTAGAGTAGGGCCAATATGAGGGTTTACTGCACAAATTTCAGACTGAAGCGTTCTTCTAACATTTAGAATATAATCTTGCCCTACTCTTCAGAAATTAAAGCAGGACACCAATAGGAAAACTTGGTTCATGATCACATAGTGCTTTTTTAAATCACCAAGGTTTTCCTAGCACCTGATAGAAACTTTTAGTAACTGCAAATGAAAGATGGTGCAAAAACATTAAGTTTATTTAAAAGAGACAGGGTGCTTTAATTTACCCAGATAAAAATAGTTCCTGTTTTACTTTTTTACAGCCTTAAAATGATAATGACAAGTTCAGATCTTAGAGCAGAGTGATATATATCACATCCCAATTTTTAAGTATTTTAATTTATTTAGGTGCTCGGTTCATTTAGATAAGCTTTCAAATATGGTCCAAATTCTTGTGCAAGGCAGTTTGCATTACTTACAACAGCATCTGTATTTACATAATGTCCATTGGATGGCACATCAGAAGAGAGCATTTAAATAAAAGTGATGCCGTCTCCATGAAGGATTAATCTGCAGTGCCCTAATGTACAGTCTGTGGGTAAGTAGTTATGGGGCAAAAGAACACATATCCAAATACCGTGCTTTAATGCACCTATTTTAATCAAACAACAAGGCTGGATGTGTATAAAGCCAAGCAATCTTGAGTCACAGACATTTAAAAAAAACCTTTTTTTCACATTTATTTATTTTTGAGAGAGAGAGAGAGAGAGAGAGAGAGAGAGAGGAAGAGACAGAGTGTGAGCAGGGGAGGGGCAGAGAGAGACGGAGACAAGAATCCGAAGCAGGCTCCAGGCTCTAAGCTGTCAGTACACAGCCCGGCGCGGGCCTCAAACCCACGAACCTGCAAGATCATGACCTGAGCTAAAATCAAGAGTAGGACGCTTCACCGACTGAGCCACCCAGGCGCCCCTCCAGCCACTGACATTTTTAATGATTAAAAAAAAAAATCTAGAAGCACCTGGGTGGCTCAGTGGGTAAAATGTCCGACTCTTGATTTCAGCTCAGGTCAGGATCTCACCGTTCATGCAAACTGAGCCCTGCATTGGGCTCTGCAACGATAGTGCAGAGGATTCTCTCTCTCCCTCTCTGTGTCCCTTCCACCACTCGCGCACTCTCTCTCCCTCAAAATAAATAAACTTAAAACAAAACAAAACCCTAGAGGGTACCCAGGATGCAGAGATGCATCTTGACCCTCACCACAATTTAAATAGTTAGATTAAAAAGCTCCCTATTTAAGTAAGAATTAGTGAATTAACAAATAACTGTGGAAGATTCCTGCCAACTCACTGAAAGTGAGATAAAGCCTTGGTAGGCAAAACACTTAAGACGTCCCTGAGACTCCCATCTCCCACATACAATCCCTGTACGATCCTCTCTCCTAGAGTGAGACTTGTGAATGATGGAACATCATTCCCCTAATTGTTATGGCAGAAGGGACTCTGCAGGTGTAATGAAAAGTCCCTCCCCAGTCAGTTGACTTTCAGGTCATCAAAGGGGAGATTATCCTGGATGGGTGTGACCTAAACCCTTAAGCAAGGTTGGAGGTGCTGGCTTCATTTTAATTTCTCCTCCACTTTGGAAGAATAGTTTTGCTGAACAGAGAATATTTGCTTGGCAGGTTTTTTCTGTCAGCACGCTGAATGCCATCCCATTGCCTCTGTCCTCCACGGTTTCTGAGGCGAAACCAGAGGGTCTCTGGGGGATGCCAGGCTGCCTCCCTCTTGCTGCTTCCAGGATTCTCTACTTGTCTCTGTCTCTCAATTGTTTGATTACGATGTGTCTATCTGGGGATCTTTTCTTATCCTACTGGGAGTTTATGGAGCTTCTTAGATGGGTAGACTAAGGTTTTTCATCATATTTGGGAAGTTTGGGGAAATTTTTTCCCCAAATATTCTCTTGCTGGCTTTGAAGAAACAAATTACCAAGCTGGGGAGAGGGAGGTGTGGCAGGGCTGGCAGGTGGCCCACGAGCTGAGAATGTCCCCTACTGACAGCCAGAAAACAGGCCCCTCGGCCCTCCTGTAAGGAATGGAATTCGGCCAAGAACCAGTGATTAAGAAAAGACTAGGCCTCAGATGAGACCAAAGACCCAGACGACACCGTGATTTCAGTCTGTTAAGACCCTAAGCAGAGGACCCAAAGACCATGTGCCAGATTCCTGAATCAAAGAATTACAACACAGGGGCGCCTGGGTGGCTCAGTTGGTTAAGTGTCCGACTTCATCTCAGGTCATGATCTCACAGTCTGTGAGTTCGAGCCCCACGTCAGGCTCTGTGCTGACAGCTCAGAGCCTGGAGCCTGCTTCGGATTCTGTGTCTCCCTCTCTCTCTGCTCCTTCCCTGCTCATGCTCTGTCTCTCTCGTCTCAAAAATAAATAAAAACATTAAAAAAGAAAAAAAAAGAATTACAACATAATAGTGTGTAGTTTCAAGCTACTTAGTTTGTGGTGTTTCAGTATACAACAGAAAACGAACAAAGAAGTCAACACAGGGGGCCTCCGACATTATGGTTTCGAAATGCTACTTAAAATGAGATCACCTCTTTCTGGACATTTATCATTCATTAATTCATTCAAACTGTTTATGAAATGTTTACTTTGCTCACACAGGTATTGTGCTAGGTGCAGAGATACAGGGCGAGAGAAAATAGGGAGGGTGAGAAGTCCCTGGGGAATAGCAAGTCTAGCCCCAGGCCTGAAGATACTGCAGATGAAGTCTCAGACCAAGGGAATCGATCGCAACCAGGTCAACACTGTGCCAGCAGCTTGTATGTCTTGAGGTGCAACTCCAGGGTAATGGTCTAAAACACCAGGTCGCAAACTTGTGCCTTAAAAAACAGCCAATGGTGGAGGGAATCCCAATGAGACCCAAAACAATGTCCATACTTTACACTATACCAATTAGGTCAAATTACCTGGGATAGAGCCCAGGAATGGAGGCAGATTTTAACCGTAGCCAGGACTGAGAACTACTGATGTAATAAAAAAGCTTTCCAAATTTCCTGAAGATCAGGATTACTGGCCCAGAACCTGGATCTGAACTCAGTCTGAAGGCGAGGTGCTGAGCAGTCCTCGACACGGGGAAGGGGAAGAAGTGAGGGCAGGCAACAGGAGTGGAACACCCATGGAGACCAGGCTTTGCGAAGTAGCACCGCGTGACCCAAAATGACTGACAGTAAGTGTTGAAGATCAAACAGTAAACAATCCACATGATTGCTGGCAATAAGTTTAATATCCTAACCATAACTGACTCAAGCCTTGGGAGCCTAAGGCTAAATAACTGAAGGAAGAAAGTTCCTATGACATCCTCCTTAGAAAAGTTAGGAAAATAAATTGTCGTTCAAGTTTTTAATGCGCACGTCCAGAGAAAGTGATACGTAAGTCTACAATGTTTCAGTCCTACAGGAAGGAATACTTAAGTAACATTCAATTACAAAAGGCACACACATATACACACACACACATTTACATGTTACGACTAAAGACAGAAAGCTACCCTTAAGGCTTTTGTATTTTGGCCACTGTTGTGATTTTAAAAACTAACTACAACAGAAATACCTGTTTGTGACTTACACACCAAGCAAATCATTCAACCACCTCCTATTGTACCTCCCTAATCCCAAACTGGTTTAATGGCTAAATCAGAGGTTGCCAGTGAAATGCCTCTTTGATAACAATTTTGAATGAGTCCTTTAATAGGATTTGCCCTTGTTCCTTGTCCTTGGACAACTTAGTTTATGACTATACAATGGACATAGGACTTATATGATCCGTAACCCTTCTAAAGAAACCTTTCACGGAATTCTTCTGTTCTTGTCTTTGAACTTCAATGGAAGAGGAGCTAAGTGTTTATTGGCATTTGGAAATTTACCACTCCTGCTAACTATTGCTTGGATTTCTCCTTTCCTTTTTTCCTGCTGGACCCAACTGGTCCACATTATCAACTCTGCTTAAGGCCAAACAACTCCACTGATAGGGCCAAGGATGGAAGGAGTGTGGTACAGAAGAAAAAATGCAAGGCTCGTGATTATACACAAATAACCAAAATCACGTACCTCCAGTCTGGAAGCAGAACTGAGAAAACTGGCTTTTAAGAGTACTTCATAAAGGCTAGTTTACACATAAAGTAAAAAGAATAATGGCCACGTGTCAAACTCAAGCAGTAGGAAGCTCAAGCACAGAACGACATTGACAGGCAGAGAGTAAGAGAGACAAACACAGTAATTTACGCTTGTGGTGTGCTTACAACTCGTCAGGAACTGACAAAGTGTTTCACATGTAATAATTAATCTTTGTAATGGTCCTGATGCAGCGTACTATCTTGAAAGAGAAATAATAGTACTCTGTGCTCTTTCCTATGTTATCTGCTCCTCAATGTGTCATTTCTGAAAAAAGTAGCCAATATTCTTCAGCTGATAAACTAACAAAACAACACCTTGATACCAGGGTGCATCCAAAATCTGAATTCTATCTCCCCATGTCACTCCCCAAGTCAGAGTGTGTTCCAAGTATGGTATGTAATCTGAAATTGTTTGCTCTTTTTAAATTCAGAAATTCATTTCTTAGCAAATTTTCAGCCACCTTTTGCTATGAGGCACCTTGTGGCCAGGCAGCCTTAGATTTTCAATTCTGTCCTCAAAGTCCATGTCACAAAACTGATATGTGGAAAACCGACGGCCTGAAGAGACACTAAACCATGAGTGATTTCTCACTTAAAAAGAATAAAATAGATGCCTAAGAAAACCACAAACCAATCATACACGGTTTCCGATTTTCATTTTGATGCTGGAAGACTGGGACTAGGTGGAACTGGAGAAAGAAGATAAGGGGCAACAGCAAAGTCTTGGTTTCACAGAAAAGGAGTAATAAAGGATCCCATGTAGGTGTGTGGGATGGTGTGCAAGTTCCCAAGTACATTTCTTTTCCTAACACATGCCTGAGAATGGTGTGTTTAAAGCTGCACTTGAGCTCTCGCGGACATACCTTTCTCACGTCTGAACTCTTTGGTTCTGTCGTCCAGGTTATAATTCTAGAAACTGCAAGCCTCGTCTCACTAGAGTTTACAAAATCCGTTGGATCCATCTGCCTAGCGAGGGACTCGATGTACTTCAGGATTGCAACTTTGACCTGAAAGATCCAACAATTATACTCATTAGGTACACTTATGAATCTCTGAATAGAATTCTGATCAGAGAAAAGTAAATACAATTGAGGGGACCCCTCCTTTCTCCTGGATCTGTGTTTTCACATAGAGCCACGTCCATCAGGGACAAAAGCATGAAATGGCTGACAGGTTAAGTTTGGGAACAGGAAGACTGGCATACAGATCAACCTTCTTCAGTTTTAGATCACTGTGCCTGTGGAGAAGGCCTGCTCTGCCTCCTCACATACACAGCAAGACACCTGCAGGGCATGAGCCCCCATGGGCAGGCCACAGGATTATGGACTCTGCTGCTTGACCAGGAAGCACTTAGTATTGTTTTTTGGGCATCCTAGGCCACGTCTTGCAAGGTAGCATTTTTAGCAATCACGCTGATATTCTACCTTAACTTCTCCACTGATGCCTCAATTGGTTTTGACCTTAGGAGAAGAGGGCGGTTATTGATTGCAGCTATCCTAAAACCCCAACAAAAGCTAATGAATAAAGAAGAGATGACGTATACACGACCTAACTGAAATTAATAATACCCTCCCTCAAATTCAGTCTTATAGTTATGATTTTCCAAAATACGTGACAACTAATTTTCATGTGTTAGAATGTTAATATGGAAAACATTTCAGTAAGATACCTTATATCAACACACCAGAATTTTCTAGTTTAAATACGGTGGAAAATAGCAAAAATACTCAAATGTTGGTGAGGATGTGGAACTACTAGGCCTGCCATTATATTGCTGGTAGGAATATAATACGGTACAACCATTTGAACAGTTTAAAATAACATTAAACACGACCCACCCAACGAACCAGTGACTCTTCTCCTAGGTACTTAAACAAGAAAAATGGAAACATGGCCTCAAACAGTTGTGTAAGAATGCTCACAGCAGACTTATTCAGAACAGCCAAATACGAGTCATGTACAAAAAAGGACATTTTAAGCAAATTTGACTTCTAGAGGTTGAATTGTAATGACAAATAGTCACCAACCTTGAGGTTAGGAGTTTGAGTTTGATCCACAATAAATCTCATCAAAATGTTAAACTGTTGGTCAAATGGAAAGGAGTCCCTAGGTTTAAGAGAAGAAAGAAAGTGCTCATTTTAAGGAAAGATACATTACAAAAAATAACGCAAAACCATCTCAGAAACAGAAACATACCAATAGAGATAAGTCTGATGGACACGGAAGCAAGCCTCTACACAGGTAATTGTACTTTCCATTTTATATAAATACTAGAGTAATAGACATTACATATAAAATTAAGAAGATGGAAAATCTTTTTTTTTACTTATTTTTTAAAAAAAATGTTTTATTAATTTTGGGGGGGGGGCAGAGAGAGAGTGGGGCAGAGAATCTAAAGCAGGCTCTGTGCTGATAGCACAAAGCCCGATGCGGGGCTCAACTCATGAAGTGCAAGATCATGACCTGAACCGAAGTCGGACGCTCAACCAACTCAGCCACCCAGGTGCCCCAGAAAATGGGAAATCTTGCTATAAGTCCCAAAACACACACGACACTTAGAGTTATGTATGCTATTTTAGAAATGAAGACCAAATGATAAAAGAGATTCCTACCTGCCTTCTAGAATGTGCTCATCTTCTTTCCAGGTACCTTTCTGAAACTGCTTCATGAGAAAAACTTCCAATTCCGAAATCTTAATTTACATCCTGACGAGGCTGCCTACAGCTGCCCTTGCTTAAGCTAACCATGCTGTCCTCCTTGGTCCTACTGGGCAACTGCTTCTGGTCTCTATTTTGTAGGGTGACCACAAAGAATATGGGAGACCCAGCAAGGGAATCCCCCATCCAGCTACAACACATATGCAGAAACCAGGGCCCTCCGCTTCTCACCTGTTCCTGATCTCATTTCTTGCAGCCATTTCACATCTTTGATACATCTGAGTAACCCCGAGGACTCTTGGCTAGCCAAAGTCCATGCTCCTTCCCTTAAAATGCTGCAATTACCAGCATTAGTTTAAAAGTGCATAATCATGTCCATGTAGGAAGACGCAGACGTATTTTCCACACTAATAGGAAAGATGGTGCAATGCAAACATCTATTACAACTGAGGCTGAGTGACGGCATTGTTTCCTTTGGCCTCTCTAAGGGACTCTTCCCAATCTACAGAAGTATAGTAACAAGAACGGGGAAGCAGGTTCAGATCTGTGAAGTCACAGGATGAATTTGAAATTTTACTTTTTTTTTTTTTTAATGTTTATTTTTATTTTTGAGACAGAGACAGAGCATGAACAGGGGAGGGGCAGAGAGAGAGGGAGACACAGAATCGGAAGCAGGCTCCAGGCTCTGAGCCATCAGCCCAGAGCCCGACGCAGGGCTCGAACTCACGGACCGCGAGATCGTGACCTGAGCTGAAGTCGGACGCTTAACCGACTGAGCCACCAAGGCGCCCCTGAATTTGAAATTTTAATGACATAATGTAAAGAAAATGCAAAGCACAGAGCACATCCTGGGTACTAATATTACTACTGTTACAATTACTAATAAAAAGTAAACGTGACCCAATAGCACATGTATTTGTACCCAGGAAGCCAGGAGGACCACTTCTGCAAGCAAAGTACGCTTTAGCATACATGACTTAAGTGACTCACACCAGCTATAAATTAGAGAAACGAGCTTGACAAACCACACACAAAACTTCTGTCTCCTTCTGCAGCAAGGGGAGAACGGAGAATCCATTTCAGTATAAGCTGGCGTGTTTAACCTGGTAATGTGTCTGTGGCCAGGCACAGCCAAAGGAAAGGAAGTAGGCAGACTCGCAATCAGACCTGTTATCTTAGGAACCCCCCTCAGCCATTACAAAGGCCCCCCCCCCTCCCCTCCCCGCCAATACTCACTGATGGGTCCTAAATATGCATAAATAGCTAGGCATCTCAGCTGCTGAGAAAACTGAATAATGAATGTGCTCTAGAGATTTGGATCGAATCTACCCAGGAGAGGATTCTTAAAGGAAAGGGGCATCCAGGAAAATAACCAGAGGGTTTTCCTTAATCACCAAAGTTTAGGAGTAAAATCTTAATATTCCTGCCATCCCTAAAGATCTGAAAGTTTTTGCCCTTCACAAATTCACCTATATGAAGGAAGAGACCTTTAGGCCAAGTCTGATACACAAATGTTTTATCTGGCTTTCAGAGTGTCATTTAAAGATAAAGCTCAAATGTGTTGCCTTATTCCACATTTCTGACCTTTCTTGGGAAGTCTGGGACCACTGGGCCCACATGCCAACATGGCCACCTCTCTCTACGGAAGTTCCCTAGCCCACAGCATCACCGTCCCTCCTGTCTACTTCACTCAGTTACTATCAGCTGGACCCGCCTCGCCCTTCTAGTCAATCCCTGGCTGAACCTTTACAAATCCAGTAATACACCGGCACGCAGGAATGTTCCTTAATTCCACTAAACTCGCTCATCCAAAGGAGGGACGGCATTTGAAAAGCTTATTGTAAATATAGTATATTATACTGAGCTCACTGAATACCAAGGGAGAGCTCTTTGGATAATAAAATTCTATAGCAGCACAAATTATACAGATCTACAGGGTCAGGAACCAAAAGAAAACAGTTGGCATCAGAGCACGGAGGAACAAATGCATGTTTCGCAGTCACAAACAACTAACAGACACATACATGGGGGATGATGGCAGGGTGACGTGTGCTACTGTTAGTGGAGGGAGCCAGAGAGGAAAGAAAAAGCGCAAATACTATCCACATTCTCCTTCAGGAGAGAAAGTCGCACATCCACAGACCAGTCTGCAGTAAGGGGAACACACAGCAGTGTAATAACCAGCAGTCCTGGATTCCAGTTCCCAGATGGCCACTAACACGCACTGTGACCCGGGCAAGTCAAGTAAAGTCTGTTTCCTCATTAATAAAATGAAGGTGGGTCCTTCTGTTTTGGACATTCTATGATATATAGTAATATTCCAGTGTGTAGTAACTGAGTCATATAAAAGTTACTCTACTGAGGATAATTAGTTGATCTGGAGTCATTGGCTTATTCTTTTAAAAATTCACTGATGTGACCTATAACCCTCTATGTTCCACCAAATGGCAACTGAGTCATTACAGCGAGGTGTCTTCTGAGGCTATTTAATTTCTAATACTCGTATGTTGCGAACCTACAACTGCAGACACAGTAGGTAAGAGGTTTCTGAAAAATGACAGCACACAGTCAGTTTTTCACATGTCTCTGAATCTCCACAGCTCTTCTTTCTTTCCTTGTAACAGGTCACAACTGCTATGCGTTATCAACCTCTGAGCCAGTGAATGCTAACAGAGATTGTACCTGGGCGAGTGGGAGCCCTACATCATATGTCGTTAGCAAGATTTCTAGTGTGACTTGTAAGAAGATGGAAGTATTAAAAATACTGAGGTCTTGAACTATTGGGACCTCATCCAGATAAAAAGTTTCTGCACAGTGAAGGAAACAATCAGCCAAACTAAAAGGAACCAATGGAATGGGAAAAGATATTTGCAAACGACATCAGATAAAGGGTTAGTATCCAAAATCTATAAAGAAATTATCCAACTCAACACCCAAAACACAAATAATCCAGTGAAGAAATGGGCAAAAGACATGAAGAGACACTTCTCCAAAGAAGACATCCGGATGGCCAACCGACACATTAAAAAATGCTCAACATCACTCACCATCAGGGAAATACACATCAAAACCACAATGAGATATCCCCTCACACCTGTCAGAATGGCTAACATTAACAACTCAGGCAACAATAAAAGTTGGCGAGGATGCAGAGAAAGAGGATCTCTTTTGCATTGTTGGTGGGAATGCAAGCTGGTGCAGCCACTCTGGAAAACAGTATGGAGGTTCCTCAAAATTAAAAATAGAACTACCCTACGACCCAGCAATTGCACTACTAGGCATTTATCCAAGGGATACATGTGTGCTGTTTAGAAGGGACGCATGCACCCCCATGTTTATAGCAGCACTATCAACAATAGCCAAAGTATGGAAGAGCCCAAATGTCCATCGGTGGATGAATGGATAAAGAAGATGTGGTATATACATACAATGGAGTATTACTCGGCAATCAAAAAGAATGAAATCTTGCCATCTGCAACTACGTGGATGGAACTGGAGGGTGTTATGCTAAGTGAAATAAGTTAGAGAAAGACAAATATCCTATGACTTCACTCATATGAAGAATTTAAGATACAAAACAGATGAACATAAGGGAATGGAAGCAAAAAGAATATAAAAACAGGGAGGGAGCGAAACATAAGAGACTCTTAAATACAGAGAATAAACTGAGGGTTGCTGGAGGGGCTGTGGGTGGGGGGATGGGCTAAATGGGTAAGGGGTTAAGGAAGACACTTGCTGGGGATGAGCACTGGGTGTTACACACAGGGGATGAATCACTGGAATCTACTCCTGAAAACATTATTGCACTGTATGCGAGCTAACTTGGATGTAAATTAAAAATAAATAAATAAAAATACCGAGGTCTTAGGGTGCCTGGGTGGCTCAGTGGGTTGAACGTCGGCTCAGGTCACAATCTCACGGTTTGTGAGACTGAGCCCTGCATAGGGCTCTGCGCTAACAGTGTAGAGGATGCTTGGGATTCCCTGTCTCCCTCGCTCTCTGCCCCTCCCCCACTCACGTATGTGTGCATACATACATGCGTGCTCTCTCTCAAAATAATCATTTTTTAAAAATACTGAGGTCTTCAGAAGGATGTACATAAATACTCTAAAATGTCTTTTAAAGATAAGAGGATCAATTTGCAAGGTTTTATACTTGTTTTTACATTTGTCTTGAGCATTCACAAAAATAACGCCAACTTTTCATCTCATGGAAAGCAGGGACATTTCAACAAATCTGTTAACAAGAGAATGTGGAAATGGTGTAAGAGAGGACTTATTCAAGCAGCTGACAAAAACAAAAGAGAATGCCAGAAAAACACTAGAAGAGTCTTGTAACATCAACATTGTCTAGCCCACGTGAACAGATACATTCCCAAACGTGACATCAACAAATGTCAAACAAGTGTCAAGCAAATCCATGAAAAGGTGCCCAACATCACCATGAGGGAAATGCAAATCAAAACCACGGTGAGCTATCACCTCACACCTCCTAGTTATTATAAATGTTGAGGATGTGCAGAAAAGGAAACCCTTGTGCACTGTAGGCAGGAATGTAAATTGGTGCTGCCACTATGAAAAACAGTATAGATGTTCCTCAAAAAATTAAAAATAAAGGGGCGCCTGGGTGGCTCAGTCAGTTAAGTATCCAACTCTTGATTTTGGCTCAGGTCATGATTTCACGGTTCATGACATCAAGCCGCACGTCGGGTTATGCATGGCAGTGCAGAGCCTGCTTGGGGTTCTTTCTCTCCTTCTCTCTCTCTCTCCTTCTGTGCCAAGCCCCCCCCCCCAATAAAGAAACTTGAAGACATAAATTAATTAAAAATTGAAAATAGAAACATCATATAATCCAGTAATTCGACTTCTGGGTATGAATACAAAGGGGATGAAACCACTATCTTGAAGAGACCTCTGACCTCGTGTTCACTGTAGCATTATTTACAATAGTCAAGATACAAAACAACCTAAGTGTCTGTCAACAGATGAACGAACGGACAAAGAAAAATAATGGCATATTATTCAGTCATAAAAAAGAAGAAAATGCTGCCATTTGGGACAACATGGATGGACGTTGAGGGCATTATGCTAAGTGAAATAAGCCAGACAGAGAAAGATAAATGTTGCGTGATCTGACTTATACGTGGAATCAAACAAACAAACAATAAGAAACAAATAAAAAACAAAACAAAAAAACCCTAAATCCATAAAAACAGAGTAGAATGGTGGTTGTCAGGGGATGCGGGGGTGGGAAGCATGGGGAGATGCTGGTCAAAGGGAACAAGCATACGTAACACGCAGCAGCTCTGGGGATCTGAAGTACAGATGGTGATTACCAGTTAACAGGACTGGATTATACACTTGACAGTGGCTAAAAGAATAAGCTCTTACATGTTCTTACCACGAGCACAACAAAAGAATGGTAATTATGTGAGGTGAAGAATGTGTCAACTAACACCGTGGTAATCATTTAGCAATGTACACGTGTATTAAACCATCATGTTATACACTTCAAATTTATAGAACGTTTTATGTCAGTTACAACTCAAAAGCTGGGGAAAAAAGTGGTCTGGTCCTTAAAAACTTACCTTGTGACATCTAGAGCCTTTTGAACTTTTGCTTGCACAGATCCAAGTAAATCTGCCCCCATTTTCTTAAGTAATTGTGTGAGAAGAACAAAAAGCCAGTCTTGTAAGTCGTCCTTATGAATTATTATAAAATCCACCAGAGTCTCCAAAAACATACTGAAAACCTAGACGGAAACATTTCATATATGTAATTCAGAATTGTCTCCAAAGTCTCTAAAACACGGACAGGTCATATTAGAGAAGACAAATGTATTTAAAAAAATAAAGGAAAAAGGATTGGAACTTACTCTCTGTTGTGAATTCCACCGCAAACCAGGCCATGCAACAAAACAAATTCCATGTTAGTCTACAGTGAATTAATACCATTTTCATGCAGTTTTTTAAAAGACCTGAAAAGACTACAAACTGATCTCTGATATCTGATACTCTCCCCTCCCTCAATATGCCTTCGAAATACAGTATTGAGAGAAATTAACTGTACTGAAAAGTGTCAGTTTATTCCTGCAGGCTTTTCCTCCTTCCTTCCTTTCTCTTAAAAAAAAAAAAAAGGTATTTTAACCATCATAATTCTATACTATTACTGTTCATTATCTAGCACTCAACAAGTACTATTTGGATGTTGGAGGATGAGGGAGGAAAAACACTTGTGCACTGTATGACTCCAATTCAGATACTGCAAAGGAATATCTTTATAAGAAGATACTGTAAAAGTGATAATAGTCTTTATTGTAAAAAAGTATGGTATATAGTCCGCATAATTCTTATGCTGCTGTGCAGTCACTAACGCTGTCTAAGGTGAGATAAGAGTCCACAGTGGACTATCCTGGAACCGATTTCAGAGAGAGAAGTACCCTATTTGGCTAATGAGTCGTGCTCTACTGGGACAATCCAGCCATTATAGACCTGCTCAGTTCTAGCACAGCAGCTATTAACCACCAGGGGTCTCCGGTGAGACAGCTCAGAAATAACTCACTGAGCCCCAGGGATTCCTGACTTAGCTCAAAGGCAGCTAGCAAATATGAACTAAACTGAGACCTCCAAACTCACTGTACAAGAGCCTTCTGATGGAAACAAATTTCCTTCTTTATCCTCATATTCTGGTTCTGAATCAGCAATCTAGAGGTGACAGGTAATAGAAATTTCATCAATGCCCCACCACCTAATACCCCTTATGCTGTAAGTCTTATGAATCTTATGCTTATGCTTAAAATCTTCCTGCTTTTAAACACTACCTTAGAGAAAAATCATGATAATTAGATCTTTGGATATCTGTGTGGCCCTAGAACCCAACCTTTTTTGAATTTTACGAATGTTGTTAATGTGGACTTTGCTGTGAGGATCATCACAGGACTTTTAAGACATGCTTCAAGACCAGGATCGAGGAAAAATGCTGTCCCCC
>NW_024412395.1:8950982-9022056 GCF_014898765.1 Herpailurus yagouaroundi | reverse complement strand
CCCCCCCCCCCCCCCCCGTAGAGACCAGAGAACCCACACATTCATTCTCCTAGGCTCTCATGAGCATCTCAAAGGACAGGACCCATAGGTTGTTTCTGTCCTTTATCCAATCTTTAAACTTCCCCAATAAACTCATTCCCCCTATTTTCTTTCTCTAAAAGCACCCGACAGCCTCTAGGACTCCTCCCCAACTGATGGTATGTGCTTCAAATCTGGACTCCAAGTAAGCTTCTGTAAAGACCCCCTCTCAGCACCACTCCTAGAAAGGGCCTGGGTCACACTCAGTGTTGTTTCCCCCGCAGCAGGGATCCCCTCACGCTCAGCACTGTCCTTGGACCCCGGGAGTGTGGACACCTGCTAAATGGCCACAGTTCTTAGGGACAGCAAGTTCTTAGGGACAGCAAGTTCTTAGGGACAGCAAATTCTATTTGGAGAAATAGTTTAACCTGGTTTTTCAATAAATCCGTTACATAAATGCTTCTATTTTTCTGTCCTGTCCTATATAGACACATTCTACGTGGGATACAAAAAAAAAAAAAAAAAAAAAATCATGTATTTGATTATCTTCTTTACTGTAAGTTAAAAAAAAAGGGGGCACTACATTATAATACAGTGTTTTATTCTAGCACCACTGTTTGGCTAATAGGAGGCACCCAAAGTATCTGAATAAGAATACATCTGACTCTTTTCCATTAACTCTTAAAACATACTTTATCCAGCCCAAAGTTTTATGGACATTTTAAGTTCTCCAGAAGTCATTTTTAAAAGATATAACGGGGGGAGGGGGGTGCCTGGGTGGCTCAGTTGGTTAAGCTTCCGACTCTTGATTTTGGCTCAGGTCATGATCTCACTATTCGTGAGACTGAGTCCCTGCTTGGGACCCTCTCTCCGTCTCTCTCAAGAAACAAAAACAAACAAACAAAGAAAAAAACAGCTTAAAAGATATAACATCAACTACTGCAGAAACTGGTGTTAAATTGGAAGGTCTAAACTGCACTATGGGGAACTGTCTCTCACTCTTAAGTAGTGTATTATACAGCTCACGTGGGCATGCGGGGGGGGGGGGGGGGCATCAGCAGGCAGGATTCCCAGACTTACCTTGCTGTGAGGGTCAGCAAACATTCGAGTGAAGATCTCACACAGTCTTTTCAATTCTACTCGACTAGAGGAAATAAAATGGAAAGAAATGAACTTGGAATTTCATGAATCAACACTGAGATTAGTGACAGCTTTTGTTTTTTCTGTATTTTGAGAAGGGGGAGGCGTAGAGAGAGGGGGCGACTGAGAATCTCAAGCAGGCTCTACACTGTCAGCGCAGAGCCCAGTGTGGGGCTTGAATTCACAGACCATGAGATCACGACTTGAGCCGAAATGAAGAATCGGAGGCTTCACCGACTGAGCCACCCATGCACCCTGTGACAGCTTTGTAAAAAATAATTTTTATGTAACAGGGACGCCTGGGTGGCTCAGTTGGTTGAGCGTCCAACTTTGGCTCAGGTCATGATCTCGTGGTTCGTGGGTTCGAGTTCCACATGAGGCTCTGTGCTGACAGCTCAGAGCCTGGATCCTGCTTTGGATTCTGTGTCTCCCTCTCTCTCTGTCCCTCCCTTGCTCACACTCTGTCTCTCTCTCTAAAAATAAATAAACACTAAAATTAAAAAAATTTTTTTTTAAATAATTTTTATATAACAAAGTTTTTTTCACAAATAAATTAACTTTAGGTCATGATGAAATTAAGTAGAAATATAAAATCATGATAGTTGGGCTCTCATCTGAAAACAAGGAAACAATCTTCCAGAGTGACTGCTGAAGTTCACACACATGGGGGAGGCAAAGCCATGAGCTAAACCCCACTCATTTGAGGTCTGTCTTCCACCTGCCACAGATGAAACTCAATGAGATAAACTAGGAAAAGCATGGTGGTTTGGGTTGAGACAGACCTGGATTTTAATCTCAGTTTTGCTACAAAGTACTCAGATGTCTTTAGATCTGTATCAAACAAATGACTACAGGGAGGGTTAAGGAGAGAACACGCTTCCTTCCTACAGCTACTGAGACAAGGCAAATGTTCATTTCCTGTTAGTGCCCTTTTGCTTCTTCTTATCCTTATCTATACCACTGAGGCCCATTTTACTTCAAGGCTTGAGTATAAGGATCATCATCTTGCCCCCAAATTACCCCCTGAGTAATCCCCCTTCACACATACGACACAGCTGGTTTGATGATCTACTTTAACATCAGTAACACAGTGCTCTAGATTAGACCAGTCCCAATCAATAGATTTCTAGAGATTATTCAACGGATACTTGGTCAACATTAACATATTAAGAAAGGGGACCACCAGATTAAGCAGATTCTGAGGAATCATCATCTCAATAAACCATCCTCATTTTGTTGTTGACAGCTCACTAGTGAATGTCAGAGGCTACCTGAATTTCAGAAGGCATAGGAAAAAGCTGCTCAAGACCTCTTCGTGACCAGAATGGAATAATGGGGGGCTGGGGGGAGGTAGGAGGACAGCACATAACAAGTCCGAATATGGCAGGGTTGAGTCTGACTGACTGGAGGGGCACACTTAACAGCATGAGGATTCATCAGTCAATGTTCACTTAGCTTCGCAGGGCCCACCTGTGACCATAAACTTACACACGTTCAAAATTTATCTTAGAAAAACTATCCAGGGGCACCTGGGTGGCTTAGTCGGTTAAGTGTCCAACTCTTGGTTTCGGCTCAGGTCATGATCTCACAGTTTGGGTGGGATTGAGCCCCAGGACTGGGCTCCACGCTGACAGCTGGGGGCCCACTTGGAATTCTCTCTCTCTCTCTCTCTCTCTCTCTCTCTCTCCGCCTTTTTCTGCCCCTCTTCCCGCATGTACGTGCTTGCTCTCTTTCTTTCTCGAAATAAACTTTAAAAAAAAATTATCCAAAGAATATACTGCATGGTCACGATCTCGCGGTCCGGTCCGTGAGTTCGAGCCCCGCGTCGGGCTCTGGGCTGATGGCTCAGAGCCTGGAGCCTGTTTCCGATTCTGTGTCTCCCTCTCTCTCTGCCCCTCCCCCATTCATGCTCTGTCTCTCTCTGTCCCAAAAATAAATAAACGTTGAAAAAAAAAAAATGAAAAAAAAAAAAAAAGAATATACTGCATTTCATGGATTCTAACTTTCTCAAATTCTTCACGTTGTAACATTTCTATAATTTTGAGCTTTGTCTTACAATCAAAGACATATTAGTATTGCCATGGTTTAATAAGTAAGCATTTCTTCTTAGAGGGATGTAAAATAACGGTGCATCAATGGTGCCTTAGATTTGATGAAGTATGGTATAAACACATACTTTTTTGGTGTGTGTAATACAAGCTCATTTGAGAAAATTTATGAAACACAGAAACAAAGGCAAAAACAAAGTAATCACTTCTAGTGATAATACCGTTACAAGTTTAAAGTACTCTTAGTATGTCATTACTATACACATTTATAAGGTATATATGTGTTTGCATATTGAAACATTTTAGATGGAGACTGCTATCATTTTACCCACGATCCCAAAGTGTAATGAACCATATCAACCTGCAGAGTTGTTTGATTTTTTTACCTAAACTGCAAACTGTACCAAGATTTCTCAAACAACACCTACCTGATACATATGAACTGTAAGGGAACCAAATGTTTTACGCACCTAATAAAGTACAGAGTATTTGCCAGAGGTTTCAAAGTCTCTGGAAGGCAAAGACCACGTCTTAGCCATCTTAGCACTCGTAGTGCCTGACCCTGAGCCTTGGAACTCTGGAAGGACTGCACGAATGGCAAGGAATCCATTTAAGGTGCTGATGAGCAGACCATGAGACTTAGAACTTGGCTCACAACCTCGGCCTCCTGTCCCCTCACCTCAGTGTTCTTTGGCTCTTCAGCAAGTTCTGCAGGCCGAGAAGCCCTTCTTTCCTTTCCGACCAGTTGGAACTGGCACAGTGGTTGAGAACTTCTGCTACGTCCTCGGTCTGCCGCAGATAGTGGGGAATGCCGCCGTTCCTGGAGCCGTACGAGCGCTCAGAGCAAACGCTTGAGGCATCGCTGTTGGCATCGTCATCAGAATACATCCCGTACGGCTCATACCTCCTCCTCACCGGCTTCTTCTGTCAGGTCCAACGGAGGTGGGAGTGACGGAGGAAGAAATGGGAAGGCGAAATGACCGCGAGTCACGCCAAACAAAATCGGCAACAGTTAATGGTAAAAAGATACACGCACGCACACGGGCACGCAGGCACGCACACAAGCACTGCACTTTCCTGTGCTTACAGATTAGAGAAATGAAAACAGAAAAGCAGACGTCCAGTCGGGATAGGATAACAAGCAGAGCAATCCACAGCAGAGACGAAAAGAGTACGGTCTCTAGTCCGGTGTGTGGACTTTGCAGTAAGACAGACTTGGGTGGTCAGCCTGCAGCCGCTGACGGGCTGAGGAAGCCCGGAAAGCCTCCTAACCTTCCTGCTCCACTCTCCCCATCTTTGAAATCACAGTAACGATACCTCTCACACGTTTGTTGCGAGGATATAACGGAAGGATATGCTAACTAACCTGGGCCAGCCCCTGCCACACCGCAAGTAAGTGTGCCCACCAGCCCCTTTCACAATGAAAAACAATAGATCTTGAGCACGGTCAATGGGAAAATTTGTTTGAATATTCATGCTTCCTTAAGAAAGTCTAAAACTGAAATGGCAGAGCAGAGTAGCCCCTGTCAAAGGATTCTTAAATTATCTGAACACAAATAGGCTTCCTGTAGATCCTTCATTTGTTTCTCTTACCCTGAATATAAAACTGGAAGTTAAACCCATAAATAATATAGCAACAGCTAGTAAACTGATAAAATACAATTTTCCCTAAAAGAAAAAAAAAAAAGTTATTGGCCAAAACCATACAAATGTAATCTTTTTTCTTTTTCTCCCCCCAAATGTAATTTTCTAATTAACACGGCTTGTCCATCCATCACAACTTGCTCGGGACAGTTCTGTCTTATGCCTCTTGTCCCAGCATAGTTATGAATAGTCCCCCCTTTCACAATCATCCTTGTTAGGGTGGTAAATTACAAGATCATCTTATTTATGTATAAATTAGATCCATAAAATAAGAAAAATGTTGAATACATCCATCCATGAAATAAGAACGTTAACAGTAGACACAAACTGGGTTAATAAAATAAAGCACTGATAGGAGAAGGAGCACAGCTTGACATAAAAAAACCAACAACCAAAAACCAAAAATCAAAAACCAAAAAAAACCCAAAAAACAAAAAAGAACTAGAACAGATGAGAGAGGAGACTGATTCCATCGCTAACAACAGCTTCACTAGACTGGACAAATCATAATTCAGATCAGGATTTCTACATTATACTACACACTGTGTTGCTTTCACTAGCTCCTAAAGGAAATATACTTGCAACAGAAAAAAATGAAGTTGTAAAACAAAAGTTAAAGCACTGGTACCTTGCTCCTGGAGTCTCCTAACAGCTGTAGGCAGGAAAATATTGAAGGATGGGGAAAAAGCATAGAGAATTATGTCAGAAGCATATGTGGGGATTGTTCTTGCAACAAAAGTGTACAGCAAAACATATCTTAGCAAACCAAAAATACAGGTTAGCAAGCAATTCATATCAAGCGAATAATAACAAAGAACGCTTTCACAATGGCATCTCCTAGCCCTTCCTACACCTCCTAGAAACACCTTCTAGTACTTGCCATACTCCTTTGCTATGCTAAAAACTCCCCCCACCGCCGTGGTACATCTCTAAAGTCACTGTTAATTCTACCTATTCCCATGCTAGCTTCTGTCTGCCCTGGGGCTTCTATCCTGGGAAGCACATCTGTGTACCATTCCTGAGCTCTCTCTTCTGCAGCGGGTCACTCGGGGAGACCAGGCAGTTTGCACAAAGAGTAAATAAGGGCAGCCTGAGTGGGCTGACGGCTAGAGCTCAGAGAAAAGCCCAAGCCAAGGAAAGCCCAAGCTCAAGTTCTCAAGTCCGACTCTGGCTCCTAGCACTTGGTGCACAGTCCCTTGCGCAGCTCTTTAAAGAGCGAGGGAGGGAACTCCCCCACCTTAACTGGAAGTCCCATTTAACTAAGGGTTTTGCACATCCATCATTCCCCCCCCCCCCCCCCCACCGACCTCCAAATAGGGTCCCTGAATAAGTAAGCGATTCCCAGTGCTGCAGCTTGGAAGGAAGAATCTCTTCCCAGAGTTCTGTTCCAGCTCATGACTCTGAAGTCAAAGCCATGGTTAAAGCAATTATCCTGAACTCCAGTACCTGCCAGGAAAAAAGCCCTTCTGCACAGAAGGCCGATGAATAGAGCTGGCCAGGCAGCCCCTGCTTACAGGAAAAGCATCGGGAGAGTGGCACACTGCTTGCTCACAGTCGCTTGTCAAAGCACTCTGACTACGCAAGAATAAATGAGGGCGACACAGGAAGGGGTGAAAGCGAGAACCCGTGCAGCCAGGGGCTGTAACGGTTTGATCAGATGCAAAACACGGCTGGGTTTAAAACTTCTGGTTCTGAAACCAGATACTTTTTTCCCTTAGAAAGACAATGTATCTTAAAACAGCACAAGTAAGGCCAGAGATCAGACAGTTCTAAAGAGGATCTGCTTTAAATGCTGAGCACATCAACTAGAATATGCTAGAGGCAGTGTCACTGCCAGTTGAAATGCATCTTTAGAAGGCAATCTGACCACAAGCTGATTCTACCAGGGAGTGTTTTGCTATAACCACAAACTGAAGGATCTCTAACTGCTTTATATTACTATTATTATTATTATATATTTTTAGAAACTACATTATACTGAGGCAAAAACATTCCACCAGCGCTTTATGTCCTCAGAGTCCATCGGCATTAACGTTTGGGAAAGTTCCCTTAACAAGGACTTAATGACTCATTTTAAAAGACGAAACAAATGTAAAATTGTATGGAACAACTAGTGTGGTCATCGAATAAGTGTGAGATTTTCAAACCACTCACACTGTTACCTACTATTATAATGATGTGTTTAGGCTATGCCATCAGAGCCTGTAAAGCAATAGAAGCCACAGAATGAAAAAAGGAAACGCTGGAAAAAAAAAAAAAAAAAAACATGGAGAAAAAAGGGAAAAAGCAGCAGCCCAATGACATCAAAACTTCCTTGACATGAAGAGCACAGAAGAAATACTTGATGCTAGTGTTTTCTGTAAGGCCAATCTTCACTTCTGTACAGGGATCCATCCAAGTTTCAAAAGAAAGAGATAATAATACAAGTTTACACGTTATTTACACAGGGTGTACACAATATTTACACAATTCACACAGTGCCGGGGATGCCTGAGGACGCTGATTTGGAGGCGATCTTCTGTGAGGAAAATGGCGGATGAGTAAGTCAGAGAGACTGCACGCGCCGTGACTCTTACCAAAGCATCAGCGACAGCAGCTTCAAGGTCCGTACTCGTGCTCAAAACCCGCATGGCATTCACAGAGCCAGGTATTCTTCCTGCCTGGCCAAGCCCAAACCGGTCTATTCAAAAAACAAAACCAAAGATATGTCACTTTAATTCACATTTTCTCAGTTGTTTGCAGGGGCTCCTGCCTCTTCCCACCTACTGGACAGAGGCACTGGAAAGTCTCTAGCCACACAGAACTACACTTCCCTTGCAGTCCTAACTAGACCTGACTTGTTCACCAGCGGCAGAGGTCAAGCTGTTCGTGCTGAATGCTATCGTGCCACAAAGCGTCCTGACAACTGAAATGGCTCTTTAATGATGTTTTGCTGTGTTAAAGTGTTGAGACTTGGGAGAGAGGGGAGCTTATTCTAGAAGTGAGCTGGGCGGTGGCATTGACTCTTTTGATCTATTTAGCATTCCCTCTGGAGGCAAGTGGCCCTGATGTTCGGGTCAAACTAATTAGGGAGCTTCGTGGTTTGACAAGTGAGTTCTAATGCAATGTGTAATAAGAAGTTAAAATTTGAAACTAATGTGTTCAATTGATCTCTGCAAATTTTCGTCAGTGCCACTACTGTTTAACTGTTCTTATTAACTGAGCTCAATTAATTTTGGGTACTTGTTCATGATGCCTGTGTCACCAAAGGTTATTTAAACTTCATTTTATTCAAAGTCTTCAATGATCATCAGAAAAAGCTAGTATCTCCACTGCAAACCATTAATCACTCAGATAACATTAGTATAAAATTTTCCTGAGTCTCTCAAAGGATTTGAATTTCAAATGATAGTCTTTATACATGTAAACAAAATGGATACAATCCAAGGAATTTAAAACAAATTCCAGCAGTTTAATTATTTTAAGTTCCATTATGTTAAGGATCATGGACAAAGAAGGCAAACTTTTTACAA
This sequence comes from Herpailurus yagouaroundi, assembly GCF_014898765.1. Classification (NCBI taxonomy): domain Eukaryota; kingdom Metazoa; phylum Chordata; class Mammalia; order Carnivora; family Felidae; genus Herpailurus; species Herpailurus yagouaroundi. The sequence goes on along the minus strand of NW_024412395.1, from coordinate 9,013,694 downwards.
GTCCCATTATGTCAGGTGAGCAGCCTTCCTTGAGAGGTGCTGAGCTTGGAGCTACATACAACAGGAGAAAAGTTCATATAAAAATCATACTTCCTAAGTGTCTCACACCTATTTACTGGCAAACGTTTCTTATTTAAAACACTAACGTGTAAAAAAAAATCTTTGAAGAAAAATGTTAGATAAAAAAGTGCTTTCTTTTTATGAACAAATAAGACACTGTTTGGACTATATACAAACATATATATATATTCTCATAATGGAGCATTTAGGGGAAAAGGAAAGCTAAATCTGCTTTACATGAGTTGATCTTTCTTGTAAAGTGATATGTTTAAAACTCTGGATATGTAACGAGAGTTCTTTAGGAAACAAGAAGTTTCAAAGTGAGGTGTTCCTTAGCTCATTAAACATGTCAGTTTCAAAATTTTCACCTTCCAGCGCCACAGAAAGGGGAAAAAATTTAAACACCGCTAACCAAAACGTTATACACTCATGAATTTTTATAAAGAAACAAAAATTGTATGTTATACTATCCCCTTTTTTAATGTACTTGTTGGTCAGACTGCATGATGTCTTAAATCATTATGTAAAAGATGATTAAATGTGCCATATAAGAGACCACAAAACAATAATATCTAGATGTCTCCCTGTGTGTGTGTGTGTGTGTGTGTGTGTGTGTGTGTGTGTATTATCAGTTGAAATATAAAACTCGTGTAAATTTGAAATTTGCTGTGCATATAGTTTTATACATCATCTTTGTTCTTTTTTCCATTAAAAAAGGGTAGATAGTAAGGGATTTATGAGTAACAAAATGAAAGTAATTCAGTTATAAGCCATTTAAAAATTACCCAGCATAAACTTAAATAAAATGGACTCTAAAACAATTAAAAAACAAAAAGTATATCACATGCCAGCAATTCCTGCTCCAGGGATAATACTGATATTTTGCTTTTAGACACAAAATTAAAGCTGTAAGAACAATGCAATTACTTTGTGCTTCCCAGATGCATCCAGCTCCGCCATACAGTGACTGCACGTCACTGGATAGATGTCACAGATCATTTGAATTTCAAATCTGAGGGGGAAATGCTTGTCTGGATTTGAGCAAGGTTACAAGCCTTTTGTTTTCACCAGACCACAATCTCTTCTACGCTCTCACTGCTCTTGTGTTATCATGAAGCTCCGTTCCCCGAGACGGATGCGTGTGCCTGTGCCCTCATCTTCTGGAGGGTGTACCCAACAGAGTGTAAGTAATAAAATGCACAGCCCGCTTCACTTCGAGGAAGAACAGAGAAAGTAACTCTGTGAACGGGTGACAGTTGTCACCATCAACAGTCTGTGACTTAATACATACTGCCGTGCTCAGGTGAGGAACTCTGACTCAGGTCAGTAGGGACTGTTAGCGTATAAAAAGCCAGCACACTTACATATTTCTGTATGCTTACTTTTTGCCCCAAATGGCTAACCAGGGGATTTTTGGTATCGTTAAAGCGGGCTGGGATGAAACATTTGGGGACCACAGGCTGCAAAGGCTACCTTCGGCCTGACCTGATTATCTGAATCGTGACCTTGTTTTTCCGTAAGTTTTAGGACAGTATTTATACCTGTGAAATTATGTATTCTGTGATTTGGGACGTCTGGTAACTAGATAGTTCCTCCAGATCACCAGAACCTGACACTAATAATTAACATCAGTAATCACCACTTTTTGGGAGCAAAGACTTTGGAAATGCAAGACTGTTGGATGACACCCATACCCTATTTCCCCAAAGGGACTTTTCATGATACCTATTTTGGGTGCTTGTTCTCCTGAGGGAGGGACTAAAAAGAGGGGGAAGAAGCCCTTCCCCGTGTTTCTGTTTTGTTTTCACATAAACATGAGCACTGGAGAGATGATGTTGTCAAACAGGCGATAAAGCATCTACGGCCTATTAACAGAACCATAAACATTCAACAACGGAAAAAAACCAAAGCACACTGGGGAAAACAAACATGAAGTGCATACATGCCAAGTGCTAGGCGACACTGACTGAAACAAATGCTAGAATGAGCGTGAGACGGGACGTATGAAGAAGCCGAATCATGCAGTTAGCACTTGTTCACCTGACTGCCCAACAGACTCAGCAGTGGAGAGGGCACTAGTGGACCTGGAATGACGTCGAGAGGCTGCAGGTAAAAGGAACGGCAACACCCACAGGATTAACACACGAGTACCCGACACAGAAAATGCCACAGTCTGAAGGAAACGCAGGGACTGCTCCCAACAAGGCCATGTTTTCTCATGAACGGAAATGGCGCTGGAGATGAATGGATAGCAAGTGCCGATCCCCAAGCTCCGCGGCAGCCTGCTGGCTCTCACACGGCTGTTACACACACAGGCACAACGAAGGCACTGTCTGCGGTGCCTAAGCTCAGACTCCACGTTTATATTCGCACCGCGAAGCCTCAGTCAGCCGTTATGGAAGTATGCAACATGAAGGACGTCAGGAGTCACAGAGCACCGTCTATACCCGGTGGAGCATCAGGAGAATGGATTATTTACTCAGCTCACAAGATGCCTCATCGGTACATGATGCATATGCGACCATGCACCAAACACAAAAGCATAAAGGTTCATAACGTTATTTGAACAGAAATGGAAGGAAGTCACAAGAGAGGGGGCTCAACAAATGAAATCCTGTGTTCCCCCAATTTTTGCTGTTTTTCTGCACAAAAATCCTAACGATTAACGAACTTGTCGTTTCACTGTTGGGAATTTAGTCGGAACGGGTTTAAGGAGCCTTCTTGGCGAGGCATTGGCAGTACTCTGGCTAACCGCGCACCAGCTCCACACGACAGCCGGGGGCGAGTCCTGCTTTGGTCACAACCAGCGGGACGACCTTGGGCGAAGCTCTACATCTCTGTGTCTCAGCTTCCGCATCTGGAAATGTGCTAAAAAGGGTACGTACCTCTTGGGAGTAGAGACGGGTGCGAGAGATCTTATATAAGGCACTTAAGGCAGTGCCGGGCACTGAGTAAAATGGTGGTAGCGGTAGCAGTGGGGGCCGGTACGCTGCTGGTGCTGGCGGTGGCAGCGATGGTTACGAGTAAACTGCGACTTACATGTCTACGTTAAATATCACTTGATTAGCAGATATTCACGAGCGAATTAATTCAGCAATTGGAGGAATTACATGCTCAACTCCGTCTTCACATAGAGAGAATAACTCTCAGAAATAACCATGAAACTGACTTGGTTCGAATCACCAATTTCTGGAGCAGAGTGCCATGCAGTATATGGTTCCTTACCTCAGGGAAAAAACCCCAAGAGATAACACGCTTACACTCCTTACTCTGAAAGGAACCCGGTGGTTGCATCATGGGAAATTCTCAGGTTTGACAAACAAAGTACTACCCAGCAGTGCTACCACTTCTCACCTATGCTAACAGAGTGCAGTATCCTGTGCACGTGAACACTTCCGTCTCGTTGTAAAATACCAAAACCTCAAACTCTTGGACAGAATTTAAAAAAAAAAATTTTTTTTTAAAGTAATCTCCACACCCAACACAGGGATCAAACTCACGACCCCGAGATTGTGTCACATGCTCTACCGACTGAGCCAGCCAGGCGCCCCCATAATTTTATTTTTTTAAGCTCATGTCACTTGATGAAAATGCACGTATCTTCATAAGTGGTACGAGTGGTATCAAATAGTAAAAGCTACCTCGTGGATAAGGACAAATTTCTACCAGCTCACAAAAAGGGAATTTCTAATTCCTCAGGATGCACAAAAATAAATTGGCAATCTCTAAAACAGATATAAAATAATCACTTTCCTTAAACAAACAAACTGGCAAAATGCTTTTTAAGACGGAAGCATACCATTTACTGTGCAACGTTAATCAGTGCCATATCCTGGTAGTTTAAACTGGAAATACCTTTTAAGCAACGCCTGAAGGTTGCTTAGAAAGTCGTCCTTTGGTTCTGTTTCAACAGGCTATTCTACAGTAAATCTGTCATGGAATGAATCCTTTGTTCTCAAGTGAACACCCAACAATGGAATCCGAGGTGGACCCTCTTACAATCAGAGCCTGATTTACAGCTGAGCCCTTACTTTCATTTTGATATTGTCACTGTAACCACAGAAACATCCTTATTAAAATGGTCCAAGATAACTTTGTAACAAAAAAAAAGCAAACTTAAAACCAGTATATAATCACCAAAATGTAATTATTTTCACACCCCCCCCACCGACCTTTTTTGAAACAAAACCTGGCTATATAAACTGACCCAAAGGGGCACTAACACAAAAATCTCACTAATTTACAGAGAGGGTGGGAAACAATTATTAACGTGAATAAGAAGGAAACTTCATATTGTCTAAAGGGCACAGTGAGCTCCCCTGGACACCACCTTCAGGGACTGAGCTATGAATTCCCATGGCTTAACTCCAAACCTGGAAATCGTAATTGAGAAACATTACTGGACACTTTCTCTGTGCTTAAGCCTGGAGAGAAAGTATTTAATACACTTCCGAGGAACAAATGAAAGACGCTAAATTATCAGAACTTTCAAATGAGGCAAGGGGGCAGCCAAGCTTTGAAGTCAGACTGGATTCAAAACCTAGCTCCACCATTTAGCTGTGTGACCTGGACAGCTGGCTTACTCTCCCTCAGTCTCTGTTCTGTCATTCATAAAAAAGGGATAATGGTAACACCCGTCCCAGAGTGTGAACAGGTACCTGCTCAGATGGGGGGCCGTGCGCACGAGGACCGCTCTTGTTCTTGCTGGGTAAAAGTTGTACAGACAGATTTACCCCAAGGAGGAAAAGAGGGCATGCCTACAAACTCAGCTGACAAGATGTTAACTCTGCCCTGACCAACAGAAAGCACGTGCTGATGCTAGTTTGTTAGGAAAGGGAAACGCCTCATCCACATCTTCTGTCCTGGTAGGAGCGACTGCACATTTCACCATTCTGGGTTGTCACCAAGACCCTTAAGCAGATCAATTTCACCAAAGAAAGTGAAAACCAGACTGGATCACTCAAGTACTCAGGGTTCAATTAGGAACTCAAGAATTCAGCACACCTTGCCTGGTCCACTGACCACATCCTGGATTACAAAGGCTGCTTCCGTGGACAGTAACAAAAATACCAGTGCATATAGGAAAGAAAAACACGGAACTGCCTCTAAGAGACCCAATAACCAATAAGCAGATTGAATTGTTCACTTATAGAACAGGTTGTTTAGAAGGCCAAATAGTCAGCAAGGACGCAGAGATATACAGCCTTAACCTAAAAGGAAAAATCACCAGTTCATTCAGAAAAAAAATCATCACTGCTGCCCCTGATTTGTTGAGAATTCTGTTCTGCTGCTTCAGATTGCTGTGGAGTAGCTGGTGTGTTCAAGGTGAGTCGCTCCACTTGGGATCTCATGCTAATCAGGTAGACTATCTCACAAAGGCGTCTTCTCACTAAGTCAAGTGACCCATGTGGCCTGGCTTTAAGTTCATAAAGGACAACAGGTCATAAGGAAGTATTATTGCTACTGATGGGATAAAAGGATATTAGAAAGAAGTGTATGACATCAGGAGAAGAACGAGGCAAATATTAAGACTGTGTGCTTTTGATCTATCATCCAGCTTCTGGAGTGACATGTTTTATATTTGAAAGACCTAATGTCTAATGTTACATAATTAGAGTCAAAATAACACACTGCTGCAGTCCACAATTCCATATAACAACGTCAGGCCTAGGCCTAATCGTATAATTTCCACCTGTCATGCTTATCAGGAGGAAAATATACAGCTTTACAGCAATTAATGTGGCGAAGAACTGAAACACAGTTACTGGAGAATACAAAATGTTTTTTTTGCAAACGTATGTGCTCTTTCTAGAGGTCTTGGGGGATTAATAATTTGCACTAGGTAAAAATAGATGTCCATTTTAGACTACTGAGCCTGAAAAGAAAAGGCAAACACAGTATTTCATAAAGGAAATATGTTTCTCTTTTGTCTGTTTTTCTCGAATCCTAAAAACTGTGAAAATACAAATTCTGGCTGTAAGAGAGACGGAGCGTTGTGGACAAGCAGCCCCAAACTGGCACGTGGCTCGTGACCCGAGATAAGGTACTGACACCACCTTATGGCGACCAACTGTTGTAAATTCCTGCCCTGGGATGGCATCAGGTCACAGACACTGCATAGCCTATTGAGCCCAGGAAGAATGAAAATCTCTGATTAACAATAAACGTTGTAAAGTCGTACACTGTGCTGTACACATAAGCAGTTTATCAAAAAGCTACTGTGGGCTTGCTTTAAAGAAAGCACTGAAATGACTCGCTTAGTCAAGGCATGGCTAGTACCTTCTGCCACAAGGCTTTTTAGATTAATATTATCAGCCCTAAACTGAGCACATTTCATTTCCTAGACATTCTCATGATTTTAATTTTTTTCCGTCTTTGAACTGAATCACGTGTGTCCTGACCTTTGGTGAAATTAAACACAAACTGTCGAAATACAATGACAGAGGATAAATTTTGGATTAACTCTACTGTTAAGAAGCAACTGACTTTGGCTGAGCGTCCCCTTAGGTTAGAAGTGACCACAAGACGGGCTTGCCTGTCTGCCAACCTGGATGCTGGCAGGTGGTCACAAATGGCAACAGTACAGAGTGAAGTGGTGTTTTTTTCCTCCCATATATAAAAACTGGAAACTGCCAAAATTCAAGCATGCAGAGGGGGGCAACAGAGGGTAACTAGGGAGGAGGAAAGAAAGAAGAAAGGACCACAAGGACAGGAGAGGAAGGACAGCAGGTCATTCCGCCTCGCAGTGTGTGGGACAAGCATTGGGAGCAGGGCAAGGAACTCTGCTCTGAGAGCCAGCGCCTACGTGTACTCACCGAGTGGAGGAAAGCCCCGAGCGGGGCTCGTATCGCGGCTGCTCTCACAGCTGGTATTGCGGCTGCACCCCTGACTCATGCTGGGTCGAGGGATACGGCTGCTCCGTGCTAGTGTGCAGCATGAGGGGTTTCAGAGAAGGTGAAGAAGTTTAATGAAGACAGAAAAACTCACAAAACGTCAGTTACATTCCGTTAACGTAATCATGACATTGCCCGCGCCGGGGGTTCGTCGTGAGGACTCTCCCCGCTGAGGCCTCACTGACTCGCGTGCTGACAACAGGAGAGGGTCTGTGTAAAAACTCGATTATGCTCAATGCTTCGGAAAGCTGTGGGTTTTTTTATGGAGGTGAAATAACACCTAAATGTAAGAAATGAAAAGAAAGCTTTCCAAAGAACAATCAGGAAATACAAGGTCAAAAGCGTTTCAGAAAATGATCATTTTTTACAGCTTTAGCCAACTTCTCATCAAGATGATAAAAGACTAAAGCCATTTTCATATACGCTCTGTTGTTAGAAAGATAATTTACTTTGGGTTAAAAAGCAGAATAAAGGCTCTGGTCACTGAAATACATGAACTTACCTAATTAAAAGGAAGGGGGCTCATCTTTCTAGCCTGGGCTTCTTTACAAAGAGAAGTCCTAAGGACTGACTCAGCTGGAGAACCTGCCCACTCCAAGCAAGTATCTAGATGCTTCCAACATACTTAATTATCTAAACCAGCATAAACAAAGGGTTGGGATTGCTATCCCTTTATTTACTGGTCCCAACATTTAATCTCTGCTTTTTCTATGGGAACCCAAACAGGTTTGCCTGTGGTCCCCTACTCAAGCACTCTTATCCGGCACGCCTTACACATGAGTCAACAGCATGTGAACTACAATCCCAATATTCGTGCTAAAAGACCCCCCCACTGACCTAAGAACAGCCAATTACTGTATGATTATCCACGGATAACTTTATTATACTCATTCGTTATACTGCAATAAAATCATCTGTGGATAATGGATTAACAATGACTGTATTGTCACGTTATAAAATGCTGAGAAGACAGAGTCACATGAATAACTGAAGGTCTAACATAACTGGGCGGTAAAGCTCAGAGAAGACCATGGTGTTTTTGGTTTTTAATTTAACTTGAGGAACAAAGACACAACTGGCAAAATACTCAGAAATGATCCTGCTTACTGAATGTGGGGACAATAAATCTGTCCATCTTGAGTGGGTCTACAATTCTGGGATGGACAGAAATGTCTTCCCGAAAACTTTGGAAAAAATAAACTTGATTCACTGATGTAAAAGCAGCCATGTTTATTACATCGTAATGAGGATGGCCTATGATTTCAGAGCCAAGGTGGATTTACTACATGAGCATACTGGAACAAGAACGTCTTACAAACCAGAATCATTAAATTCCTTGACAAAGGAGAACACGGAAGTGAGAAACCAAACCAGCTCCCCACTGTGGTCTCTGTTCAGTGCTAGAGTTGAACCAGACCCTACGGTTATGTGACAGACAGCCCAACGCTTGGTCTGCACTGGCAAGCAAGGAAAAACTCAAGCGCAGGAGTGCAATCTGAGCAAATCCGTCAAGACGGGCCTCATGTGGGACTCGCCAGTGCTTCCTACATTCTCCTTCATTTTGCCACAGTGACGTGGAGGCACTCAAAGTAGCAGTGACTATTTGATCAACAGATTCTTCCTGATAATTCTAAACCAGCTCATGGCACATGGCCTGAATGTTAAAAGCCTCAAAAAACGAGGGAGCACCCACTGATACCAACACATGGGAAGTTGCCTAGAACCTATGAAGAAATGTTGCTTATCCCTAAGAGGATCAATACCACATCCAATTTGTGAAATGACCTCCCTGGTCCAGCCACTTTGCCTCTCCTGTCTCAGCCGCCCCGCCTAGGAATGGTGAAGAAAGAACCCAATCAATTAAATGAGAAGGGTACTGTGACATAAGGTACCTACATGAGCACCTCCGAGTTCCTTGCTGAAAGGCATCGAAAATCTTATCTTATTCCACCACCCACTCCAAAACAAATAATCAAAAACAATAAAAACAGTCCTGATGGTGTTTCACACTTGCACACACTTAAGTTGAGCATTTTCTTATTGTTCTTGACTGATTACTTGTTACTCTGCTTCCACTCCCTTCCTTCAATTAATGCACATGTTAGAACAATGGGAAATCCCTGCTCTCTCCCAGGCTGAGCCTGCTTTGTGAAGGCAAAAAAGATCATGAAAAGGGATAAGCAGACATGCTCAGAAACAATAATCTGCATAATTCTTAACAAGGTTTACCCTCTTACTATTTCAGCCAGAGAAAGTTAAGTCACCCATTTGTGCTGACTGGCTTCTTCAACATAGGCTAGTAGTAACATATACAGACAGAATTCTGTTTACAATTTTCTGAACATCTGCCCACAGTTGCCCCATGCGTCATTAACGAGTATCAGTGATGACAGCAATAGTTCAAATGCTGGGTAATTTAAAACACGAGAGGAGTAATGCCTACTTCTAATACCATTTCCAAAGACCACTCTACCCGGAGGATTTTAAGAAGTATATCCATAAATGATTTTTATAAAGCCAATTAACTAGGTGGTCAAAGCTAAAAAACAACATACCAAATTAACCTCATTAGGGAGTGCCAAAACTGTTCTCTGGGAGAATATGTGATGTGAAGGCATAACAGAAGAGGGAGAGATGATGAAGAGACGCTTGCTGTGTGACTTTCTGGAAGCAGTATTCTTAGGTGGTTCTGTGGTGCTGTGCTTACAGGAAAGGCCAGGAAGCCTTGAAAACCCATTTGATGGGCTTTCATTTCTTAAGAGACACTATACTTCTGTACAGTTTTCAGGGAATCCTGACTTCTGCCCTTTAAGGCAGAGATGAGTCCTACCAGAACTCCCATCAAAAGCAAAAGTCCAAGAGGAATAATGAGAACTACCCTGAAGTACGTCTATAGTCTGTTATTTTCATGTTTTGGTCTTGCACACAGGAGTCTAATTTAACAGGGGACACTGACACCTGTAAATTTTTGTTTTCAAAATATTTTTAACCAGAAAATCTGAAAACATTTTAAATGTATATCCACAGGATGTAAGCTACCAACAATCAAAAGTTTTTATTGCCTTCTCAAGACATGAGTGGAAGGAAACTAAGCTTCCAAAATATAATTGCTATAGATATTACCTATTTGTACGACTTTATTATTAAAAAAATTTTTTTAACGTTTATTTATTTTTGAGACAATGCGAGAGACAGAGTACAAGCAGCGGAGGGGCAGACAGAGGGACACACAGAATGTGAAGCAGGCTCCAGGCTCTGAGCTGTCAGCACAGAGCCCGACATGGGGCTCAAGCTCATGAACTGTGAGATCATGACCTGCGCCGAAGTCGGACGCTTAACCGACTGAGCCACTCAGGCACTCCATTGTACAACTTTATTATCCATCAAAAACGGAGTAAAACTCCAAAATGAAACAATTTATAATCTATTCTATTTGGCTGAACAGTTTGTGAAGGAATAAATTGCCAAGAAAAAAGAGAGCAGCAGGGTTTTATTCTGTTTCTTGGTTATATAACAGGAATTACATCCTGTTTTGCTTAAGAAACCTTACATGCTGAAGAAGAAGATATTTGGTGTCATTTTTACCACAGATGAAGCATAGCTGAACCAAACATAATTTGTAGATAATTTGTAGAATTAATTCTCAGTGCAAATTCCAAGCCTAGTTTAGCAATGATTAAAAATACTAGTTGGTTTGGGCACAAAAGGAAATACTCTTAAAAGATGCTTACCCTTTTTCTCTAAGTATTTCTATTTAAAGTTGCTATACGATGAACCAAATGTTTATAGACACATAGGCATACACCCACTACTGACTAAATGATCACAACAGTGGACAATCTACTGCTAAAGATACTAATATATGCGACATCGTATAAAATGGAATCTCTCAGCAGTACTATAGGAAGAAGTGGGAAGATTTACTCATTTATCTACCTTTGTATCTATGTATGTTCTCACCATGTACAGAAATTTAAATAAAATACCTTTTTAAGTCAGAATGACATATATGACCTCTAAGCTTTACACATAACTACTCCCCCTTAATGGGCATCAAGGTGAGAACTTTCTTCAAAATATTGTTTCAAAAAAGAACTCTTCAGAAGAAAATAGGTTCCTATTCAGTTTTTACTAATGGATGATGTTTCACAGTGCCTCTTGTAAATGCTTATTAAGTGTTGTCTTTTCAACTATCCATAACACAAAATTCATAGTTAAAACCATGAAATACCAGGTCCTAGAGTTATGTCAGACAACCTAGGGTGGTTTCTTTCCCAATTTCAGGAAGAAGGTAAAAATGGCACCTTTAATAGTATGAAAAGTAAAATCCCGAAAAAGCAAAGAATTTTTAAAAGGATGAAACTACTCTGGATTGCCAAGAGACATTCTATACATTTAATTAACTACTGAAAAAGGACAGCCAAAACCTCACCACCAGGTGTGAAATCAAATGCATTTTCCAAACAAAACTAGATCCAAACATACACGTTACAGCCTCAAATCTGAAATTTAGACATTCCAGTCATGATATTTTCTCTGGTTGTATCCATGTAACTTGTAATCACTGGATCCAAATAATTTGTCAGCTCAGGGACCATGCTATGTAACACCCAACAGAAAGCTGAGATTGTGTACAATTAACAAAACCACTGCTTGAATACGTTTCAAATTTGCTTTGGAAATGTTAGTCAAACCAACTCCTACCCATTCCACTTCTTAAATATGTGGCCCTGCCTTCTTGTAGCTCAGGCGGCCTGTAAGGACTTTCATGAGCTGGACCCTCCCAGCCCACCTGCCCTCCTCTTGCACTCACCCTGACCAACTCCCTTTGCTGTAGCCAAATGAACGACCTGTGCCTCTCACAGCCCATTATGCTCCCTCCCATCTCACTGTTCCGGCACATGCTCCTGTCTGCCCTAGAACACCCTTCTCCTCATCTCTGTCCCCCGCCTAATCTTACCTTACTCACCATCAAAATGACCTATTCTGGGAAGCCTCTCCTAGCAGGCAATCTGGGAGAAGTGGGGCAGACAAGGGCACTCCGTTTCTGTGGTCCCAGAGCAGGGCAGACAAGACACTCCGTTTCTGTGGCCCCAGAGCACTATGTCACAGTATCTACTGTACTGTCTCTCACGTTTCCACCCTTAGGACCACAAGTTCTTCGAAGTCAGAAGCTACATCTATTTTATCTTCTGATCCTAAGGTGTAATAAAGTGCCTGGTGCATCACAGGAAACGTTCACGTGAAAGTTGCTGATGAGATAAATAAATGAGAACAAGAAGCCGACAGGACTTAAGAATACAGCAGTACTCTGATTTCACATTAATAGATTTTTATCCTTAGAAAGCAGGTAGAAAGAGTATAAACATAAATTTCTCATAATATATTACAAAAGACTTCTTAGTACTACATAGGTGGTGTATAATTTAGATTTGAATAGAATAACAGGTCTCTAAGCTGCTGAGAGTAATTCACGTAATTCTACTCATTGTCACAGAGAAACTAAATACTGTAACACGAAAGTATCATATATTTGACTTTAATTTATTCCTAGGTTTCATGTTCGAACAATACTATGTCAAAAGTAACTACTCATGTTCTTTTGACCATAAGTTCCACCAAACAGGTTAGAGAAGATCAAAATCAAAATAAATGTGGACCCTACAAATTGCTTTTGAAAACATACACAGATTAATGGAGACTTAGTGCTAATCCATGAAAAAAAGGATGAAAAGCAACAATGCTGCTGTGAAGAGAACAATCCTGCCCACTCCCCCAGTTCTAACATTCTGTGAGAGCTCTCAGGTACAAAAGCCCAGACGGATGTAATTCTTTCCCGTCAATCTGAATGGTGAGGCCCATGTATTTTTTTAGTTGTAACTCAAACCTGAACAGGCCATAATCTGTAAAAAGTGCAAACCAGAATGTCTTTTTAACACAGGCAACGTGACACCCCCAGTTCAAAAGTAAATCTCTACTTCCAACATTAGACAAAGCCATTAGATTATAATAAAAATTACCACCAAGTTAGGAATGGTATTTCAAGGTCTTTGAGGATCCTTACCTAATCCTATCCGGTTTGGACTGGTTTCTCGGCTACATCCCTGACTCCTGGGGATCTTGCTTCGCTTCTCTGAAGAGGGAGTCACAGGCGGGCCTCTTGAGGAACCCCCGGCAAGGCCACCATAACTACTTCCCAACAATTTTCCCGGGGAACTTGACCGGCTGCCAGCTAAAAATGAAACAAAACAAAACTGAAAAATGGATGTAAATCAGGGAATACAACTATAATATTACAATTTCAGAAGTCAGCTTACACATTAATTTGGATCAAATACTAAGAATTTCATATAAAAATGGCTTTCTTGTGGGTAGTAGTACTGATTTTTTTTTTTTTTTTTTTAAATACAGGAGCGTAAAAGAGCTTCAAATAACATAAGAGAATGTATCCACAAAGAAGAATTACTGGCGGAGTTCTACGAAAATGACAGCAAGATTTCTGATTCAAAACAGTGGACTAAGTATAAACAGCTCCCCGTTCCACAGCAAATTTCTACAATCACAAAGGTGTTTACTGTTTTGCTTTTTTATTCTGCAAGAGTTGATATGCTGAAAATTTTAAGTATAATTGCGAGAATTACAATAGAAACTTCCTAAACATTAATGGAAGAAAACAGACCCAAGAACACCCCACTAACTTAATAAATGGAAGAAAAGAGGGCATGAAGAAGAGGCAACTAAAAAAAAATAATAAATAAAAATCACAAATAAAATGGTACGAATAAACTCAAGCATGTCACTAACCATAATAAATGTGGCTGGACTAAATTAATCTCTTAAAATAACAGCGATTCTTGGATTGGTTTAAAAAATAAAATGAAATTCAACTACATACTGTTAGTAAGAAAGAAACAACATACCTAACACAAAACAACAAAACAGAGTAAGACAGCATTAAAAAAGGACAAAGGACATTTCATATTGATAAAAGAATAACTGTCCATAAAGATATAATTGTCATAAACCCTTATGTTCCAAATAACATAGCTTTGAAATATAAAACATAAAACTGATAAAAATATAGGGAGAAATTAAGAAGACCATGATTATTAATGTACCTCTAAGAAAGATACTAACTACTGAACCTAGTAACTAATAAAAACCTTTAAAGGAACACAACCTGGAAATTAAACACACACACACTCCATCATTCAAATGAATCACTAAGGTGACAAATCATAAAATTAGGACTTTATAATGACTTAGCTACAATTTAAAGTGAAATTCATTATAGAAATCACCAGTACGCATCACCACGAAGAACCTGTCTTAGGACTTCATAATCTTGCCCATAAACTTTGAGCACACAAATGAATTATTAAACTGTGTAAAAAGAGAAAAATCCATTTTAAACACTAGAATTTGAACATAACAGAAAAAAAAATGCAGAAAGATTAAGCTCATAATAGGGAGAGAAATTAACATTGTGCAAGGAACATGGGGTGAGGGAAAACACTAAAAAAAAAAAAAAAAAAAAGCAAGAAGAGAAACGGCTTACCACCAGCAGGATTAGCAGATCTGGATCCTTGATTATGAGAGCAGACCAAAGGACAGGCAAAAAGTGGATTAAAAGACAATAGCACAATACAGAAGGTCAGCATGCAACACAACACAAATGTCTTTGTTCACAAACACGTTAACAAATTAGCTATTTCTTCTAGGTCTCTTTCCTTTTTGCCACTTTTGTACTTATGTTGATTTTACTCATATCATACTCTATTGGCACTGACTTCAGGTCTGTCCATGTAACATTCAGGAACCTACATGTGTCAGGTGCAGGAGATGCAGAGAAGACAAGTGTCTTGCCCTCCAGAAGCACATCTATACTCTCTAGTTCTGAGCAACCAAGAGAAGTGACCGCATCCTACTCGTTTATGTGTTACTGCCGCCTTAAGTGGTGCTGCTTACTACCTAGGAAGTGCTCAATAAACTTCAATGAATTCAAAGAAACTGCTATTAACTAGTTTCACCTGAATGTCCTATGCCAAATCCTCAAATATTAAAACATTAATTTTCACATATTTAAGTCGTCAAATATTTAAAATATGCTTGTTAACTCTTAAGGGCCCTAAATCTAATGTTAACGAAATCTACTTAGTACTCTACTGGCACTATGAATGCTAAGTATACCTACGTTTGTAAAACATATAAATATGCTCATATTTACTTCCTATTAAAATAACTGTTCAAAAAATACTTAATTTATATGACTAAGCTTGAGGTCCAGCCTTGATCATTTGCTGGTGTTGTCTCCCTTCCTAGGAGGGGAATTTGGTGAGTAAAATGAAACTGAAGACTTTTAAAGTGGAGCCCCAAGACAGAGTGCAGTATTTCTATAAGACTGAGGAACGGAAGCTCTAATCATCGAGACTATAGAAAATTCCTCTGCAAGAACGTCATCTTCACCACCTGCTAAGCAGAGGAGCCAGGCTAGGGGGCAGGAATCCCTGCAGAGGCCAATGGCAATAAATAGCAGACACCGAGAACTGTAAAGTACTATCCAAGCTCACTCCAAGAAAGGAAAGAACACTTCACAGCTAAAGAACATTTTTTATTAAATTCAATCTTAATATACTATCTCAATATGGAGTCTTGAGTATCTTTTGTCAAGAAAAATTTCTCTGCAAGAAGACCTGACTCATGACCAGAGTATCAGATCCATCTGTGACTCCAGGCATCGCTAGGGTTCAAGAGAATAACCAGAGCCTGGATATTGTTCCCAAGGTAGAAGCTGCTGGGCCACAGCTGTACAATCCGTGTCGTGTTGTACGTTGTGATACGCTAGATGCGTGGGCTTCTGCTTCAGACGATCCTGGCAGGAATGTATGACTGACATTCTACTTTTCTTTTCAGAAAGGAGATACGCTTGTTTAACACGAGGCCTGGAGTTACCAGAGGGACATGGGAGTATTCACAAGGAGCTGAGAAAGGCATTCTAAATACTAAGGAGAACCTAAGGTTTGGCCACAGATGGAATATTCTTGACACAAACCAGACAGCTCCTCGGGCCATGAAGGAAGCAGACACACATCTACTAGACAGTGCTGGGCTGAGGGCCTGTGTGCAGCTCCCGGGGAAGGAGAGCCTTTCTCGGCCACACTCATCCTGCCCAGGAGAACTCGGACCCCCAGCACTACTCTACACACGCACTGAGGGAGTGGGAGACTCAAAAGCCAAGTGTGGCTGGGGAGCGAGACACCAGGGTGGTTCCGAAGAGCGATCTGAACACATTCCTTCCATCTACGGCTGCTTTCGTGGCTGATGCTAGCAAAAGCCAAGTGACCCGACACGTACAGACACGCAGTAACGGAAGCGAGGGTAGTTGGGCAAAGCGGGGCCTACGCTGGCAGGAAGAGAGGAGCAGGCTGCAAATGTTAGAACAGAGGGTTAAAGGGGACAGCTGTTAATGGATTTGCTTATTACCACTCGAAAGAGAACTCCACATTAAAATAATCCCCAGGTATTGCTCTTAAATTACATCAGAGGGAGTCCTTATCGACAGTAAAATGGGTCATAGCCCAGATTTATCTCAATTTGAGATGCTTGAGGAAAGGCAGAGAAACCACATTTTAATCATTAATGCTTAATAATACAAAACTTAAATCACCTGGCAAGGAGACAAAAGTACACTTGAATACTCCATTTTGTGAGCTTACTCAACGAACATCAAGACTACTCACGGTATCTCACAGCCACACAGATGTGGTTTTCTCCTGAAGTACTGAAAATATTATAAATCTTTCAACTGTAGAGTGAGCTGATTGAACAAAACTGACACAACAGAGAGTATAAAATATACTTCTTACGCTGGGACTGTGAAACCACTTTGGCGCGACTGCGGCCTCGATTATCAGGTGTGGTGGCGACACTGGTGGCACTCCCGGAGCTCTGCCGTCTCGTGCGGATCCGACCTGGAGGATGTGCAGCAAAAACGGGGTTTCCATAATGTTTTCAATCAGTGTGACCTACTCAAGAACGCAACCCACACCACGAACAAGAGGCACCGACGGGGCCACCTACAGGGGGCGCGGGTCTTCCTCACGAGCGGTCCTCACCCATTGCCCTGTGTGCACGCCCGTGTATTTGACCGGCACCCAGAAGTTCTACAGATATGTTAGTTACTCCTGAGAGTAAGTCATGAACCCGGAAGGTGCTTCTGTTTTTGTTATTCTAGCATACTATATTTTCAGATGAGGAGATGACAGCTATTTGAGGATTTTTCCCCCAATTTTTTACACATGACATTTTCTAGTTTATCATCTACAAACCTGTCAAATTTCCAAAAGCAGAAAATATGAGCAGTCATCTTAAGAAAAATACTACAGAAAAAAGAATAAATGCAAACACACACACACGCCAAAAAAACCCTTAAAACTCAGCAAGCAACAAAAGCTACAGTACCCTGGAGAATAAATAGGTTTTGACAGGTAGCAATAAACTTCTATTTTAAAGCATGTATGCCAACAAGTTTCTAGGCTGCAAAGGATGAAGAAGGCAGAATCAGTATTAGGAGTACCTAGAGAAACAACCACCTAAAAATAACGCAATGTCATAGGCAGGTATGAAAAAAATTTGCTATTGTAAGTAAAGCAATCTGTTAACTCCCACTATTAAACCATGAAACCATAAAAACAAAAATGAATTCAAACCCTAAGGCTTGAACAAGGTTCAAGAAGGGAGGGGAGGAGCAATAAAAGTACTAACTTAAGAAAAAAAAATTGAAACTAGAAGGAATCCATGGCTTTTAACGGCAGTTTAAGTAAAAACACACAAATTCTAGAAACTGTACTAACAGCTATTATATGGTATTATATTAAGAGCTGTATGTACGTGAACCCGGAATCCTCATAAGAACATAGAATTATTCCCATTTTACAGATGGGGAAACTGAGAAATGGGGATTAATTAATTTGTCTAAGGTCACACCACTAGTTTAGCTACCTGTGCCTGCCTGGCCAACTGGCTGGCCAACCTGAGTGAGGAAGTAACCACACTGAATCAAGGTGGTCACCAAGGCAAAGTCAACATGAAAACCAACTGAATCTCACTTCCTATTTCAAATTTACTACAAAATATTTAGGTCACAAAAACATACTTTAAGTGAACATCCATACCCATTCAGCTTAAAACATATAAATCTTTGCTAGTGTCTCTGTACCCCCTACCTTCTTCCAACATTTGGTAACCTGATCCTAAACCTAGCATTCATCATCCTCTAGCATTTCTTTTAATACATTTACTTGCATAACCAAGCAACAGATGGCATCATTGTATACATTAAAATGCTTTTAATTATATCATAAGGTATGTATGTTTCTAAAACTTACTGTTTCGCTTAACATTTTATTTGTGAGGTCACTTATGGAATTGATTCTTCTGTAGGAGGTACAGGAAAGATCCACTTTATTTTTTCCATATTACTAACCAGTGTCCAAATGAACTTTCTTACCCCCTTTCTTACTGACCTACAAAGCTGTCTTTGTCATTTACCAAGTACTTAAAATACATGTGTGGACTTGTTTCTCAATTCTCTAGTCTGTCCCGTTGATGTGCGTGTCTACACCAGTAAACATCACAATGTTAGTATTAGCTTTAAAAAAAAAATCTTGCTAATTGGCAGAGAAAATCAACCCACTTTTTCCTAAGGCCCTTTGCTCTCTTCCAAGTGCTTATAAAGATACAGGTTAAAATGGTCTCTGTTGAAATCTTAACTGGCATTATGTGGAATGCAAGGTTAATTTGGGGAGGAAAGGAGACAGCTTTATGATATTGATGTTTCTATGTTTTTTTTCCTTTACTTATTTCACTTTAAAGTCTTACTCAATTTTTACAGACTTATTCAAAAGGCGCCTTATTTTGATGACACATAAATATGTTATTAAATTATATTTTCTAACTTCTTGACAAATATGAATTAATCTTTGTATTTTGATCTTGATTCTGGGAACCCTGCTAAACTTGTGTTAATTCTACTAGCTTGTACATAGATCATTTGGGGTTATCTAAATAGAACACCATCTACAAATAAGACTTCAGTTTTTTTCCCTTAAAACTCTACCCCTTCGGGGCGCCTGGGTGGCGCAGTCGGTTAAGCGTCCGACTTCAGCCAGGTCACGATCTTGCGGTCCGTGAGTTCGAGCCCCGCATCGGGCTCTGGGCTGATGGCTCAGAGCCTGGAGCCTGTTTCCGATTCTGTGTCTCCCTCTCTCTCTGCCCCTCCCCCGTTCATGCTCTGTCTCTCTCTGTCCCAAAAATAAATAAACGTTGAAAAAAAAAAACAAAAAACAAAAAACTCTACCCCTTCATTTCTCTGCCTTTATCCTGCTGTCTTAGGACATGTAGTCCACGCCCACATGGGTAGGATTTGTTGCTTTAAGCCACATTAAAAAAAAAAAAAAAAAATCTGGAATTTCACAAAAAGTATGGTATTTCAACATGCTAAGAAAACTCCTTTCTATTCCTAATTGCTAAGAATTTGCCAAAATGTTTTTTTTTTTGATGCTTTCCCTGCATCTTCTGAGATAAAAGGATTCTCCTAAATGTGCTGAGCTCCATCAGCAAGTTTCTAAGCTCTGAAACCTGAGCTAAACCCCCACACTCACGATGTACACACTCACATACACAAGATGTCTTGACTGTACCTTCTCTGGTTTATTGCTAAAGGCTGCATTAAATGAGTGAAGAAGTATTCCCACTTTTTCTTCTCAGAATTTATGGAAGACTGTGATTCTCCAATGCCTCATACAATTTGCATTTCTTTATCCTGTCAAGTGAACGTTTAATTCCTATTTCATTAACTTGCACTCTTATCTTTATTATTTCCTTCCTACTCTCCTTTGGGTTTATTCTGTTCTTTTTCTAACAAATTGGAAAGAAACTCCTAAATCACTCTCTTCGAATATAACCTTAAGGCTATGAATATTCCTCCAAGTACTGCTTTTGCTTCATTCCGTAAGGACTGATATAGTTCAACATAATATGTTGCTTTAAAAAAACACATTACTAGATCTTATTTGCTAATGCTTTGCTTTGGAAAAATAAGTTGAATCCATATTTCACATTCACTCTTTACACTAAGAAAAACAGCAAATGAACCTAAGATTAGAATGTAAAACATGAAACCATAAAAGTTCTAAAAGAAAACATGGGAGAAATCCTTTGTAATTTGCAGTGGAAAAGTCCATTCTAGCTATGAAAGCCATTAGAAACAAAGATAGGTAAATCTGACTACTTATTTTGTAAAACCTCAACATGACAAGAAGAAAATGATGAGCAAGTTAAATTGGGAAAAATTATTTGCAATTCATATTACAAAGGGTTAATTTCTTTAACATATAAAAAGTTGTAAGAAGTCCACCAACCAGTAGTGTGCTGGTAAATGTGTAACAATTGGCTGTGGGAGACGATTCCTCACTGATTTGTGTTTTCCAATTTCCCTGGTGTCAATATTCCCAGGCCAAGTTCAGGCTACTGACATGAAATCAACCAGATTACAAAATGCCTGAAAATTTAACAATTAGCTGTCATGAACTAGTTCAAGACAGCTCCAGCACACCACTGGCACAACCCAATATAGAATGGACAAAGTCTAGGAACAGACAGTTAACAGGCAATAGAAATGGCTCTTAAGTGTATGAAATATTGTTCAGGCTCACTCGTAAGAAAACAAAATTAAAATGACACTGAGAATGCCATTTATCACCTATCAGACTGGCAAAAATCTAAGAATATGCCAATATTCTGGTGTGTAAAAATAGAGGCACTCTCCTTCATTGAGGAGTGGAAATTAATGTGGCCCCTACAGAAAACGACTTGGCAATATCTATAACAATTACAAATGCATGTGCTTCCTAATCCAGTAATTCCGCTTTTGGCAAATAATCCTATCAAATATGCTTGCAAACATGCAAACGGATGTATATAAAAGTTTATTCATGGCAATGTTACTTGTAATAGCAGAAGTCTGGAGGTAACTCCAATGTCGGTCAATAGGGAACTGGCTGGTTAAGGTAATAGCAGAATGCAGTACAGTGGTAATCAAGAATGACGAGGTCCTCTCTAATACGGAAAGGCCTCTCTAATATGAAGATACATAAGTGAAAATGCAGAATAGTAAATATGCTACCTTTCTTGTTTTAAAAGGAGAAAATACGATTTTTGTATTGCTTCTATATGCAAAGAAACTCAGCAAAAATGAAACTACAAGTTGTAAGACTAGGGTTGAAGGGAAAGACATGATAACTAGGCAAGTGAAAGGATGGGAGGGAGACTTTTAACTGTTTACCTCTTCCTATTTTCTGAGTTTTGAACCACATAAATGTATTACCTATTAGAAATTTATATTTTTACATATCGCTCACTCCAAAGGAGAATTTGCAAATGTTTTCTTTATATATTTGTAGGCTATTTTTATTAGGCCCATAAAAACAGGATAATTACATCTTTGCCACTTACTCATTTTTTATTACATAGCAATCCACCTTTGTAAAGGTTTTGCTTTATTTTCTGTTTGTTATTAATAGATCTTCAACAGCTTTCTTTTACGTATTTCTTATTCTTGTCTTTTACTCTATCTGCAGCCTTGTATTTTAGATTTGTCCCTTTAATTATCACATAGCTGGATCTTTAAAAACAATCAAGTTGGGACGCCTGGGTGGCTCAGTCGGTTAAGCATCTGACTTCAGCTCATGTCATGATCTTGTGGTCCGTGAGTTCGAGCCCCGCGTCAGGCTCTGTGCTGACAGCTCAGAGCCTGGAGCCTGCTTCGGATTCTGTGTCTCCCTCTCTGTCTGCCCCTCCCCTGATCATGATCTGTCTCTCTCTCTCTTAAAAATAAATAAACATTAAAAAAATTTTTTTTCAAGTGAATAAAATAAAAAAAATCCAGCCTGGGGTGCCTGGGTGGCTCAGTCAGTTAAGCGGCTGACTTTGGTTCAGGTCATGATCTCACAGTTTGTGCGTTTGAGCCCTGCATCAGGCTCTCTGCTGTCAGTGCTGAGCCCACTTCAGATCCTGTCCCCATTTCTCTCTGCCCCTCCCCTGTCTGCACACACACTCTCTCTCAAAAATAAACATTTAAAACAACAACAACAACAACAATAACAACAACAACAACTGAGTCTAACAAACCTTCTATTTTAACTGGAAAGTTTAGCTGATCTGAGCTTATTTTTACTATTTTATATGCATGGTTACTTGTTTTGATTTTTCATTTTCCTTTAAGTCTGTTGTTTCCTTCTTCTGCCTTAATTAAAAAAAAATTTTTTTATGTTTATTTAGTTCTGAGAGAGACAGAGTATGAGCTGGGGGAGGGACAGAAAGAGAGGGAGACACAGAATCTGAAACAGGCTCAGCTCAGAGCCTGACACAGGGCTCGAACTCACAAGCTGTGAGATCACAACCTAAGCTGAAGTCAGACGCTCAACCGACTGAGCCACCCAGGCTCCCTATCTTTTGTCTTAATTTTTTAAGTATATGATTTACTATCTCCTAAGATAATGGTCTCATAGATTAAAATAACATTACTAAAAACACAACTTCAATTAAATCATACTTTTGGGGAGATGGGAGTTTTAAAAGCCGTCCCTTTCCAAATTAAACTTTTTACTTTGAGGCAATTGTAGCCTCACATGCAGCTATAAAATGGAATACAAAAAGAGCCTGTGCGCTCTTGGCCCAGTTTCCCGCCATGGTAGCATCTTGCAAAACTGCAGGGGACAATCAGAAGCAGGACGTGGACGGTGGCATGCTCCATCCATCTCATTCAGATGTTCCCAGCTTTATTTGTATGTAAACCCTGGCTTTCTTTTGTGGGTAGTCTCTTGGTCCCTCTGGCTGCTTCTATTACCTTCTTCCTCAAGCTGTGGTGTCACCATCTGCCTTGCTTGGGGTTTGCTGGGTTATCTGAGTCTGTGGTTTAGTGTCTTTCACCGATTCTGGAGAACTCTCAGCTACCACCTCTTCAGATGCCTCTGTCCCGTTCTCTGTTAAATGTCTTTACCGTCTTCCACGTGACTTGATGTCTCTGTCACATTTCACAACTCTCCCCTTCTGCACTGTGCTCTGGACAGCACTTCCTGTCTTGAGTTCAGGAGTTCTCCCTTCATCTACATGGATTCTGCTGCTCAACTTATCCACTGAGTTGTTGGTTTTAACAGTTTACTATATTTTCATTTTCAGAAGATCCAACTGTTCTTCAAAACCTACTTGGTCATTCTTTATAGTCTACAGCTCCTTTTGCTTGTCTTTCCAAAATTTTTTTTTTTTTCGTGAAATGAAAGGATTCCTTTTCTTGGAACCTTACAGGAATTCTTTAAGATCCAGATTGAAGTTGAATTCTTCCAAAGAGGATCAATGTTTGCTCCTGCTAGTGTCCTGTGGACACAAGCAATCCACAGCCACTTTAATATCATTTATCTATTTGGGTTTTTCGGATCACAAAGACCACAGTGTATTCTGATCAAAAAACTGTGTGAAGGTGTAATTTACAGTTGCAAATTATCAGGGAAGATTACTTTCCCCCTGTAGCCAGTATAAAGATTGAGTTAACTTCCTGGACACCAGTGATGATCAGGTCTTGGGTCTGTCCTTCACCTCCTGTCCTCCCATGTCCTGCATACCCATTGCAGTAAATGCCCCAAATCTCTGACATTCAGTCAAAGACCTCAAGGTACAAGCCAGCTTGGACCCTCACCTGCTAGGGTTTCTGTTTCTGCTTAGGTCTGGGGATTCACTGTTTTTATTCCATATCAGTGATGTGTCCTCAACAAGGAGGATCGTTCAGACTACTCAATTCTACATAATGCTAAAAAAAAAATTTCTTATTTCTCTTAAACATTTAATTATTTCATATTACATAAAAGGTCCTTAAGTCTTGAAGGACTGAATATGTTTGTATTCTTGGGGTGCCTGTGTGGCTCAGTCAGTTGAGTGCCTGGCTTTGGCTCAGGTCAGTCTGTGGGTTCGAGCCCCGCATCGGGCTCTGTGCTGACAGCTCAGAGCCTGGAGCCTGCTTTGGATTCTGTGTCTCCCTCTCTCTCTGCCCCTCTCCCTTTCGTACTCTGTTTCCCTCTCTCTCTCAAAAATATATAAACATTAAGAAAAAAAAAATTTTTTTATGGGTAAGGGGTACTAAGGAATCTACTCCTGAAATCATTGTTGCAGTATATACTAATTTGGATGTAAATTTGAAAAAATAAAAAATTAAATTAAAAAAAAATTTAAGTATGTTTGTATTCTTTTTCTCTGCTGCTTCTCACTCATTATAGATGCACTTGTAGCTTAAGAGCTCACACTTGGCAGGTTTTAATCCGTGGGAACCCCGAGGAACCAGATTTGAGGGTCTTCCTCTGTAGAAGTTCACCGTTCCTGTCAGGCGCCCTTGAGGGCTAGAAACGCAGACCACTTGACTTCATCAGACACCACAGATTAATAAAAACTGAAGGTACAGCTTGCAGGAGAACAGAGCTCAGTTACAAATTGGGGGGCTGGTTTTTTTCCCCTACCTAAAGCAGAGTCAAGAGCTACCGTGTCAACCTGAAGATAAAGAGGTTTTGCTCCTAGCCCACCTTGTCACGGATTTATAGCACCTTGACAATGCTGCCTCGACACCAACCTTACCTGTCACCTGGGGGAACACAGCGGCTTGATTCCATCTGCCCAGGGACTCACATGAGTCACTAAGACCTCAGGGCACCCTTAAAATCAATTTCAGGGAATTAAAAGGGCCTTTTTTGTGTTGTATTCAGATACAGATTTCTTTTGTAAAGAGAAGGCTGTTGGTTTGTTTGGTTCACTGTATTAATTGATGATATTATAAAGAGATGATACAAAATACCCTTTGGTCTTTAAGAAAAACAAAGTCTATTCAATAAATGCAACAAAGAGTAAAACTATACTTCACTTCTACATTATGACCTGTTATTGACATTCATGTTCATTCATACTGTGTTATGACAGAGACAGAGAGTGAATAGACATGGAAGAAAAATAATGTAAGATAAACAGAAATCAGAGATAGAGGCACCCAGGTGCCTCAGTCAGTCCATCATCCAGCTCTTGATTTCAGCTCAGGTCATGAACCCAGGGTTGTGGGATCAAGCCCCGTGCTGGTCTCTGTGCTGAGCATGAAGCCTGGTTGAGATTCCTTCTCTTTCTCTCTCTCTCTCTCTCTCTCTCTCTCTCTCTCTCCTCTGTGTGTGTGTGTGTGTGTGTGTGTGTGTGTGTGTGCCCCTCTCCCCCTCCTCCACTCTCTCTAAAATAAAATTATAAGAACAATAATTTTAAAATAAAATGAAAAAGAAGAGTTTAATAGAGAACTGTCCAACAGAAAAAAAAGTTCTGGAGCTGGACAACAAACAAACTCACCCACCCCAAGAAAAGCAGACCTAGAAGAAAACAAAGAATTGGAGGAGGACAGCCTTTGACTTTCATGGAATATGTGAAACAGAACAGCCATACCGAGTGGCTTTTTAATAAAGCTGCTGGAGAATTTCTTTCCATCACACTTCCATTCTTGCAGAAGAGCCCTCAAAATGGGAAACAAAACCTGTGCACCCGGTTTAACTTGCAGGCATGGTTTTCCTACATTTAGTCCAAGGCGATTAAACAATCATGATCGGGGGGGCTGTGTGGCTTAGTCGGTTGGGACTCCCGACTCCTGATTGCGGCCCAAGTCGTGATTTCACGGATTGTGAGATGGAGCCCCGTGTCCGTGTGCACTCTGAGCACAGAGCCTGCTTGGGATTCTCTCTCTCCCTCTCTGTCTCACCCTGCTTGCATGTGTGCACTTCACACACGCTCTTCCTCAAAATAAACAAACATTTAAAAAAAAAAATCCCCTATCAGATAGTCTCAAGTCACTAGGGTTTCTGTCCCCCTTAGGATAGTTGCAAAATTTCAGGCAATGCTCAATGTAGAGGTTATCCAGATTAAAAGGTCTTCTAGGTAAATCTCCATCATCACACAGGGGCATTCTGGCATATGTGTCCATTTCACAACTCACAGCTTCCAGGCATAATTCAACCGACCTCAACTTACTCACAGGTGGCATTTTTGATGAAATCAAAATTTGGGAAGTTGACCACTTATAAATTCTCTTACCTACAAGCACTTCTCCCAGAGGAACAACTCTCCTCATATTTTTTACCGATAAAACTAAAAGAATCTGGGGCGCCTGGGTGGCGCAGTCGGTTAGGCGTCCGACTTCAGCCAGGTCACGATCTCGCAGTCCGGGAGTTCGAGCCCCGCGTCGGGCTCTGGACTGATGGCTCGGAGCCTGGAGCCTGCTTCCGATTCTGTGTCTCCCTCTCTCTCTGCCCCTCCCCCGTTCATGCTGTCTCTCTCTGTCCCAAAATAAATAAACGTTGAAAAAAAAATTAAAAAAAAAAAAAAAACTAAAAGAATCTTAGCACTCTTTTACTCCAATAGACAAACACATATTTTTTTCATTGTGTAAAAAAGCCAATCACTTGGAAGTCAGAGTTCTTGGAATAAATATATAAGTGATACCAAATGTTTGATTTCCCAATGAAAGTGAACTAAAATTTAAATTCCCTTTCCTAAAGGGCAAACAAGGCTACATCGCTTTTATTCCATAATCTTAAAATCACTGGTAGTTAAGCATGGCCTTGGACTTAACATAGGATCATCTATCCTCTGAAACGATCAATAAGTCATCAGCTCCCACTCATTGAAGCCATTGGAGCCTGGTAACTTTTCATTTAAAGGTATGTGTTCTGGGAAAAAAAATATGAACAAGGCATTTCCTAAGTACAATAGCTAAAACAAAAAGGCCCCCCCAAACCCAAAAACAAACCACAAAAAACAGTAGTAGATGGGAATGTACTCATTTACCACAAGCGTAGCATCTCATCACAGACTCATCCCACGAGTGCCAAAACCAATGACATGAATGCTTCTTTCTAAAATCCCCCAGATTATTCAAACGTGACGGGGAAATAAACTTTTGTCCAGAAGATGAGGTTCTGTGGGCTCTTCCCCAAAAATGTTTTCTGACTAGTTATAAACGTGAGAAAGGCTATTTGATGTGTATGATTAAAAAAAAACCTCCCAAGTAGATGTATTTTTCTCCATTCCCACACTAACAAAGTTGCTGGAATTCAAATGCATTATCTGAATTTTGAATTTAGAGCATCCAACTATTGATTCCAAGTCATAGCTTTGTCTCCTAATGATGAAAGCACTTGTCCCTTCTTGCTCTGGGAGCTAGACAGGAAAATAATTTCATAGGCTTATTGACAAATTTTAAAAAGGACCGCAATGATTCCAAAAATTCAGATAGAAAACTCAGGCCCAGCGTGATATTTACTGCTGCCTTTTTCTAATATCTGTGTGCAGCTCTATTGAGAACCACCACTAGGCCTCACTGCTCAAACAGCCAGGGCGTCTGTAGCGCTGGAGTCTGCGGCCCACCAGCACTGTGTCCTTTCTGTCTCACGGGCACTCCAAGCCCGAGGCACTGATGTCCGGCTCTCAACAGCCTGCACAGCCCTGGGACACAGAGAAAAAGGCTCACCGGCTACCCTCACTAAGCTTGTCTTCCGTCAGATTCTGAACCGTCTACGACGAAGGCCCCCATCTCATTCTCCCACTTCTACTGGAAGGGGAACCAGAAGGAGACTCCTCGTTCTTGGTCTCCTGCACAATAACGGAGTAGGTAATCTTCTGACCTTGCTCTGCACTGGTAAAAAGAAAACTGATAAAAAGAAATAAAAGTGAAAAATTCCTAGCGCTGGGGAGAACAGCAGGCTGATTTCAAGTCTTATCACACAGGCATATAAAATTAGAGCATCTGGAAAAAAAATACAACCCCCTTGGAACATCTTCACTTTCCACTTCATCTACATTACAGAATTCCACTCTCCGCCTCTCTTCCACCTACGCCGAGGAAATACGTACGATCATGTTGCTGGGAAGGAGAAATGTAAGATCACTCGTTACAGGCTAAAAAATGCAGTCACTGCCAGCCCTCTGTCGTCTGCTCTCACAAAGGAGGTCCTCACTGTGACATAGGCTTCTTGTCCACTTTCACCTGGGAAACTTTTCACCTCACACACTTGTCCAACCCAAAGAACCACCACTGACTGGGGCTTACTGAAAATTCAGATTCTGTTGCCCCTTCCAAACTTGATCCGAATTTTCAGGAGGAAGGACCCAGGACTCTGTTTCTTTAGTACGTTGCAGGTAATTTTTATGAGGTAAGTTTGAAGAACACTGACCTTGGGACTATGCCCATCTTTAAAAAAATTCCATTCCGAGTTTTTCCTTTATGAGTCCCTGAAGAAGTAGCGTATTGATTAAAAGTGCTCTGAGCCGCACACATAAGGATAAAAGCCAGCCCACTGCAGGCTAGCCTTTTGGAGCTGCTAAATAAGGTATGGCAGTAAACTAGCAACTGCTAAGTGTTAAATCTCAGGCTGAGGGTTGGTGGGTCTAAGCCACTATCTTAAGCATGTGAGGTTCCTCTAAATTTCAATGATTTGAGGCATTATCCTGCTCTCCGGGTAGAGGCTGCACAAAGGGACGGTGTAGCCTAGCATGTGCTAATCCAAGAGCTAGACAGGCCAAAATGGTTATGTCTTAAAGTCAAAAGACAATGCAAAATCAGGAGAAAACTTCCAGAGAATGGCATAAAAAGAAACCAAAGGGGATCTGGATGTGTGTGTTTCGTTCACCATGCCGGAGCCCGTGTGGAGCGCAGAACGTGACACATTTAATACATGGAAGGCATTTAATACACGGTTGATGAGGGGAAGACTGAGGGTCAACGAATGAACGGGTATGTGTCAGTGATACAAATAAAAATGACATCACATGACTCAGTAGCATCTATAGGAAAGAGAAAAGTTATTTTTTAAAAATTTCGATCAATTACCTGGTAGAAAACCTTTACCGGCCTTTTGACCTAAGTAAATGACACTGAATTTATTTTCAAAACAGGAGAGGCCCACAGAAGCACAAAGGTAAAGAGAGGAAGAAAGAGAAGGGAACGAAAGCTGCGAAGGGGTTGCTTCGGGAATACCAAGATCTGAGAGCAGTAGCCCCCGGGCACGGCAGCACCCAGCACCCGGACAAGGCTCCTCCCTGGGGCAGGCCGGGCGCCGGAAACCACGGACAGCACACGAGTGACAGATTCACCAGAACCACGACAGGACAAGGAGGGCGAGGAGAACTCAGGTAGGGGGGAGGCAGAGAGGCAGGGAGACCGAATGAAGAAGAGTGGAGGGAGCGTGCAATGCGTCATGCAGGGACCTCGGTGGGGGCGAGTGGGCACCAGGCAACACTCAGTGAGCACATAGGACGGGTGAAGGCGAGACACACCCCAGTCACAGAAACAAACCGCTTACCCTCCGCTTTAGTGGAAGTACCGTCTTTAAGCAAATTAAAAAACAAGGGAGGGGATAACAGGGAACAGTTAGTAACATTAAAAAAAAAAAATTAAAAAGCAGAATGTTATTAGCTACTAAAAAAGCAGAAGTACAATTTAAAATAAAATCAAAAAAGAAACAAGTTCAACAGCAAAGCAGATTCTGAAGCAAGTACGTGTGCCTCCGATTAAAATCGGCTGAGTAGAATGTTGCTTTTGCTTTTGGAAAATAAGCTAAAAAATGTCAACCCAGGGTAGCGCCTCAGTTGATACACTGTTGGGCTTTTGTTTTAGCCAACCCTCATCCTCTCAGAGTTTCTTTTTCTTAGAACCAAGTACCAGCAGAATAAGGGGGGGAAACCAAAAGCTAAAGTACTGAAGAGTCCCCCAAAGAACAGAGGCAGAGAGGAAGCTGAGAGAAGCTAGCTCTAGCAATGACGCCTACCCAACTACACGGTGAGCGGCAGAAGCTGTACAGCAGGGTACCTGAGTCATGGCCTACGGACTCCATATCTTCCCTCATGTGTCTGGACTCTAGAAGTTCGGAAAAGGATCGTCAGCTTTAATGCTACACTTCCGGCACGGATATAATGTGCCGACCTAAGTAGTCATCATTAACAATTTCTCAGTAGGATTATGCTCAACTTCCCAGGTTTTTTGTTGGGTTGTGGTTCTGGACACGAAACAAGTGGAGGCAGGGTTCTCGGAAATGCTGAGAGAGAGGGAATATTCCGGTCCTGTTACCTGAAGAGCTAATGCTGGGCTGAAAATGTATCCTCAGTTGCTTGTAAAAGGTCCATTTGTATCGTCAGACCAAAAGACCTGGGTGCTTTTGCTAGCACTGAGGGAAGTCTACATGGTCCATATTAAAATATCCAAGGTATGCACAGAAAAAACAAAGACTACAGAGTCCTCTAAAAGACAGTTTTTACTCAAGTTCTCAAGCAGCGAAACAAATTGCAACTACAGATACTCAAGGTGGATCAAATGTATTGAAACACGGGTACATATTTAAAAACGGAACTCAAATGAACAGAGCTACCCCACCCTGGGAGAGAGCTGTTCTGACGTCCCCCTTACTGGATGACTACGTACCAACCTAATGTCATAAACACTCCAATGTAATGTTACAGTAGTGAAGCGATGGGAAGGGAGAGCACTTACTGGGCTTCTTTCCAATCAAAAGTACCCGTGTTTGAGGGGTTTGCCGAGAGAAAACAAGACCGACTTAACAAACATTCCAGAACACACTCCTTTCACGTTCTCACGTGCTTAGCACAATCCGTTTTTTTCACCTTATGGGGTAATCGCTTACAAAGAACTTTTATTAAATTATTTAATTCATCCCTCTCGTGTGTCTGAGCTGGGTGACGATCTCCACAACTAATTAGGTAGAGAAACCAGATGCAGAGACTGCATGGCCTGTTCAAGGTTAGCAAGCTAATAAACGGCAGCCCAGTAATCTCCCCTTGGCGCTCTAGCCTGTGACTCCGTGCTCGGAACACCTTGAGAACGTCAGTTTTGGAACAGACTTTGGAATTGGTTTGTGAACCAATTCAGTCTCAATGTTTCATGAAATTTTAATTGTACGTGTTCAGTCTCCACCAGAGTCCCCAGGTTCTGGCTTGAACGACTTTGCTCTAACAAAAATAAGATGAAGTCAACTATCAGCCCTACACACAGGTGTTCATTTGCTGAAAACACTGAGAAACTGACCTACCATTCTGCCAGATATAAATTTAATAATGTTTCAAAAAGTCCTTTGGGCTATTGTTAAGAGTAGGTACAGTCTCCTCCTGGCACTCTTCTGAGGAATATGGTTATGCTGGCCAGTAAGTCCACCACATTTCTCTAGAGATGCCCCTCGCTCTCGCCCCCCAATCCTGCACCTCGGCCACTCCGGTCAGATTCCCGAACCGGGAAATACCGAATCACAGTGACTGTCTTCAGCAAATCCCTCAGGAAACCGTTTTGGCTCTGCCCCACCCACGTCATGAGGCAATGTGGGAGGTGACAAGGCGCTGGCTGGGCTGCCACGAAGGGGAAAGTGAAGCTGAGGGGTGGCTCTGCGTGACGCACCACGTGAGCACCTAGCTACTTACTCGTCCAGAGAAAGGGAACACTCAACAAAGGGTGGCTGGTAACCAGCAGGAAATGCACAGAGCTACTTATACTTAAAAATCAGGCCTGCAACAGTGAGAATTTCCTCAATGACGGTGTTTTGTAATTTGCTAAGCAAATCTGAGCAGGGCTAAATGTCATCTCAAACATCTCAAACCGGGGGAAAGGTGGTGGGGGTCTGGTTACCTAAGGATGCGTAGGACCCCGGAGGCAAGGCCGCTGCAGAGCTGAAAGGCGTAGCACCCGAGGCCGATGAGACCTTGGACTTGGCACTGGCTGCTGCGTTCACGTCAATATCGCTTCGAGACCGCTGGAGGGACCCGGTCGTTGACACGGATTTGGTGCTGACCGTAGAAGCTTGAGTGGGGAAGGAGGAAACATCAGTAAGGACCACATGAGAACCGTAAACATACATCGTCACAACTTGTTTGGCTTTTCCTATCAAATTTTAAGGAAGGCTGGAGTGCGTGCACACTGACCACAGTTTCTCCTGGTCCCCGAAGACAGAATTCAGCCACCGCTGAAGAACCACAAGCACACACACCCATTACACTTATTTTCTTGTGATCGACTATAAACCCCAAAGAAATGGACCCTATCTCTGGGTAATGTGAGAAGTGAGACCATGAAGAAGCGCCCACACGTGGACAGTTCCTGCACGCTGTGGCCTAGGCGTGCACTCTCAGACACCCTCCCGCTCCCGGGGAACATTCCACTCTCCCACCTCGAACAGCCGCTATCCCGCTGCTGTTGCTCAAAGCTTCACACGTTGTCCCTAGTCTCCTGTCAAGTGACCAGAGCAAAGCAGCAGCACTATTTGGGGAGGGATCCACATGCTGGAGGGAGGTGGGAGAGGAAAGGTCCACAGGGCTCCACTTCCACCTGCCCACGGCATCCTCAGCGTGGGCTCCTCACAGCCCTCAGCCCCTGGGACAGCGGGGCTCTACTCAGTCCAGCAGGAGCGCTGCGAGAGTGCCCTCTGCAAACCTGAGGGGCACCTGCAAGCAGGTCACCGGCTTCCAGCAACCAAGCAGCCTCTGGGAGCCGCACAGAAACAGGCCTCCCCAAGACCACCTTCTCCACGGCCGTCAGTCTTACCTCTAGAGGTGGTGCTCCCGGTAGGACTTCTTTTGGCAGAGAGTGGCCGACTGAAAAGTATACACGCATTTATTATTATCCAATGAGCACTCCATCTGCATTCACACAAGTACAGTCTACAACAGGAGACTAGGAGGATGAAGGAATCATTGCAGACTTTTCAGGATTTCTCAGGTAACTGGGACCACAATCTTATCAATCCCCAATTTTGAACAAAGCTTTAGCATTATAGACCAGACTATCTTCCAGACATACAGAGAGAAGTCGTGGCTAGAGACAGAAGTTAGAAACACAGCGCGAGGATGGTAATACATTCACTCCCAGGTGCCGAACGCCCTCCCTTTCCAGACTTGTCTCCAAGTTAACAATCACATTCTCTTAGAAGACCCTTTCAAGAATTCAGTTATTCGACTCCAAAACCGTATTCTGGGACTGCCATATAAATTTCACTAAACACGGCTATGGCAGAGACCGAGGCGCCCTACTCCTTACCATTCCCCTGGTATCTTACGTAGCAGAACCTGTCTGAAGTAAGGGGAGATTAGCACAGGCACGTATATGTAAAAACACAGCTGGCATTTGTGTTCTCATGTAGCAAACCTTTAAACCTAAAAGCTCACACTAACGAGAAGCATGGATGAAGTGCTTACTTTAGACTCTCTTGAGAGCTTGAGGATGAGCGGTCGGACTGCGGCAGAGACACGATGCTGTCCGAGTTCTTCAGGTGGGACTGCAGGGCTTTCTGGTAGGAGGACTCCAAGGTGTGGTACAAATGCTCTGCTTCTCTGCTGAAGTGACTGTGGAAACCCCAGTAGCACCTAGGGAAGACACGCAGCGTGCCGCACGGTCAGGATCACGTGGGGCTTGCGCCCAGCTCTGCAGCCCACCATGTGACGCGGTCAAGGACTAGAATCCTCGGGGCGCTGCTACCAGGAGCGACACAGGACCAGGAAGGGAGAGTGAACAAAGGGGGCCGGGTATGGATCCTGCCCGCACAACTTACTGGCTCTTCTGACACTGGACACGTTACCTGACTTCTCTGAATCGAGTCTCATTTACAAAATGCAAACTAAAGGGCTGAACCTTAGAGAAGATGGAGCTTAAACACCCAGAACTAGACCCAGAACATGGAGGGCACTCATCAGTGGCAGCTTTTCCACACGCTGCTCGACACTCATCGACTGGAGGTGTTTACAGTTGCCTTAGATGATGTACAACAGAGAGGCGCAGAGATACCCGCAGCTACTTGAAATCTGTATTGCAGTGTGACTGAAGAAGCAGAAAAAACCAGGGAGGGAATATACATGCCAGGATAAAAGCCGCTGAAGCGGGTGACTAACGAATCCATTCCTAATAGTTGTGAGCAACTATTAACGGGGGCCCTTATTTTGGCAAGAACTACCCAAGCTGAGATTATGGTAAGCGCTTCAGTGATTCAAGGAGGTCCTCCGAAGACCTCAGAAACCAGGAGGATGGAACGTGACTGAGGGAGCAGTCACGGAGCAACACAGACTTGAGGAGGATGTACGAGTGCAGCTAAATAGAACAGTAACGTTCCAGGTGAGGAATAACAGACTGCCTGTGTCAAGGAGAAGAGCCGGGCACTGTGAAGGCACAGAGAAAACGCCACGGGTGCAAAATTCACAGCACTCACCTACACACTGCCCGAGACAGAGGAAGTCTCAGCATCTGACCCATGGGTCACAAGGACACGATTCTGCCCAGGGGAGCACAGAATGCACGGCCACAGCCACAGGACGGGAGCGTTACCAGCCCTAATGGCAAAACTGCCTCGATCGTGGGATGGTGAGTGTGCGTCCCCACTGCGTCCCATCACCCGCCTGCCCCTCACCACGCTCACACTTCCAGAGCAGCCACCTGACACCTGCAAAGATGCCCTCTCAGGTGAAGAGTCCCAGGGCCCATAATTTTTCAAGGGAAATCAAAAGGTCCCTGGGGATTATGACCTGGCTTTTAACAGAGCCTAATGAGTAAGTCTGAGCATGCAAACAAGTGCTTTGCAAATTCATGTAATAATTTCTCATAAATTTAAAAAGGAGCATTTTATTGTGTGCCTCAGTCCTGTTTATACTCAAATAATATCACTCAGTCTCTTAGGTCTGGGCACCGAGCAACCTTCTAAGCAGAAAAATAGAGAAATATTGTGAAAAGGCTTTTGGGGTCATATTTAACAGTCATGAATAACAAAACATTATTCATGTAACTTAACAAATGTTTTTTTAAGTTTTTATTTATTTATTTTGAGAGGGAGAGCACTAGCAGAGGAGAGACAGAGAGAGAAGAAGGGAGAGGATCCTAAGTAGGCTCCGGGATGTCAGTGCAGAGTCTGACGTGGGGCTCGATCTCACAAACTGTGAGATTATGACCTGAGCCAAAATTAAGAGTCAGACTCTTAAACAACTGAGCAACCCAGGCGCCCCATTTGACGAATTTTTAACAAGGCAATCTAGGGGCTCCTGGGTGACTTTGGTTCAGGTCATGATCCCAAAGTTCACAGGTTGGAGCCCCACGTCAGGCTCGGTGCCGACAGCTCAGAGCCTGGAGCCTGCTTCGGATTCTGTGTCTCCCTCTCTCTCTCTGCACCACACCACCCCTCAGCTTGTGCTGTGTCTGTCTCTCTCTCAAAAATACATAAAAATTTTTTAAAAAATAAGGCAATCTAAACAACACATCTGAAACATAAAAATAGTGAATTAAAAACAAATGGTATACAACAAACACTTACTTTCTGGCTTCTATCCTTGCTTCGGAATCGGCATCGTGTATTCCCTTCTTTATTGTTTCGGCTAATACTGATATGTGTCTAGAAATAGGACACATATAGGACACATGTCATAGAAATAGGAGAGAAAGCAGTGATCATCATTAACATGTGGTTTTATGCAGATGAAATCAGGTGTGAAAATTACAAAATGGCATCGTGGCTTTGTGCCCAGTTAGCCAACTATCACGCAGAGTAGAAAATCCAAGCACTCCCTTCTCGGCAGCTCTAACCCCTACCTCTGTCCCGGTCCCCCCACCTCCACCCTCCACCAGCTGCCCCTATCTACCTACTCTGTGGGCGAGTTTGTTAAACAATGGCTGACTTTTTTCACACCACACTTATTTAGCTCCATCTTTTATGAACCCAACCAGTAAGACTCTACTTTTCCACGGTCAGAACTAGTTTCTACAGAAATCATGAGGTAATAATAACCTTAATATGAGGAGGCTACCCACATCACATTTCTATAAACACAATGTTTTCTTCAAGTTCCACGGTATAAAATGAAATAATTTTATAAAATCATGCAACAATGTTATAAATAGGTATTTTCTTTAGTTACATTCTGCCCTAGCAGAGAAGATATTAGTAAAGTATCTCTTTGAATGTCTAACAGCTTTTTAAGAAAAGAAAAAAAGGCTGGAATGAATTAGTCTCCTAGAACAAAGAGTAGTTACCAATCTGCCTCATGCCTCGTTCATTCAGTAAGTATTTGGCGAGTGTCTGCTAAGTGGTGGGTACTAAGCAAGGAGGGGAATGAACAAACACACAAGGCCAGATCGGAGTTCTTCACACGTGACTGTTCTACTCACAGGTCCTCACATCAGATTCCTCATTCCGATTTCCACCTCTCAATTCTAGAACTATCACTGCCTATCAAGAGATTTAAGAACAAGAAAGTACTGAAACAATGTGTGACTACCCTCTAGACTCAAGAACTTTGCAGATGAAATTTTACCTCTGGGAGGGATGGCTTTGTTTCCTCTCTGACCCCTGCAGTACAGAATGGGGCTCCCGTAAGTACTCACTTCATTAAAATTCCACTGGTAAAATGATTAGTATGCTGTAAGCTTCTTGACAAACTAAGTAACAAGAAAACATGGGTGGCAAAACCTCATCATCTATTCTCTCCAAGTGTAACGCAGAAAGAGTAACAGGCACCTGAAATTCAAAGGAACTAAAAATGGGAAAGAATGAATCTTAAAATTAAGAGACCTGCTTCTTAAGAATTCTGCCATAATCCTACCTTTTATCTTCATGATGTGAAACTTACCACACATCAACCTGAATAAAGAGAAAACTGCTAAGTGTCTGATACAGGGGGATCAAAAAGAAAACCTTCAGATGAGTGGAACTCCTTTAAGGACCTAAGAGTTACACTTGGCCTACAAAGAGCAGCTTGGAACATTTACTTGGTTGGAACTGACACGAATGTCAGGCAGCTGGCTGAGAGCCAATAAGGAGTTAATTGTGGCTGACTTCTCGGGAAGATGGCAGAGTAGAGGACCCCAAGATCCCCTCCTCCCACAGATGTAACTAGGTAACACCCACATCTGTGGAAATAACCCAGAAAACCACCTGTAGATTGGCAGACAGACTCTCCACAGCTACGTGTAGAGAGGAGGCCACCCTGAAGAGGGCAGGAAGGGCACAGATGTGGTAGGAGCTAAACAAGCTCACCGGCTTTCCCCAAAAGGGAGAGACACTCAAGACACGCGCAAGGGAGAGGACCAAACCCTGACACCAAGCACCCCAGGCACAAGAACCCACATGAAAACCAGAGAAGCACAATTTCTTGAGTTCTTACAATCATGGGGCTTACCACCTGAAACTTTAAACATCAGCAGGAGGTAAACAGGACACTGAGGCACCACCCTTAAAGAGTACAGCAGCCCCTCAGAGATACAGCACAGAAGCAACACTTTGAAAAATGCCTGGGGTATACAAGAGGGACGTTTCTTTACTAATCTCTAAGCATGTGCTGGGGGGCAGGAATCCTTAGGCACAAAGGAGCTAGCGGGTCCCCTGCCTAGACACACCAACACTTGGGGAAACCAGCTCAGCGCCAACACGTTCCACCCAGCTTGCTCACAGCATGTCTGCCTTCTCCTGTGGACACACCCTGTCCAGCCAAGCCTTTGGTTCCAGGTCTCTCTCCACAGCAAACTTATGCAAAACTTGTACCATAAGTCAGGCAGGAGGAAAGCAGCCCCGACAGGGATCAGCACCTCTGCAACGTGACTCCTGTCCTGGGGAAGGAGCGGAAGAAGGAAGATAAGCACACACCCAGCCAGACTGCGGCCCCAGCAGTGGGCTGGAGTCAGCTGGTCTAATGAACCCGCTAATGAAAGCTTCTCATGGGAGGACACAAGGAAAGTGCCCGGCAGCTCGGTACCACCACCTCTCTGGCAAATGCCCAGTCCGACGTGACTCAAGCCCAGGTGGCCCTGGACCGGCCCATTAACAACACAGCAATCAAATGCTGCCCACAACAGGCAGAGAGCCAATGCAGACGACTGGACTGAAAGGAAAAGCGGCTCAGCCCCAAGAGCAGGGCACACACAACACACATGGAGACACCCTTGAAGTGCCAGGCTCTGGTGAACTGGGCACACGGCACTGCAGGGCACTACGGGACCTCTTCCTCATAAGGCCACTACCTTCAAAAGCAGAAGATGCAGCTGACTTCCCTAACACAAAGAAACAGACACAGAGTTGGACAAAATGAGGAGAGAAAGGACTACGTCCCCAGTGTAAGAATAAGACAAAATCACAGCAAGAGACGTAAGCACAATGGAGGTAAGTAATCTGCCTAACAGAGAATTTAAAAAGTAATGGTCATAAAGATACTCACTGGACTTGAGAAAAGAGTGGAGGAAGTCAGTGAGACCGTTAACAAAGAGAGAGAAAACATTAAAAAGAACCCATCAGAGATGAAGAGCTCAAAAAACTGAATTAAAAAATACACCACAGGGAATAAATAGTAGAATAGACGGAGCAGAAGAATGAATCAGCAACTGGGGACAGAATAATGGGAAGCAATCAAGCTGAAAAGGAGAGAGAAAAAAAATGAGAAGACTTAGGGCACCATCAAGCATAGTAACATCTGCATTATAGGGAATCCCAGAGGAGAAAAGAGAGAAAAGGGGTTAGAAAATTTATTTGAAGAAATAATAGCTGAAAATTGCCCAAATCTGGGGAAGAAAACAGAAATCTAGATACAGGAGGTATCAAGAGCCCCCAATAAAACAACATAAGGGGGTTCACATCAAGACACAGTAATTAAAAAGTCAAAAAGAAGTGATAAAGAGTGTATTTTAGAAGTAGCAAGATAAAAGAAAACAGTTACATACAAGGGAGACTCCTTAAGGCTATCTGTTGATTTTTCAGCAGAAACTTGGCAAGCCAAAAGGGAGTGGCATGATATATTCAAAGTGCTGACAGAAAAAATTCTTCGGCCAAGAATACTCTCTCTCTTCTTTTCTCTTCTTAATGATAGCCTTGCTGCGTAAAGATTTCCCAGACAAACAAAAGTTAAAGAAATGCATAACCCCTAAACCAGTGAACTCTTTGAATGGAAAGACCATAAGCAGGAGCAAGAAAAGTAGGAAGCACAAAAGCAGTAAAATTAATTGCATCTATAAAAATCCATCAAACGATTCACAAAATTAAAGGATATAACGTATAACACCACATACCTAAAGCGTGGAGAGAGAGGAGTAGAGACTTAAAAACTTAAGCAATCAGCAACTCTAGACTGCTGTATGCATAAAATGTTATCTACAAACCTAATGGTAACCACAAATCAAAAACTAGTAATACATACACAAACAATAAAGATAAAGGAAGCCAAGTGTATTACTAAAGAAAAGCAGCAAACTGTGAGAAGAGAGCAACAAAAAAAAGGAACAGAGAATCAGTACATAAACAACACTAAAATAAGTAACAAAATGGCAATAAATACATACCTATCAATAATTACTTTGAATGCAAATGGACTAACCGCTCTAATCAAAAGACACAGGGTGACAGAACAGATAAAAAAGCAAGACCCATCTATACGCTGCCTACAAGAGACTCATTTCAGATCTAAAGACACATATACACAGAAAAGTGAAGGGATGGAAAAGTACCTATCCCACAAATGGAAGTGAAAAGAAAGCTGGAATAGCAATATTTATAATGGACAAAATAGATTTTAAAACAGCATATATCACAAAGGGATCAATCCAACAAAAAGATATAACAATTACAAATATTTATGCACGAAACATGGGTATCAACAAAATACCCAATACAGGGGCGCCTGGGTGGCTCAGTCGGTTGGGCGGCCGACTTCGGCTCAGGTCATGATCTCATGGTCAGTGAGTTCAAGCCCCGCGTCGGGCTCTGTGCTGACGGCTCGGAGCCTGGAGCCTGTTTCAGATTCTGTGTCTCCCTCTCTCTGACCCTCCCCCGTTCATGCTCTGTCTCTCACTGTCTCAAAAATAAATAAATGTTAAAAAAAAAAAAATACCCAATATATAAAGCAGGAAATAAGAAACGTAAGGGAAGTAATCAATAGTAATACAATTGTAAAGGACTTTAACAACCCATTTATATCAATGGATAGACCATCCAAACAGAAAATCAGTAAGGAAACAGTGGCTTTAAATGGCTCATTGGATCAGATGGATCTAACATATATATTCAGAACATTCCATCCTAAAACAGCAGAATACACATTCTCTTCAAGTGCACACAGAACATTCTCCAGAGTATATCACACATTAGGCCACAAAACAAGTCTTGACAAGTTGTAAAAGATCCAGGTTATACAATACATCTTTTCCAACCTGGTTTCTATGAAACCAGAAATCAACCACAAGAAGACCCAGGAAAGAGTACAAATACATGGAAGTTAAAGAATATGCTCCTACACAATGAATGGGTCAACCAAGAAATCAAAGAGGAAATTAAAAAATGCATGGAGACAAGTTAAAATGAAAACACCACAGTTCAAAATCTTTAGGATGCAGTAAAAGCTATTCTAAGAGGGAAGTTTATACCAATGCAGGTCTACCTCAAGAAGCAAGAAAAATCTAAAATAATCAACCTAACCTTACACCTAAAGGAACTAGAAAAGCAAACAAAATCCAGAACTAGTTGAAGGATGGACATAATAAAGATTAGAGCAGAAAGAAACAAAATAAAAACTAAAAAAACAACAGATCACTGAAACCAGGAGCTAGTACTCTGAAAAGATCAACAAAACTGATCAACCTTTAGCTTGCCTCATCAAAAGAAAAAGAGGACCCAAATAAACAAAACCAGAAACAAAAGAAGAAAAATAATAACTGACACCACAGAAATACAAAAGATTAGGAGAATATTATGAAAAATTACATGCCAACAAATTGGGCAACCTAGAAAAAACAGATATATTCCTAGAAATATATAACTCCCCAAAACTAAAGCAAGAAGAAATAGAAAATTTGAATACACTGATTATCAGCAATGAAACTGAATCAGTAAACCAAAAACTCCCAAGAAACCAAAGTCCAGAAACCACACAGCTTCATAGGTGGATTCTACAAAACATTTAAATTAGAGTTAATACCCATTCTTCTCAAACTATTCTAAAAAACAGAAGAGGAAGGAAAGCTTCCAAACTCATTGTATGAAGCCAGCGTTACCCTGATATCAAAACCAAATAAAGACTACAAAAAAAGAGAACTACAGGCCAATACTCTGACGAACACAGATGAAAAAAATCCTCAACAAAATATCAGCAAACTTAATTCAATATATTAAAAAAATCATTCACCACCAGCAAGTAGGATTCCTAGGATGCAAGGGTGGTTCAATATTCACAAATCAATGAATGTGATACATCACATCGACAAGAGAAAGGATAAAAAGCCATATGATCATTTCAATGGATCCAGAAAAAAGCATTTGACAAAGTATAACATCCAGTCATGATAATAAAAGATATACAATGGAATATTATTACTCAGCCATAAAGAATGAGATTTTGCCATATGTGACAACGTGGACGGATCTAGATCTAGATGTGACTATCTAGATCTAGTCACAGAAGTGAAATTAAGTCAGTCACAGAAAGACAAATACCATATGATTTCACTCAGATGTGAAATTTAAGAAACAAAACAAAGAAGAGACAAACTAAAAAACAGACTCTTTTTAAAAAAATTTTTTAAGTTTATTTATTTTTGAGAGCAACAGAGACAACACGAGTGGGGGAAGGGCAGAGAGAGAAGGGAGAGAGAGTGAGAACGAGAGAGAGAGAGAGAGAGAGAGAGAGAGAGAGAGAGAGAGAGAGAAAGAGAGAATCCCAAGCAGGCTGTGCACTGCCAGCTGGATGTGGGGCTCGAACTCATGAAACCATGAGATCATGACCTGAACCGAAACCAAGAGTCAGATGCCTAACCGACTGAGCCACCCAGGCACCCCTAAAAAACAGACTCTTTAACTAGAGAGAACAAACTGATGGTTGTCAGAGGGGAGGTAGATGGGGAGATTGGGGGAAATAGATGAAGGGGATTAAGAGGACACTTATCATGATGAGCACTGAATAACGTATAGAATCACTGAATCACTATGTTGTACACCTGAAACTAATGTAACAGTATGTTACCTACACAGGAATTAAAAAATAATTTAAAAAAAAAAGTTAATTGTGGCTTTGTAGTTGGTATAGTGCACACTGGTCCACATCTCTAGGCACACAATATTGTAATCAATGAAATTCACTAAAAGTTTCTGCCAATATTAAGTGCCTCGCATCAGTAGAAATAACAAATGTAGCCATGCAAACAAATGCTTAGATTCCTTTGATTCCTACAAAAAAGCAGGTTGGACCACTTGTTGAGACATTAAATCTCAAGATTCAATTCAGAGGGGAAAAAAACAGCCAAAGAAATGCTTACCGTTCCAGTGAATGTGTCTGCCATTCTTGTAAAAGTAAATCTAAAAATTCAAAACAGCGCCTAAAGATTGTAAAGAAAAAAACATGTAATTTGGTTATTTTCATGTTAGTGAAAATAAAAGCTTTTTTTTCCTTCCCATGCTACTTTTTAGAA
The DNA here is from genome assembly GCF_014898765.1 of Herpailurus yagouaroundi. Taxonomy (NCBI): domain Eukaryota; kingdom Metazoa; phylum Chordata; class Mammalia; order Carnivora; family Felidae; genus Herpailurus; species Herpailurus yagouaroundi. Next base: position 8,971,205 of record NW_024412395.1, on the reverse strand, counting down.
CTGGCAAATTCCTTCTAATTAATGGGCTTCAAAAAATGGAACATCGAGTTGGAATCAACAGTGCCTGAAAACCTAAGCAAGTAAAAGTAATCAAGCATCAATGGCGATCAGAAAGTAAATACACAAGACACAGAAGAAACAGGATACAAAAGTTCCCCTCAAATCAGGAACCGCAGCCTTGTGGCAACATTACCAAAAGGGCCTATCACTGTCATTTGTTTTTATACCACCTCAAATAATATGTTAATATAAGATGTACAAGTGCAAAAAAAAAAAAAAATCAGTGTACATTATTACAGAACCAGGCGATTGCTCCTTGCATTAATTTCACAGAATGCCTTGTACAAAAGAAAAAAAAGTTAAAAATACCCTGAAAAACAAAGTGCTTTCCAAATTTTCCTAAGAAGATCCTAGGTAGTGCTTAAAATGCATTTTTCCCTAATTTACTCATCTATTTTTCTCTCTTTAATCTTTCAACATCCCTTCTTGTCAAGCCTTTTCACCTTTGTAATCTTTCTTGGTCTGATTTGTGCACGAAAACAACTCTGGTCTCATCTCCTTTGGATTACATCACTGCTTTGCGTCCTACCTCTTTAGAACTTGTCAAAAGCCCAGGGTCTTTATCTCCGTGGGGGTAAATCTTAGTAGTCTTAGGAACTCATTCAAGGAAACGAGTAAGAGGGTAATTTTTCTCTAATGACCAGACTGTCGTTCCCATGATCCTCTCAATTCACAACCTCAATAACCCATATAATTAATTACTCAATAAATCTTTAATAAACCTACCCTCGATGTTAGAGATAACAACGGTAACCAAGACATAAACCAACAAACAAGACAGACAAGGGACAGTTCCCATGTGCCACGAGCACAAGGGGGCTCTTCTTAGAACCACACAGAGCTATTCAACCCAGCCCTGGGGCTGCCAACAGTGTGCGTGTCTGCGCGTGTGTGCATGTTGGTTGTGAAGCAAACTTTCTCCAAGGAAGGACACTTACCCATACCTGCATCCTCTCTCCTCTGTCACTCTCCCCACACTGGCCCCAACCTAGGCCGTGTTTATTCTACCTCTCCTCCGTTCTTCATGTCATTTCCTGGTCTGATTTTTCTTGTCTCTCTTTTTTTCTTTAACATGTGTGTATATGTTTATATTTATCTATCTCTTAGTGAATACAGCCATCTTTGGTGCTAATTTTGGTCTTAAATGCATGTTAGAACAATCTATTTAATCAAAAATATGACCTTTAAGTTAGGTTTTATTTTCCACTTTTCAGACTAACATACAAAGAAGTATTATCAATGTTGGCATTGTTTAACACATCATTATTTAAACACATCAGGTTAGAACTCGTCTCTTTCCTTTACCAACTCCTACTCATCATTCAAAATGCAACTCAATTTTCAACCTGCCTATCAAGTGTCACTGGAATATACCAGTTGGTTTTAATCACTGCTCTCTGAATTCCTAAATCCACAATACAGGTGTTGTAACTCACTCTTACACTGCTCTGCGTTACTGTTTTTAATCTCCCTATCTAAATGATATAAATTTCTCAAAGGCAGGGAGACTGTACGATCCATTTCTTACAAATTCTACGAAGCTGAGCTAGGTACAGGCTGAGGACCTAAGAGAAGGACCTAACCTTTCTGAAGGCAAAGGGACGAGAACGAGATGGTCCCTATTACTTCTTTCAGCATTAAGACCCATGGTTCTGACTGATACACACTCTGACTAAATGTAAGAACAGTAATCTGAGTGTGTGACTCAGAAAGTGGTAAAGGGGGAGACACTTCTACTGTCACAGTGAATGTAGGTTACTATCCGTTTAGCAGCAAAGGCCAGAATTGCTCAATTCTGTGGACCGAACAGTGTTCTCCCCAAATTCCTATGTTCCAATGCCCACATGATAATATCTGGAGATGGGGTCTTCAGCAGATCATTAGGTTCATGCGAGTTCATGAGATGGGGGCTCTAATGGTTGGGCTGGTGCCCTTCCAAGAAGAAACCCCAGAGAGCATGAGATCTCTCTCCGCCACGTGAAGACACAGCAAGAAGTCAGCCAGCTGCAAGTGACCCTCATTAGAACTCAACCATGCTGGCACCCTGATCTCAGACTTCCAGCCTCCAGAACTGTGAGAAAATACACTTCTGCTGTTTGGAAGCACGCAGTATATGGTATTTTGTTGCCAGTTAATACACTACACATCCTACAACAACATCCGTTTCACCTCATCAGAGGACCTTGGCCTTGCACATTCTGAATTTCTCCTGGAAACCTAAAACAATAGTGACAATAACATCAGCAGCAGCAACAAATTCTAACAGCTGGCATCGTTTATTAAGCTTATACTAGGTGTCAAACTCCTTTACCCAATGACTGAACCCCCAGAACAGCTCTGCCCCAGGGGTACTCTTGTTCCCAGCGGGTCAGAGGATTAGTCAGTGGGAAGAGGTAATGCTTCAGCTGCAGTCTGCCAGGTTCTGAAGTTCACTACCATCCCTCTCTCCTGCTGACTTCACCCTCTCATCTCTAGAAGGAGACGCTGGACTGCAGGTCAAGGGTAGATTGCATTCCTCAGTGATATACAAGTGAGCCATGCGGTTAGAGATGAAGCTTTTTCAGTGGAAGGTGCCAATTTCTTCCTTCCTGGCTTTACAAAGGTGGATGATTCCCCTCCTCCCTCATGACTTTCACAGAGCTGTTAATAAGATGGCTATGGGGCCGCCTCACGCTTAGCAGGCTCCCCTACCGTGGAAACCCAGCAGGACCAATGTGACATGCCAGAAAAGAAGGGAAATGGCGGGCAGCAAAAGTAAGCTGGGTTCCAAGCTTAGACTGAAGGGCTCTTTCACTGGGCTAGGATCGGACAAAGAACTCCAGGAATGTGGTCAAGAGACTGCTGCCCAGGCCAACCATGAATTTACCCTAGGAAGCTCCTGATACGGTCCACTGAATATCCACTGGTGTCCATGAATCCCTTCAAAATCTACATACAATATTCTGTGTGTTTACATTTTCTTGGGAAGAGGGGCCACAGATTTTATTAGATTCTCAACAGTCAAGAACCACAGATCCCAGATAGAAGAGGCCCTACTCCTGGGATGTGATCTATGGCAGCTCATGTGGACACACTAGGCAGGGACTTGGGAACAAAGGGCTAGCTAGCTACGGTATCTCCTGGATAGTTGGTCTCTCTCTTAGTTGGGATTCAGAATCTCAGAAATCACTGTCAGAAGACAGAGACAACATATACCTCCTCCTACCCATGTCAATAGTAAAGAACTACCGTTAATTTTTATAATGTTTTTTTTTTTCCTTGTGTGCAATTACCACTTTCATTCAGAGAAGGGGTATACCAACAATTTAAGTAGAGGGACTATCTTAGAAAAAATGTACAGGCCATCTTCTACCCCACTCTCTCCAGAGCCCCCTTTCATAAACTCACACACAGACACATGTGTTCTCTCTCTCTCTCCCTCTCCTCTCTTTCTCACATACACACAAAATAATGGAGGTTGTCCAAATTTATTTTCCAGACTATGTAGATCACGATCCCTCAACCCAAAGCCATTTACTGCAGTGATCTTAAAATAATTTTAACATCTCAAACATGAATTTGTTTCCATGGACGGAAGTTTGGAACTTATTTTGGTTTTTAAACAATTCAAAAATAATGAGGAAGCTGTTTAAAAATTTACCTTCTAACTGCGACAGACTTAGAGGTACAGTTGCTTGTTATGACAGGTATTAGCCTAGGGATGTGTGTGTGCTGCAGAGAAGAACAGAAACGGAGGTGAACACCTGAAAATACAAAACTAAAAACTAAGACAACCACTTCATTACTAAACTACCTAAAGCACATAAATATTCAGATTAGAATGTCGCTGAGCTTAAAAAGGAAAAAAAATTTCACTGGATATTGCCAAAGGCCATGACAAAATTCACAGAGCCTGAACAGACCAGCCGATGATATGTAAATAAATCTAACAGCAAAACAAATGACTGGTGGGAAGTCTAAATAATCCGGCAGTGGAGATCTAAGTGAGTTCAATAGCGGTCAGCAGAGCAACGTGTTTTGATGCTGTTTCAATGGGAATGTTCAATGATGGCTTTGGGTTTAATATTTCAAGTAGGCAGTGCAAACAGAACTAAAAATAATACAAATAAGTAACCCACAATGATTTAATCAGGAATATTCTGGATAGGTTTTAGCATCACCACGTCCCAGTTTCAAGGGTTGCCTCTGGGGAAAAGGGACTTGAAGGTGGGGAGAAGGTGATGTGGAGAATGTTCATTTTAAGCCTTTGTGAGCTATTAGGTTTTACTGGGAACGTCTATATAAATTACTTGGATAATTATTTAAATTTAAATAATGAGTGTTTAGAAACCTGAAAGGAGTATTTTGTTCCTGGGCTTAAACACAAGTAATTAAATAAAAACTTTAGGTGAGTAACAAAGCCACAAACACAAATACCTAAAGTGGAATGACTGGGAGTAAAGAACCAAGTGTAACCCCAGAAGTAGATACAGATATTCAAATATTTAAAGCCAACAATGAGTAAATAATCAACACATGAGTAGGTACACCATATTCATAATTCACATTATGGAGTATTAAAAAAAAAAGACTCCTATAGATAATTAAGGAGGGGGGAGGCTGATTTGTATATACAACATGGTTCCAACTGTACATAGTGTTGCTAATGAAAAATGCCTCTAGTACTGCTTATCAACCATCATTTATTACCACTTGCTTATTCTATGTATGGCCCCAAAATACACTTACCCGAATGATTAACCTAACAGCTACAACACCGGAAGTGGCCATAATTTTGGCACTGTTTGGAATTAAATTAAAGATAGTTGGCATGATGGCTTCAGCTCCATGGTCAAATTTATTTCCCAGAACTGATGACAGATGCCTACAACAAGAAATGAACACTGCACTGTAGCTGTATCCCTTGCAAACAGTGAAACAATATAAACCTCTTAACATTCTGTAAGGCTTTCCTTTAAAGTTATCTAGAGATAAAAGGCAAATGTCTACGTAAGACACTTTAAAAACACTTCCCGTGTGCATGCTGTGGACTTGGCCAAAAGACATTAGCCCATGAGCTCGTTCCTTTCATTTCTTTTAAATAAATCATTTCCAACTAATTAGTCTTAAAACAGCAAAAGACAGGGGCGCCTCGGTGGCTCAGTCGGTTGAGGTCCGGACTTTGACTCAGGTCACGATCACTTGCAGTTCGTGAGTTCGAGCCCCGCATCGGGCTCACTGCCGTCAGTGTGGAGCCTGCTTTGGATCCTCTGTCCACCTCCCCCCTCGATGCCCTCCCCTCACGTGAGCACGCTCTCTCTCTCAAAAATAAATATAACGTTAAAAATTTCTTTAAAAAACAGCAAAAGACAAATTGGTCATATACCAATTAAGTGTAGAGCTGAGAGAGCTCCCTCACCCTCTTCTCCTTTTGCCCTGTTAACCTTTCACATGTATTATACACGCTTCCATATCTGATCCCAGCCAAAACTGTAATAGACAGCTGCAGTACCTCCTTGCTGTTGCTGCTTCTTTGACATTCTGACATACTTTTCAACACAGAAGTTCCAGCTGCAAACACTGATACAGTTTTAGCTAGGGTAAAACTTTACTGTCCTATCTGCCTTTGACTTGTAACTTTATAGATACAGTACTCTTCTAGAAACAAACAAAAACTTTGATAATGCTATATCCTGCCAGCAAAATCAATGAAAAAGCCAAGAGACAGAAGTTTATATTATTTCTTTTTTTGTATTATTAATAATAATTGTGCTCGCTTCGGCAGCACATATACTAAAATTATTAATAATAATTGCTTCGAGTTTAAAATAGAGGCTTCAGAGCTAAGTCACTGAATAACATTTAAAATCTGTCAAACTTGGGGCGCCTGGGTGGCGCAGTCGGTTAAGCGTCCGACTTCAGCCAGGTCACGATCTCGCGGTCCGTGAGTTCGAGCCCCGCGTCAGGCTCTGGGCTGATGGCTCAGAGCCTGGATCCTGTTTCCGATTCTGTGTCTCCCTCTCTCTCTGCCCCTCCCCCGTTCATGCTCTGTCTCTCTCTGTCCCAAAAAAAATAAGTAAAACGTTGAAAAAAAAAATTAAAAAAAATAAAATAAAATAAAATCTGTCAAACTTTATGTAATTGGGCAGGAAATATTGTAATACTATAAAAGCACCAACAGAAGAATAAATGGAATAGGTCCTGGAGACTAGTCAGAAGGTACATTAAAGGGACCTGCTGGGCACATTCAACGAACCATCTCTGAAGCGCTGCAATAAGACTATTTTAGGATGTGTGAGAATCTAAAGCGTGGCAGTCCTTACCCCAATGTGATGCAAGCTTCCCGCACTACCTGAGACCGCAGGTCCTTAGCAGATAGTTTAAAGGCTCCGTCCAAAAGACGCAGATGTTGAAAGAAGTTATCGTACTCGGCGGCACCAGCCAAAAGTAAAGATCTGATCTTTTTCAGCTGGTGGAACGGAAAAAATTAAGAGGTACACACAACAATCCTTAAAACAGGATATATAAAACAACTGAAGCCAACAACTGTGAGAAATCAACATCAAAGTTAACTGATCTCAAAAGTTTTCCCAAAAGAATTCAGCCAATTCAGTACCTGCTACCATACTGAACAAATCCACATATCACAAGTAAGAAGTTGTAAATGTAGTATATCTCACAATTCTACAAAATAGATATTTTACTTGTAAACATTTTTGCTCCTCCCCTAAAGCTTACCTTCCCCAATACCCAACTCCAACTGCTATCCGTTAAATGACTCGAAGTTAGAAGCGATCCTACAGTCTTTTATATAGTATCCTCCAGTGTATCATTACTAAAAGGTTAGTCTGAGTTTGAATGGAACGTAGCAGTCATTTCACAGCCTTGCTTCCTGCCCAGCCAACCGCTGTAAAACAGCTTTCCTCAGATAAGATATGTACTGGGAGCACTGTAATGCTCCCCTCACATTTCATTAATCCACTTTTTTAAACAGAGGGAGAGAACTTTCCAACAAGTGATAGGAAGAAAGAAAGGAAGAGACGGACACACCCTGAAAATGCCACTAAGAAAAGCCAACTTAACTGGCCAACAGTCACAATTAAATCTGGACTAAGGCAAGAGTGGAGGCTGTCTCCAGACGTTCCACATTACATCTTTTTTAAAAGTACAGGATATACTTAAAGGCACAGGTTGGCCTGTTTTAGAAACAGGAAGAGAAATGAGGTACTCTACTAAAAGGGTAAGTGTAAATATGGTGATTTATATTTAAAACATTTACTACTTAAAATTCATCAGAGCTATACCCCAATTGCACAATTCAGTATTTAGAACATTGAAATAAATCTAATGAAAATGTAATCACATGAAGTCAACGGCTTACAGCATTTACTCTTTGCTCCCAATCATGCTTGTCATCAGATAATATTTCCCTAATCTTGTTTATGGACTCCTCCAGGTCTCGGCTGGAATAAATCTGTAAGCAAAATTAATTTACAACCAATGTAAGAAAATTTACAGAATCAACAAAGATTAGTTTTTAATTACAGAAAGTCAAGAATACTTAGTAATTTCATTTTTCAGAAGGAATTATGAGATAACCTCCAGATACATCTGTCTTCGAATGAGCTTCCTTCCCATTGGGAATATATACCCAATAGATTTGATGCTCAAATACAGATAACCATGCTTTGAGCACAGCTTCACCGTAAACTTAACAGATGATCTCATGTACAGAAGAGAAAGGAGCCGACTGGGGAATTGTCAGTGATGCACAAGGCCTTTATTACTCTTAGTATTATTTAGAACACCACATTTTACACGTAACTTCAACACTCTCTTGAAATCTTTCTCATTTACACTTACATCTTACTAATAAGGTAGGTAGGGGAATAATCAACCAACAGTGATGCAAGCTTGGAAGGTCAAGGACTTAAGGTAAGGCTGAACCCAAGCTGAGCCTATGGTGCCGGTTATCTGACTTACGGTACTTATGGCAACCAGGCAACAGGTAACAAGTGACTCACGCAGGCAGAGCACTACATTCGACGCAGGCTGAGGACAAGTGTTATTAGCCCCCAGTCAACAACAAAGGACACTGAGGCACAAAGCACTTAAAATGTGCATACTCCAAACGTATAAGTAATCCCTGCTGCGTCTGTTAGGCACTTAAATGAAGCATCAAGGTGGCATAAACTTGAGCTTTTATTAATCTGTTCTTCATAGCTTTTCAGACATCGCAGTCCTTGAAATTTACAAAATTTTCTAGGCATGCTTCTTTGTTCTCACACCTAGTCATTGATTTTTTTTTCATTTACGTGACCTAAGCCACAAACGTACTACTAGATCAAGCAAGCAACTTCTCTCCAGTCCCTACTGAAAGATCACTTCACTTCTGCTGTGCATTTTAGCAATACAAGGCACCGATGTCCTCTCATCTGCAAGTGCAGACCTGCAGTAGGTCTTAAGAGGTAAAAATACCTCACCTAGAAGGGGGCCTCACATATCATGTATCTGAAAACTAAAATTTGACGAGTAAGCCTACCTGTTTTTAATCAAACTCGAATATTCTCACTCACCTGTACTACAGGTACGTCATCAAATGCTTTAATAAAGTCCTCTTCATCAACAGCACCAGCTCCTTCTTTTGCAGCTATAAATAAGATTGATTTTCAAAATGTGAACGGTGTGCACAGGAGTAGTCTGAACACACACAATCCCCATTACATTATGGAAGATTTATGGCTTTTTTACAAGCCTTAATAAAAATTTAGAGTGTTGTGGAACTGACAAACATTACTAACTCTGAATATAGAGATGAAATGTCATGATTCTACAATACTACATACGTTAGTGTAAAGTCACTTAAAGAGACTACGTGTTAAGGAGGACAGTTAGCCTTTAAGTGACATACATCAATTATACTGCAGTCGTATATTAATCTAATAAACAGGTATATAATAGAAAATTTAATCCTTTGGGGAATAAATTAGGTTATGTTATTTTTAGGCATCTAGTATAACAAATTTGTGAAATATTCAAATAAGTGCTCAAGAATTTAACATTTCATTTCAACTTTGTATTACTCTCAAAACATTTCCATTTCCTTGAACACATGGTAACTGGGTCAATTTTTTACTTATGCACTAGTAAGAATTTTCCCTCCTAAAGGTGTTGTAAGATGCTCTGTATACTTAAAGGTTAATTGCTATCATTTGAGAGAGAGTTTTTTTCTTTCGCTAACATGAACTCTACTTCACACATGAAGATCATGTGACATTTTGTCAAATCTTTTTTTGTTTTTTCAGAATAAAGGTTTTAAAATTGGGGTTTAAGATCACCCTTGAAACCCTCATTGTTAATGATTCACACTGACAGAAACCAATTTGACAATAAATTCCATATTTAAAAAAATGAATTACACTGATTAGTCTGAGTGCTTTTCTAGTGTTTCTTTGCAGACAAGTTATTTGGTGTTTAGGGTCCTCAAAAGTAGACAAGGCTTTAAAGACAATTCTGGGAGCAATAAATGCGTGTCCTCACTTTCAATGAAGATTCCTCACACCGAGTTCATAGCTGTGGTCACATGACAGTAACATCACACCGTCACTTGGTGCTCAGTACCTGTTTTGGTACAAAGACTGAATCCCCCTGAGCAGACAGGTCCGGAGCGCTGCCCTGGATAAGTGCTGCATCACGTACCCACATACGTAAAGGGACTCAGAGACCAACCATGGTCCATGAGCCCCAGAATCAGACAAGGAGGAGTCAACAAGGAAATTCATGACTGCGGTGTTTAAACAAAATAGAAAAAAGGGTAAGAGCAGGGCCAAGATCTCTACATAATCTAGAGCTGGGACTTTTGGAAGGGGTATGGGTGCGGGATGGGAAGGAAATCAAAGGGGTCTAATGATGTAGAAATTTCGAAGCCTCATTTGTGGAACTGATGCCTCCCAAGAATAGATTTTTCCAATGAAAGATGAGAAAGGTGGTTCAGTCATAGAGGAATGAAATACTGGGTACATGCTGTAACACAGATGAACTGTAAAAAATTACCCTACATGAAAGGAGCCAGACACAAAAGATCACATTTACATGACTCCATTTCTCTGAAATACCTAGAATAGGCAAGTGCCTAGAGGCAAAATGCAGACTGCTGATCACCAGGGGCTGGGGGAAGGAAGAAATGGGGAGCGACCGTTTAAAGGGTCCGGGGCTTCCTTTCAAGAGTGGAAAAGAATTTTCTGGAACTAGACACAGGTGGTGGCTGCACAATACTGTGAATACATGAAATGCCACTGGATGGTTACCTTTAAAATGGCTAATTTGGGGCACCTGAGTGGCTCAGTCAGTTGAGCATCTGACGTTTGATTTCGGCTCAGGTTGTGATCTCGCAGTTTCATGAGTTCGAGCCCCGTATCAGGCTCCATGCCAACCCTGCAGAGTCTACTTGGTATTCTCCCTCTTCCTCTCTCTGCCCCTCCCCTGTCGGCATGCCTCTCTCTCTCTCAAAAATAAATAAGTAAACTTTTAGAAACTTATTAAAAATAAATAAATGGTTAATTTGATGTTTTGTGAATTTAAACTCAATTACAAAAAAAAATTTTTAACGCACCAAAAACAAACAAAAACATAAACAAAAACACAGATAGAAAGGACTAAGAACACCAACAAAGGCACAGCTTTTTCCTCCTGCCATCTGTGGTGTGAACACCCGTGTGTCGGCCATCAGCACAGCTACTTAACATGGAGAGAGAAGCTGGCAGCAGAGGCACCAAGCTGACAGAGGCACGACCCCAACACTCTAGGGCCAGCTCAGCAGGCCAGAAAGAACACCAGGAGGCGGCATTCTAAGTCAATCCTTCCCGCTGTTTTAACTTAGCTCATCCAGCCAAGCTCAAAAGCCCGACGTTAACAACCAGTTCTAAAGGCAGAGGCCACACAATGTAAAGCGAAAAGAGATTTGTGTGTCAATTTAACATGTGACAGCAAAATGCAAGTTGTGTATAACAAGGACTCAAATCGTCTGCATTGGGGAGTGGCAGAGGAGAGACTGAGACTAAGGTATCTTTGTAAATCAATGTTCAAAGCTTTAGGGAGCTGAGCCCTACCATTTACTTAGGTCAACATCCATTCCGGTTTCACAAGGAATAATGCTACTCGTAGGAACAAAACACAGAAGGCACACCATCTGACTTCTGGGAAGTCTCAGTGCTGGTAGACAGAAACTGACAAAAAAGTCCCCATGGTAATTGCAGGCCATCGCTGGAGCCTCGTGGACGAATAAAGCCATCAGGGTGCACTCCTGCCCTGGCTCCTAGCTATGCTGGCCTCTGAGCTAGCCATATTCTCCTACCGGCTCCCCCCTTACCAACCCGTGGCAACACAGCGGCTCAAACTTCTACCCTATCAGCACGGACAGCACAGTGCTAACATAAATCACAGTGAGTAGAAACATACTGCAAACAGGACCACTTCATCCCTGAAGGACAGACACGGAAGGCAGTACATCTGGTTTTAAGAGCTGGCAGAGCTGACTCTACAGCACCCCACTCGGTGGTCTTACCTGAAGACTTGGATCCAAGAGAGGAGGAACCAAGCCGGCGGGTGGTCCCCATTCCAACGTTTCTCCTTGAGCTGGGTGGAGCTTTGGATGATGTAGAACTCGCAGAGGAAGGTCTATTACCATCCACGGAATCTTCATCATCAAAATTTTTATCTGAAGAGTAAGCAGAGAAATCATTGTTTTAAAAAAAAAAAAGAAAAAAAAAAAAAAGGTACTTTTCCACCCGAATGTAAAACAACAAACTAGCCTTAGAGATGAACGGTGTGCCTACTCTTGGGATGTGAGGTGCCAGTCCGGGGTCTAGAAAGGCCTTAGGGTAAGTCCAGAATGCAGATGCAAACATCATGTTTGCTTTCACATATCTAGAATGCTCTCCTGGCTCCAATTTTGGAAAACAGAGAAAACATAAAGAAGAAAACAACCTCTCATAAAACCACCACCTCATACAATTACTTCACCATTTTGGCATATTTCTGACCTTTCTTGCATGCATTTTTTTTTTTAATAACAGCTGATGCGAGACTATACATCATTTGGCATTTTGCTTATTTCAAATATGCGCATTTTCCCAGGTGATAAAATATTCTTTGTAAATGCTGTCTTAGTGGTTGCATGGTACTCTGTGATGAGAAAATATCACAACTGAAATGGTCTTGCTAGGCATTCAGGGTAGTTCCAATACGTCACCATTAGAAATAACATTGCAACAAACACCTTCCTACTGGCATTTCTGTTTAAATTTATCACAATTTTAAGAAAAAAACCAAAACCTAGAAGCAATACCTACTGGGTCAAAGAGTATAAAAATTTTTAGTATACACTGCCAAATTTATTTTCAGAGAGGTCATGTATTTTTTTTTCCCCTGGAAGTTCAAAGAAGTGCCCAACTGGTCACACCTCTGCCAACACAATATGACCATTTTTATTTTTATTTATTTATTTATTTATTTATTAAAAAAAAATTTTTTTTCAACGTTTATTTATTTTTGGGACAGAGAGAGACAGAGCATGAACGGGGGAGGGGCAGAGAGAGAGGGAGACACAGAATCGGGAACAGGCTCCAGGCTCTGAGCCATCAGCCCAGAGCCTGATGCGGGGCTCGAACTCACGGACCGCGAGATCGTGACCTGGCTGAAGTCGGACGCTTAACCGACTGCGCCACCCAGGCGCCCCACAATATGACCATTTTTAAATGTCAACAAGTTTGACAAGAGGAAATAAATGCTTCCTCGTCAATGTTTCATTTCTCTTTTGTTGGAGTTGAGCACTGTTTCTTCATTAATTCCAAAATTTTCTAAGCATTAGTGGATCCAAGGAATATTCCTTAGGTTGCATTTAAAATTAAAAAGAAAAAAAAAGAAAAGGGCGCCTGAGTGGCTCAGTCGGTTAAGCATCCGACTCTGGATTTCGGCTCAGGCCATGAGCTCCTGGTTTCCGGAGTTCGAGCTCTGCACACTGACCACACTGAACCTGCTTGGGATTCTCCCTCTCTCTCTGCCCCTCTCCTGCTTGCGCACACTCTCTCTCTCAAAATAAACAGACCTTTAAAAAAAGAAAAAAGAAAGAAAAAGAAAAAAACATCTTTGGGCTTTTAAAATAATCAACATATTTAGGAACAACATTCGGATGACACAATTAACGCTATCATGGTGCACTTATACAGAGTACCATGGGCTTATACAGCAACTGTGAGTCATTCAGGAGGCTTAAACAGAGAACCAAGAGTAATTTAAAATAAAGGAAACAAACATCTGTAGCTGGCAATATTCACGATTTCTGAATAAGGGAGCTAGATCTTTTCCAATACATCTGAAGTAAATAAATGTCGAACAGAAAACACAAATACAAGCCTGTTTTCTTGACCTGTTGGCTGCTTGGTTCAACTATCAACAGTCAAGTCCGGTGTCTAATCATGACCCTACTGTTTCTCACAACTCACCAACAATCCACTTCAAACTACACAGCTTCTTTACAGCTGATCCATCCTTCTAAATGCATATCCTTGTGCAAATTACCTGCCTTCAACATTCCTTTAAATTTCCTAGATCACCTTATCAAGCAATCCTCTTTCACAGATGGTTCCTTTAATACACACATCACTTTCCCACTGATTCAGATGTTCACTGGTCTATTAGTATCGACTTACCTATGTGGATTCAAAAGGTGATTCTTGGACTGTAAGCATATTAACAAGGTCCCTTCCAAGAGTAAAACTGAGTCTGATGTAAAGAACGAAAACAACCCAAAGGGAAGGTCAACCACTGAGCGCTGCCAGTATTAGCAGTGACAAGACCTGCTCTCAGCCCATCCGCCCTCAGGGGAGCTCTAATCACTACAGGAACAGTTCCAGTCTGTGGGAAAGGTGCATAATGAACAGGGGAAGTAAAGACACCATCATGCTTCACTCAGAAATTCATGTAAAGTCTGTGTAATTTTTCTAACATGGGCAGGCACTCCACTGAGAACTATATTCACTTAGTGGAAATTATTTTCAGAGGGCCCATGTCACTGGATTTCCTGGGATTTCTCTATTGAAGCAATGATGGATTTTCAAGGACCAAACTCAACCTCTTTCAGCAAACAGCCAGAAACCAGACAGGGTACATAAAACAACTATTTCAGATGGGACAAGGGACAGTGCAGAACTGTGAGCCCTGAGAGGGAAACAAACCAGGTGAGCTACATAGTTACTCAACTTCCCGCCTGGAGATAATTCCCAGACCACCAAGTACAAGGAACGAGACCCTAAATTGAACCTAGGAGCCTCGGCAAGTTGAGAAAACGGAAATCAGAGCTCAGGGACGCTGAGGGGTCAGGCCGTAAGGTACAGGCAGAGTACTAGGAAACAGGAAGCTACACAAAATGAGAGCTCTAGAAATGTACCAAGTTCTAGGCCATCATGTGGGAGTACAATTCCGCACAGAAGGGAAGGCGAAAAATGACCAGGAAGCTATAAACTGAACAATTCCCAATGTCTGCACAAAGTAGGTCAGTGTTCCAGCACCAGAGTAGAATGTTCTTGGAGACTCACCCAAGGCACTCAGTGAGACCCTGCAAGGGCAGGCCTTAATAGTAGGGCTGAACTATTTCTGGAGGGAAGGTTACATTAAGCCTACCCTATCAAAGTTTAAAAACAGGCCTCAAGGGGGTTAGACGTGCAAGTAACTTAAAACCGCTCTGCCAGGGGCGCCTGCGTGGCTCAGCCAGTTGAGGTCTGACTCTTGATTTCACCTCAGGTCATGAGATCCCAGGTTTGTGGGATCCAGCCTCATGTAGGGCTCCATGCTGAGTGTGGAGCCTACTTGGGATTTTCTCTCTCTATCTCTCTCTCTCTCTCTCTCTCTCAATCTCTCTTTCTCGCTCTCTCTCCCTCCCACCACATGCCCACGTGCATGCGAATGTTCTCTTTCTCTTAAAACAAACGAACAAACAAACGAAAAAAAACTGCTCTGCCAAAGCAAAGCAGAACATTCTTTAAAGGAACATAACAAATGCAGACACTTGACAATATAGCATTCACAATACACAACACCTAATCAAAATTTCATCAAGAGAAGGAGAAACACAAAAATGTGGCACACAATCAGGAGGGGAAAAAACATCAGAAAATAGTAACCAATTAAGAAATGACAAAGATGATGGAACCAGCAGGTAAGAATATTAAAACTGCTACAACTGTGTCCAAATATTAAGAGAACAAATAGATATAATGAGAAAGAAGGTTTTTAAAAAATTTTTTTTAACATTTTTATTCATTTTTGAGAGACAGACACAGAGCATTAGCCGGGGAAGGGCAAAGAGAGAGGGAGACACAGAATCCAAAGCAGGCTCCAGGCTCTGAGCTGTCAGCACAGAGCCTGATGCAGGGCCCGAACCCACAAACTGCGGAATCGTGACCTGAGTTGAAGTTGGGCGCTTAACTAAGCCACCCAGGCGCTCCTAAGGTTTTTTATTAAAAGGACCAAATGGAACTTCTGGAAATTAAGAAAACACAGTATCTGAAATGAAAATTTCACTGAATGGGATAAATGCAGATTAGACACAATCAGCTGGAAAAAAAAACAAACAAACAGGGAATTTAAACACCTAGCAATAAAATTTAACCAAAATTAAGAAAAGAAGAAAGCCTGAGAGAAGTAAATAAGAATAGAAACTCAGACCTGTGGGATAGTAACAAGCATCAAACACACATGAAATTGTACTTCCCGCAGGAGCCAGAGAGAAAAAAAAGACACAATACCTACACAGGAACAAAATGACAGTGGGCTTCATCAGAAACTGTGTGTGCCAAAAGACAAAGGAACAGCATCTTGAAAATGGTGACAAGAAAGTATTAACCTAGAATTCTCTATCCACCAAAAATTTATCTTCTAAAAATAAAGGCTAGGGGCATCCTGGTGGCTCAGTCGTTCGGTTCAGGTCACGGTCTCACAGTTTGTGAGTTCGAGCCCCGCGTCGGGCTGTGTACTGACACAGCTCAGAGCCTGGAGCCTGCTTCCGATTCTGTGTCTCCTTCTCTCTCTGCCCCTCCCCTGCTCACGCTCTGTCTCTCCTTCTCTCAAAAATAAATAAACATTTTAAAAAATTAAAAATACATAAATTTTTAAAAAGGCTAAATAAAAATGTACTCAGACAACACCAAAAAAAAAAAAAAGAATTCATCACCATGAGACCTGCACTCCTAAGAAATGTTCAAGGGAGATCTTCAGGCAAAGGGAAAATGATACCAACCGAACACGTGGATCTACAACAGAATGAAGCGCACAGGAGATTGTAATCAGGTGGATAAGAAGACTTTCTCCTCATATTTTAATATCTGTGAGGGACAACTGGCTGCGTAAAGCAAACATAAAAGCCCTCAACATTTAGTTTCTATTCTTTTGACATCCTCCTGTCCTGGGCAGGTAACCTGGCAGCCAGAGGAAGGACGCCTGTTGGCAAAGGAACGTGGGGCTTGGGCTACGGGCTGCAGTAGGGGGATGCCACGCGGACACTGGCAAAGCGCGAAGAGAACGGAACAGATTCGGCCCTCAGCGGGCCTGTATTTCTAACAGTGAATTATAACTTGGCCAAATGTACTCAAGAGGTCACATAATGATGTGATGCCCCGAGGAGGAGTGTGTTTCTTCACCAATGTCTGCATGGAAACGCCTCCCTAGGAAGGGAGGTGGGGGAAAGGGTCACCGAGCAGCCAGTTTAGTTTTTTTTAAATGAGCTTTAAGAGTCCCAATCAGTCTTTTTATTTACTCCCTTTGGAAATAAAATCTAGCACACTTTCTGATCGTTGTTCCCCTCCCCCCACCCCCAACCAGATTAGAAGCAACTAAGTATAGGAACAGTGAGAAGGGGGCATGGGTGTTAAGCACAGTGATGTTAATGACAAGTGACAGTTGAAAGCCCGAGAGCTACACAGAAGGTAAAAAAAAGCAAACACGCGACTAGAAAAACCCCCGAACCCAAACTGCTCCGAATGCCAGCATCAGCACAGAGGTCGAATCACAGTCACGCAGCCTGAGAGCACAGCAGCGGTTGCTCCCAACCGCAAGCCTGTACCATCAAGATTCAATGGTCTCCATGTGACCTGTGTACTAACAGAGAAAGTAATTCACATGTTCTGTTGGAATTAGAAATCCAGGGGGAAAGGGAAAAGAATGTATTCGTTTTCCAGATTAGCAGCTGGACACACTGCTTTACATTGAGATACTTCACCCGAAAAGGTGTTTGGAGAATAACAGCCAGCTGGGCCTCTCATTTGAAAACCAACACAAAATAAGTCTGCCCTGTGCTTCCCAGAGTTTTGAACACCCAGAAATTAAAGTCAAATTAAAAAGGAGGTCAGGCCCTCGGAAAAGTACCAATTCCAATTAACTAGGAAATTCTCTTCTACAGAACATGTTCTTCCTTAACTGGACAGAGAAGCTGTACTCGTATCTGTGTCTGGCTGTGGTCACAGAGCGGATCCACTCTGGATACAGCCCCGGAGGAGCCTCTAAGGCCCAGGTTCCGACAGAGTGCTTTCTCAACAACTAAGCAGCCCATACCGAACTCTACTTGTCATTTAAACCCCCTTTTTGTTAGGGTTTCAGCTGAGCAGACAAACATTAGGATACAACCTTTTTTCCTACCTTTAAGACAAAAACATGTGAAAATGAGTATTTTTAGCTATGCTAGCTTGTGCCACTTACATTAGTTTAAAATTTTTTCACACTGTTATGACAACATATGTTACACAGGAAAATGGTCTCCCTGAGCCCGAAGGAGTAACTAATTGATTCTACCTCTAGCCTCCACTGCAAAGAGTATCATCTGAGGGTCACTACTGCCACTGGACAGTCTGCGGCAGAAACCTGAAACAGGCTAATTGAACCTTCAGTTCCTAGCCTTTTAATCCTTTCTATCACCTGGGCTCCATTCCCCGCCGCCCCGCACCCCCCCTTTTACAGCACTGGGACAAGACGTTTTTAAATGACTCATCAAGTTCTTACGGAGTGACAGTGCAATTTTCATCTAACTCTCTATCACCGCATCCCTGGCAACCCAGTTAGTAGGCACAGTGGAATGAAAGACAGCAGCAAAACAACACGCCCAGAAGGGCCACTGGCACCAAAGAGATTTTAGAACACAGAAGAGACAGGACCCTTTGAAGAAACAAAAGGCCAGAGAACAAACACAGTCATCCATGTACCCAGAAGGAAACCAGCAGATTTCTAAACATGTCTGTGAACTTGTTTTGCATGAGTCTTGAACTGTGGTCAAGGGGCTGGGTAGAGGGTGGAGGGTGGAGGGTGGAGGGTGGAGGGTGGCTGTGGCCGGCCTGGAAGGCAGAAGCAGTCCAATGAGCCTCAGGGACTCAGCTTCTGAAATCCCTGAAGAAGCCCAAGTAGGGCCGCAGCTGCCTCAGAATTGAACTTGAATCGCGCTGGATAGGGAAAGGCATCAAGCGGCGAGCCATAGATTCTAGGGGTCAAAAATGATCAGAAAGACCAGTATATGCACAACTGTGACTACAGGTTTGGGAACAGGAGTGGCAAGAGAAACTCTCAGTCTAAAGACAGGACTTCAAGTTTAGTGTCTGGAACCTAGAATTACAAGCTTTGGATTACACGGCCCATTTAGAAAATTTATACACTCACCTATGAGGACAAACAAAATGTCACAGAAACTAAGGAATGTCTGTTCCATTGTCCACCTGCCAGGAAGGCTAGGACCTAAACCACTTCTCTCCAGAGGCAGGCTTTGACTACTGGAAGCCTGATGGGAAGGAAGCGTCTCATTTTCGAAAGCAAAGACAACTAACTCTCTGTTTCACTGAATCAGGGTCACTTTGTGGAAGCTCATATTCCTGACAGGCTTGCATTTTCACCCACTCCCTTGTTACGGAAATTCTCCTCCAAGGGCGTAAGAAATGTGGCAGCCTAGTAACTAGAATATAATTAGCATTCCCAAAAGAGGCTGCACAGAGACCTGATAATAAGCCCAAAGGCTGGCTGCTATTGTAAATATCCCAAAATTTCTTGCTGCTTGATCTTTCACAGATCCAAGGCTTTGCTTTCTGCAGTCTTGCTTGATGTGCCTGATATATTCCTAGGTTACTCCTGAAAACACTCGTCTGCTGCTGGCTGATGCTCTGGGTTCTTGCCCAGCTCCATCCAGGAAGAGCCAACCATGCCCTTCTCCATGCTATGTGGCCGTGTGTCTTTCACCCCATCTCACCCTATTACTGGCTATGTGCACAAACGCGTGCCAGGCCCTGCGCTTGCTACTTTGCACATTCTCATCAAATCCTCCTGACAACTCTCAGACTATCATCACTCCACTCTTGAAAGTGAAAAAACTTAAAGCATCCAGGCATAATGGGCCCAAAGTCACATGGCTAACTAGAAGGAGGAATAAGCCCATGTCTGTCTGACTCAAAATCCTATGATCCGAGTCACGATAATAAATGACAATCAACCAAAAAAAAAAGGCAATTCATATAAACTGGCCACTTACTATGTGCTGAGCACTGTGCTAAATGCTTTCTGTGCATTATTTTAATTCTTATAACAGACGTTTGCTTACTTAAAAAAGTTATTCACTTAAGACAATTTCTTAAACACACAATCATTAATATCTCTTACAAATATCCACATAAAAATCCTCCACAAAGTACTAGGCAAACCAAATCCAGCAACACAAAAAGAATTATCATCATAGCCAAGTGGAATTTATCTCAGGAATGTAAATTACAAAAATAAATCAGTTTAATACATTGTATTAATGGAATAAAAGACAAAACCACATGCTCAGTAGATGCAATAAAGTATTTGACAATAACCAAAATGAAACGCTTTCAAGCTAAAAACACAACAAAGATTAGAAGGGAAATCACACAAAACACACTATTAACATCGTATCTAATGGCAGAAGACTAGATACTCTACCCCCAAGATCAGGAACAAGACAAGATGCCTACTCTTGCATTTTTATTCAACGCTGTACTAAAGGTTCTAGCCGGGGCAATCAGGAAAGAAAGAAAAAAACCTCAAGATTACACAGAAAGAACTAAAACTATCTCAATTCACAGATGACATCTTTTTTTTTTTTTAATTTTTAATTTTTTTTTTTTTTTTTTTTTTTTT
>NW_024412395.1:8949555-8950882 GCF_014898765.1 Herpailurus yagouaroundi | reverse complement strand
TTTTTTTTTTTTTTTATTTTTTTTTTTTTTTTTTTTTTTTTTTTTGGAGAGACAGAGAGAGCATGAGTTGGGGAGGGGCAGAGAGAGATGAAGACACAGAACCCAAACAAGGCAGGCTCCAGGCTCTGAACCATCAGCACAGAGCCTGATGCGGGCCTCAAACCCATGAACCATGAGATCATGACCTGAGCCAAAGTCAGACGCTTCACCGACTAAGCCACCCAGGCACCCAGCACCGCCAGAGATAACATGATCTTGTATGCAGAAAGTTCTAAAGCGTTGCCTGGATAGTTCAGGCAGTTGAGTGTCCAACTCCAGTCATGATCCCAGGGTCGTGGGATCGAGCCCCATGTTGGGCTCCACACGGAGCACAGAGCCTGCTTAAGAGTCTCTCTTTCTCCCCTCCTCTTCCACTGTCCCCCACTCACGTGCTCTCTCTGTCAAAATGAAAAAAATTTTGAAAAGAAAGTTTTGGTGAATTTATTTAAAAAAACTATCAGAATTAATAAATAAGCTCAGCAAGGTGCCAGGATACAAGACCAATACAGAAAAATGAATTGTATTTCTGTACCTCAACAATGAATGATCCAAAAATGAAATAAAACAATTCAATTAAAAACAGTAACAAAACATGTAGGCTGGAAACTACATAACATTGTTATGAGAAACTAAAGACCTAATAAATGAAAAGACATCCCACGTTCAGGGATCAGAAGATTTATAAAAAGTTACTTTGCTCATTATCCAAACTATAGTTCTTGCCCATTTGTCCTCACTAGCTTTTAATTTTAAACAAAGTTGGATGATGCCTAGAGAGGCACAGAAATGCAAGCCACATTGTCCAAACCGGGTAGCAGGGCAAAAGACTGCTTTCCTTCCAAGTTTCTACATTCCCTTCCCTTCAAAATATGGCAAGTGTGGTACGGGTTCCCTCCAAGTGCAGTCAGTATGTATCCGTATTAAATAGGATCAGTCCTTTAATAATGCTCTCTGAAAACACCCTTCAATATCCATATCCTGAACCCAAAATGCCATTCCTCTCCACTGTTAATAGTTAACAAATGCTTTTGTCAGAGCACGAGGGATATAATAAGCCTGAACCTGACTGGAAACACTGGCCTAATTCACAGTACAAAATGGAAATGGCAGGGGGCACCCAAGTGGCTCAGTCAGTTAAGCGTCCAACTCTTGGTTTCGGCTCAGGTCATGATCTCGCAGTTCGTGGGTTGGAGCCCTACGTTGGGCTCTTCGCTGACAGTGTGGAGCCTGCTTGGGATTCGCTCTCTCTGCCCCTCCCCCGCTGGCACTCGTTAAATAAACAAACATT
>NW_024412395.1:8937106-8949545 GCF_014898765.1 Herpailurus yagouaroundi | reverse complement strand
CTCTCTCTGCCCCTCCCCCGCTGGCACTCGTTAAATAAACAAACATTTAAAAAATGGAAATGGCATAATGGAAGCTACAAGGGTGCTAACAAGGGCCACTTCTGCCCTTCTGGTACCGGTAACCCACTCGCTACCACAGAAAAGGTGAACCTGAAACACAATCATGCTTCATGGCAAGAGATCGTTTCCACTCCTTCAGCCAAGAACATTCTGCCAGAAAGCTAGGCTGGCATTTAAGACTATCTCAGCCATAACACCTCTAGTGCAGTTAAAGCAAGAACAGGCAGGATGAAGAGGCAAAAATTTGTTTAGTTTTACTAATCCTTTACAAAGAGCTAAAGAAGGGAAAAAGAGGGGAGAAGGCAGACAAAGAAAACACCATTGGAAACCGGAAAGGGAAACGACATAAGGAGGTCATGGGGCAAACCTGCTCCTTAGAGGCCCTGGCAGAAGTGAAACGTTCACATGGTGTAAGTGACACGTGCCTTCTGCAGATTCAGATGCAGGCCCATTTTTCCTTGGGTCTCGGACGGAAAGCGGTCTGGCCGCCGCTCTCTGGCCTATGCGGTGATAATGAGCTCACAACAGACACAGGTATGGGGACCACAGAGAGGCCCCAGGACGATTTTGTGGGAGCGGAAAGGCACCGCTGGCAGTGAGCCCGTCCAAAGGCGGAGCTATCAGTGACTGGCCTGCACTTTCATTAAGACCAACTTCAAGGTTTGTAAAGAAAATGGACACATGCTTCTGTTTTCCCGTCTGGAAAAAAAAGGATAATACTGCCCACCTACACGGAGCATCCTAAGTGTTGCCTGACCAGTACAACCTCCTTCTTGTACAGAAGGCGCTCACCCTTCTCCCGCCCCCCCTCAGAGTGACCTCACCCCTGCCTCAGGGAGCAGGCCGGACCGGGGTCTGGCCAAAGCTTCAGGGCTCTGCTCCGGGGCCTTAGCAGTAAATTAATTCTAGAGCCTCCCTCTCCTGGACCGGGGCTGTGTAGATGCAAGCCCAGAGGTGCCGGGGCCAACAGAATGGAGGAACCCGCCTATCCGTGAGGCAGACCAGAAGAAAGCAGGGCAAGAGGCGGAGGGACGGCAGAGAGGGCACCACCAAGCCTGTGCCCCAGAGGCCACAGCGAGCCCTCCCAGAGCACACCCAGTGACATGAGCCAGCTGGTCTCCCTGTCCAAACAATCGGAGAGGGGCTTGCTTCACCTGTCCTTGCAGCCCACAGGGTCCCTGTGCTAGATTGAAGGATCTCATGCAGGTCAGGCAATATATGTAAAGACAGAAAAACCACAGGCACACAACAAAAGGTGGCTATTTACACCGTCGTTGCTTGTGTTATGCTGGGAGTACAAAAAGTAAGCCCTGCAAAAACATATGGATGGGGCTAAAGAATCAGGAATCGATTTTTAAATTTATTTGCGTAGGTAATCTCTACACCCACCGTGGGGCATGAACTCATGACCCTGAGATCAAGAGCCACATGCTCTTCTGACTGAGCCAACCAGGTACTCCAGGAGCAGATTTTTTTTTTTTTTTTAATGCTATTCAGGGGCATACAACAATTCAGGTTACACAGCAGAAAAAACTATATGGGCATTTCTGAGAAAGGCAAGGCCCAACCAAATCACCTTCCCTAGAGTTCGTTCCAAAAGGATTCACCCGCCCCCTTGTCAAGATGACTTGGGGATGGTCTCGACAATGGTGTTCTCAGGGTCACAGGAAAGAAATTCAGCATTTACAAGGAAAAGAAAAAAAGCCGATTAGGGATATGCTTCCACTGAGTGGTATCAGTTTTTAAAAATCTCCCTAAGTCCTCTACAGCCTCTCTCTAACTTAGAAGTTCAAGTCCAGGGCACAGGGTCAGCCGAGAGGTGGTTTGGTCTCAAAGTAATCCCTTTGTCACTTCTAGAATAAAGTTGGACGGATGCCCAGAAGCATCAGCCTCCTCTCGCTGGAGGCTACTGGAGAGGACGCCTCCCCCGAACACGGAGAACACAGCATGCGCGTTCTCCTTCCTTCACCTCTTCAGCAGTTATTCACCAAGCACAACTGTGTGCAGGTGCTCTGCCGGGAGCGGAGATGCAGACAGAAAAGTCACGGTTCTCACTCTGGAGCCCACAGTCCAGCACAGAGAACAGACATATAGAACCAGCAGCCGTTATGACTCAGTGTGATGTTTTGCTAAAGGCACACACGGGATATGCCACATGAATAGAGAATAGGAGTAAATAGCAGAGGGCCAAATAAACTCAGAAAGGATCCACTGTGCCCTCCTACGAACATGACTCACTCTATTACTGGTGTCCAATACTGAGCAATTTAACAATGACTTCAGATGTGAGATGTTTTAAATGTGCACACATCAGACATAATTCAGGAACACCTTGGGCCACCATACAGAGTGAATCTACAATGAGAAAGAACAAATTCCAAAGATGACTCCTAGGCAGAAGTAGGACAGGCAAGGAATTCCTGACAGGAATAATGAAACAGCTGGCCAGCTGCTTTCTGCACACACAGGGGTTTAGAAGCCCCACTACTCTGGGACTGTCCCATCTTGGGCACCAAGGAGCAGAGGATTGAAGGCAAAGTCCCCAAGTCATACCCAGCAGTTAGGGTTATTAGAAGTTAGAATTAGAAGTTAGCACCTCTTGACTAATCTGAAAGTCCAATTTAAACAAAAACCCTGTTAATACTATACCTTCTCAGGAGAAAAGAACCTGTAACAACACAACAATAATCAGGTACAGAAAAACCTTGAGGAAGAGTATCTCCGAACACACCTCAGAAAGACTATGAGCTCACCCTCGGAACTAAACCAAAAGGAAGGGAACACAAAGAGACTTCTACTTTAATACCCTGAGCATCAAAGACATCGCCAGAAGGGGCATTGGGGAACATGGGAATGAGCCATCCTTACTGCTGGAACAGCGAGCCACTGAGGTCTGTGAACACCTGACCTGACTCCATATGAGTATCTTTGGGTGAACCGCAGGAACTCTTAGGCAGACTGAAAACCTGGTTTTACATGGCTATTAAGGGCCATCATTCCCAGACACCTGTGTGTTAGTGCCTTAAACTCTGGAAAGGTCCAGGCTTCAGACAAAAGCAGAACGAGCCTTCCCCCAGAGAGTTTCTCCTGCTGCTACTGTCTGACAGGTTCTCAGAGCTGGGACCATCCTTTTGCCCCTCCACAAGTCACCTAACCTGAAGTTTGTTGGCTGGAAGAAGAGAAGGAGGGGAAAGGAGGCTTCAATAAGTGGTCATTTGTAGAACTTTCTCCTCTAGATGTCAAAGGTGTTCTGGGAAAAGTCTTCACGCCTCATCAATTCACTACTGACTCATACTCTCTGACCATGAGCTTTTAGCCACTTTTCTCCTCCGAAACAAGGTTATCAAAATCGCTACCATATCCTATGAAACATGGATCAGTCAAGCTCAGGAAACCTCAGAAGAGATGCTAAGGAAAAATTAACCACTGTGTGAAGAAATAGTTGTCTTGTTTAAAGAAAAAGAGATCTCTCCTAGCAAATACTTCTGAGTAAATGCATCAAGAATTTGGGTCTGTTTTATTTTCTCCAATTATTACTGCTTCTTTGTTTCTTCAGTCCAACATTCATTCAAGTCTAAACAATTCCAGTCTTGTAATTTGAAAAGTGAGAAGTCACATATTACAGCTGATGGTTTCCTACGTCCATAAAAAATAGGGCTTTTGGATAACTACAATACACACACACTTCAAACAGATCTACTGCTAAGGCAGTAGTGTCTTTTATTAAGCCTGCTCCAATAGCTACCTGGAGTTCAGGTTGCTGTAATTATTTACATAATTACAAAGCAAAAAGAAACAGAAGTCAAGAATAACTTGTTTCAAAATTTCAAAGTAGTCAGCTTTCTAAAATTCTTTTAATTACAGTTGGGTACCGTGAACTGCAAATCGTACTCAGGTGTGTTGTTATTTGTCTAGAGAATGATGCAGATTCTGTATCCGCCAGCTAAGAGCTTCTAAGACATTCTCACCCATGGCCATGTGTAGAGGCCACACAACTATAGGAAGAGGCCACACAAGACAGGAAACAAGCAAAGAAAAGCTTAGGGAGGTATCAGTATCACAGGAGGTTGGGAGCAAGTGTATTTCTAAAGGGAGAAAGTGCAGGGAAGTAGTTATGCTACATAACGTACAGGATATCCTCAAAGAGTTTTTTGTAAATTACAGGAGTATGACTGAAATTATGTGTTTGATAACTGTCTTTTCACACTGATCACTTGCTTATTTTCTAGCCCTAAGAATAAGGTCAACTGAGTACACCACACTCCACATCTCCATTACCTTGGCCAACCTCTGAGGCCCACTCACCATCACCTTCAGCTCTCCACCGCACTCCCCATATAATAATCACATTGCCCAACTTATGCCAAAGAAGACCAGTATTTATTTCACTGAGCATTGACAACCTACACTCCCCTCTGTCTGCCTGTCAAAGTCGGCCTTGTTGGGCACAAACTCTACCTGATGGGGCACTGGTGAGCACACCAGACAGGGCTCGAGTCCTGAACCCCATAACCCATCACAGACCCTAAGTCCAGCTCAAAACCATGCTCTGACCTAAGAGACAAGGGTTCTCTTCCAGTAGATAGCGGGCCCCTTAAAAGAAGTAGGAGGGGAAAAGGGAAAGTTATAGGAGGAAATCGTGGGGAGCAGGGAAGAAAAGAGGCAGAAAGAAAGGGATGAAAACAGAATGGGAAAACAACAGATTCTCTTTCTGAAGCTCTAAGTTCGGGAGCAAAGTATTAATTTGCTTGAAGAAAGAACAGCCATGGTAATTTATAGAATGAACAGAAGGCTAGTTGCCACCTGTCTTGGGTAACTACCTCCTTCCTTTGTCTATTCATTCAATAAATGCATGAGGATCTATTACCTTTCAGGCACTTCGCGAGGGCCTAGGAATACAGCAGGAACAAAACACACATGCTAACTGCCCACAGGGAACTTCCAGCACAAAGAGCGATTTTGTTAACACAAATATAACAACAAACCCGTGAAAAGGGGGATGCAGGAGAAGAACAGTGTCCTGGAACAGAAGAAGGAAAAAGATAGGGTGGTGAGAGACCTTTTGGACAGGGTGGTTCAGGGAAGGCCAAATCATTCCGTAAGGCTTTCACCAAAGCCATGACGTTCATCTACAAAGGGGAGGAGGATTACTCAGGCATCTCTGTCATGGACTGGGAATTCAAGAGTAGGAGTTGGGGAAAGGGTAGAAGGAAGGTTCCAATTTACTATGAACAATGAAGCAAAAGAATGCCTTTGATTAGACACTAGGGTTGATGTCACTCTTTGAGCAGGAAAAGGGGCCCTCCCATGAAGTTACGCTCCCTCTTTGAAAAGGTGCCACGAATCCATGACCCTTATAACCAGCCTCAAGGCCTCTGACATACACAGGCAGGGGCTCCATCGCTTGTTATTACGGCCTGACCTGCGGATAACTGAATACAGTATGAAGCGCGGTTTTCATTTATGGACAAATAAACCCAAGTAGCCGCTAAAATGAATTTTTAGGATACAAAAGAGGGCCTTTCAATTGTGGCTTTTCCCTCAGTTTCATTTTTTTAAAAATCAAATGTATATGCCTATTCAACCTTGAACCTGGTTATAAGAATTCATAAAGCCCATTCTAACTATGTTACAAGAACTTTTCATCTGCCTTGCTCGATCAGTTCTCTTAAAGATCTGGTCTCAATGACTGGGCACCATGCCAAATGGGACCTTGTAGGTAAGTGGTCACATGGCGTGTGGCTGGGTTATGGAGCTGCCTCAGTTCCTGTGTGGGTGGATCCTGGGAGCAACCTCTATGCATGTGCATCATGGGGGACAGACCAATGAAAGCCTCCTGCTCTCAGGGCTGTCCTCACTCATGCTGAATAAACGTTTCGGCATTTCGAGCACTGGGGGTAAATCAATTTGTGTGCAGTCTCCCTAAGAAAATGAAACAGTAATTGGAGTTCAATCTTCCACACGAGACTATAACCTTGGGAGGCAGCAAGGAGAGTGGTGCAACGTATAAGAGACTCAAAAACACTCTCCATGCTTCAAAAGTCCTGGCCAGATTTCTCAGTCTAGACAAGTCACTGAACTTCTCTAAGCCTGTTTCTCATTCGCACAATGGGGATCATTCATGTAACTCTTATCTGTATATTTAGAAGGTGTGTGTTAAATGCTCACCCTGTGCCAGGCCCTGAGCGGGATGCTGACAAGTCAGAGAACAGAGCAGAGCCTCCTCCCTACTCTCT
Source organism: Herpailurus yagouaroundi (assembly GCF_014898765.1). Classification (NCBI taxonomy): domain Eukaryota; kingdom Metazoa; phylum Chordata; class Mammalia; order Carnivora; family Felidae; genus Herpailurus; species Herpailurus yagouaroundi. The sequence goes on along the minus strand of NW_024412395.1, from coordinate 8,943,249 downwards.
GAGCTGACAGCTGGGCAGCACGGGGAGCCTTCGGAAAGTAAACTCCTAAACACCCCAGCCGTCCAGAGAAGGCATTCCTGGGGACGCTTGTGCATCAGGAAAAATGGTCCTGCAAACTGACACGGGAAGTGGGGTGATGAGTAAAGTGTAGTCCAGGAGGATCAATGTATCTGAAGACCGTGAACCAAGAAAGGACGCAGCGGTAAGGACTGGCACCGCTCTAGTACCCGTACACAGACATGCCTACCAGGAACCTGTCCCTGTTAATAACACCAACTGTGATACTAACCCCAAACGTCCATGCGGTAGTAAGTTAGAGAAAAGTAAGGCATCTAAACTGTTACTTACTTCTCACGAAAGTACTCAAAAGATACAGTGCAGACGTTTATTTTAAGTGAACATACTCAAGACTTAAAAAAAATTAAAAAAAAATTTTTTTTTAATGTTTATTCATTTTTGAGAGACAGAGACAGAGCATGAGCAGGGGAGGGGCAGAGAGAGAGGGAGACACAGAATCCGAAACAGGCTCCAGGCTCTGAGCTGTCAGCACAGAGCCCGACATGGGACATGAGCACACAGACACTCAGACTTGAAATTTTACTCTCACAGGAAAGGGGAGTATTTTTTTTTTTAATTTTTTTTTTAACATTTATTTATGTTTGGGACAGAGAGAGACAGAGCATGAACGGGGGAGGGGCAGAGAGAGAGGGAGACACAGAATCCGAAACAGGCTCCAGGCTCTGAGCTGTCAGCCCAGAGCCCGATGCGGGGCTCGAACTCACGGACCGCGAGATCGTGACCTGGCTGAAGTCAGACGCTTAACCGACTGCGCCACCCAGGCGCCCCAGGAAAGGGGAGTTTTAAGCAACTCTAAGAGTTGTAAACAAAGACTGTATGTTGGTGATAAGAATGAAAACTGAACATTTATGAATCAACAACTAGTATTTCAACACCTTAGAAAAATCTCTGAGTGTCTCAGTAAAAAAAAAATCATAATGTATCCTTTTACTGGTGAAATACTCTTTTCTCCTTTCCATGGCAGTATTTACTTTGCCCTTGAACTTGCCCTAAAAGGGCAATATACGTAATAATGGTCAGATATTGGATCCACACTCTGCATTCTTACAAAATGTCATATTATAACTGTGTCAATTGTGCCCCAATTCTTCTTTGTGACCAAAGGCACAAAAGTGAGCCAGCTGGAAATATTCAGAGCCAAATTTGGAAGTTTCCCACCACAATGTGACTGCCCCAAGAGCTATTTGTGACTCTCGTGCAATAACCCTTCAAATCAACCATTCCCTGCTCTAATGACTTCATTCTCAACAACACTATTTCTGCATAAGGCAGAGAAACAAAATGACAGTGGAGAATAAACACCTATTCTAATCTTACTCTGGATACCAGCCCCATGCCTACTCCAAGATATAAACCCACTTGAATCAAACCCACGCACAAATCAAAATTCTAATTCAAAACATCCAAAACTATAATCCTCTCCCTACTCTCAAAACCTGCAACCGTGCAAGTCCCCTCCTTCCGCTGGTCCTCCTGCCACCATTCAGCCAGTCAGCCACGCCAAAACGCGGCATTCTACTCTGCTTTTCCTCTGTCCTCCCCATCTCCCGCCGCGTCCTTCTCACCTACCACCCAAAAAACCCCAGTGTGGCCAGGGCTGCATCCGACCATCTGTCACTGCACTCTCTCTGGTCCCACCGAGGCTGTCCCCAATTCAGGTCTTCCTCATCTCTTACGTAGTTTTCTGTTGCCGACATAGTCCTCTAACTGGTCTCTCTGCCTCTGACTTTGTTTTTTAATAAATAACATTAGGTGTTCTAAATATACAGAACATTAAAAACATAATAAAAGCAATAATTCCACTGCCCAAGTAAATTATGTAACCTTTTGCAGAGAACAGTATTTTTTTTTTAATTTTTTTTTTCAACGTTTATTTATTTTTGGGACAGAGAGAGACAGAGCATGAACGGGGGAGGGGCAGAGAGAGGGAGACACAGAATCGGAAACAGGCTCCAGGCTCTGAGCCATCAGCCCAGAGCCCGACGCGGGGCTCGAACTCCCGGACCACGAGATCGTGACCTGGCTGAAGTCGGACGCCCAACCGACTGCGCCACCCAGGCGCCCCTGCAGAGAACAGTATTAATGCATGCAGAAGCATGGTTAAACAATTCAAATATCACCAGAAGAAAACAGAATAAGAACAAAAAGTTTCTCTTCCAACTCCTTCACTGGTTTCTGGGTGTTTTGTTTTGTTTTGTTTTGTTTTGTTTTGTTTTGTTTTGTGAGAGAGAGACAGAACACACAGGACAGAGACACAGGGAGAGAATCTTAAGCAGGCTCCACACTCAGCACCGAGCCCAACATGGGGCTCAATCCCATGACTCTGGGATCATGAGCTGAGGTGAAATCAAGAGTTGGATGCTTAACCAACTGAGTCACCCAGGCACCTGTGGGTTTCTGGTTTTTAATCAAGTTTTTATTTTGGAATGGTATCAGGGTTGCAGAAAAGTTGTGAAGACCGTACAGAGAGGTCCCAATACCCCACATTCAATCTCCCTATTATTAACACTTAACATTAGTGTATGTATAATTAATGCATCAATACTGACACATTATTATTAACGCGAGCCCATAGTTTATTCCGAGTTCTTTACTTTCCCCATATCCCTTATCTGTTCCAGATCCCACCCAGGACGCCACACTACAGTTAGTCATTATGTGTCTCCGGGCCCCTCTAGGTTACCACGGTTTCTTCCACCTCCCTTGTTTTACATGACCTTGACAGCTTTGAGGAGTCCTCCTTCTGTAGTTGACAGCATAGCCTTCAATCTGGGTTTACCTGGGGTTTCTGTCATGTCCGGACATAGCTTATGGGTTTGGGGGAGGGAGACCACAGAGGTCAAATGCCATTCCTACCACATGGTATCCAAGTACGTGCTCTCAACAGGCCTGCCGATGTGGACCCTGATCACCCAGCGGAGGCCAGGTCTCCCCACTGTCAGGCTCCTCTCCTCCCCTTGTGCACACCGTGCTCTCTGGAAGGAAGTCACTCTGCACGCCCACGCTGAGCAGGAAGCAGGCTTTCCTCCTCTAGCACGGCGGGGCTGCACGGATGGTACGGAGCAACTGTGCCGAGGAGATTTGTCTCTTCTCCTCCATTTACCTATTTATTCAGTCATTCCTTTTTTTTTATCAGTATGCACTCATTTTATACTGTGAACTATCATCCAACACTACATTATTTTATTGCTCAGTGTCCCAGCTGTGGCCAGTAGAAATCTTTCCGTTGACTCCTAGGTCCTTTTGTCATAACCCCATCATCGTTTTGCTTTGAGAGCACTTTCTCACTTTCTGGCACTACAACATGCAACAGGCTCATCCTGCATAGCCCCTGCTCCAGCCCGAGAGTCGGCCATTTCCCGAAGAGCCCCAGTGGCGGTGGAAACTGAGATCTGGGCACTGGATGGCACTTTCCTTTAAAAAGACCTTATTATACATCTGATTCCACATCTTGTTTTGTTTCAGAGTTTTCCCTATAAATGCAAAAGGATCAAACATATCATTTTAAACCTAAATCCAACTTCTATCTCCCATTAGATCACACAGTGGACGGTGTCCCTATACCACACGGCACAGTATTTCTGGGCCAGGTCCTGTACCAAGCTATCCATCTCGCTTTCTCCTCCCGCTGCTGCAGGAAGTGGTATTCTCCCAACTCACACAGGAGGCAATCGAGGCTGACACACAGGGAGCCTGCCCCGGGTCACACAGCTCAGACGCAGCATTCACGCTTGGTCTGAGGGATTCCAGTGTCCACGGGCTTACTCATTCCTGCCCCAAAGTCACTTGTGCACTTACAGTCCAGTCACCTTGACCAGTAGTCCCCAAAGCCACTTCAAGGACCAGTGACACTTCTGGATAATTCACACTAGTCTGAACCAAACTGACAACTACAAGGGAAACTTGTAAACTCACAGAGCTTCATTTTTGTCACTTAAAGAACTATCCTTTAATCTAAATTACATTTATTTTCCTTATTGCTGTGCTGGCCCTGATTTTATGAGATACCACAAGATGAAAAGGATCGGCTTAAATCCTATGTTCTATTTTGTAAAGTTAAAATTGGTCGCCCTGTCATTAGTCTCTCTCCCCACAACCCGATTTTTAAAATTTAACTCTGAGCAAGCAGTAAATGGCCTTCACTAAAAATCTCAGTTTCTCGGCTCAGCATACAAGGCACCTGTCCATCTTCTCCTGGGTCTTCCCCCTGAGCCCCCAGCATACCGAACTGCTTTAAAGAAAAAAAACTCATCATGTTCGTTGTATAATTTCATCTCCCAGAATTTCCTCCCTCATCCCCTCACTGGGCAAAAAAAAATTACTAGGAACATCACATTTCCGAGGCATCTAACACTTGGTTATGGAGTGCTAATGCCTGTTTTAAGATCTCCTTGAATGCTTTCACTTTTAAATTATTTCCTAAGACAACTATTGGAAACTGCACAATTTGAGGATCAAAGAAAAACACAAAGCCAACGTTATATCCTGACGGCAGGAAGGAAGCACTGAGCTTGCGGGAGGAAGAGTGGTCTAAGAGGGCAAAATCCAGGGCTCTGCTGTCCACCCGCCACCAAGCCAATTATAGCCAACCCCAAACCTCATGTATCCAGGCTGGAAAGCCACCCTGCCTAGTACTTGTTAAGGAGCTTCACGAAGATCATAAAAACCACCAAAAAACCTTCAGGAAAGTGCTCTGAAAATACTAAAATACTCTATACACAATTGTGGTAAAATGGCTGGTAGTCTGTTCTGCAGACTGTTAACGGGCCCTTTATTATTCGTGGATCAACACAGGAAAATTCAAACAAGCCACAGCTCCAAGAGGCAGCTTGTAGTAGGTCCTTATCTCCTACTGCCTTTACAGTTTCTCGTTAAGGTCGAAGTCACCAATCCTTTAAGGCTGTATTTCTGGTAACAAGAAGCAGGCAACTTGAAAGGAATTATCAAGCAAAAGAACAATCTTATTTTAAACTCAGAGCCACAGGCTTTCTCCGTGGCCTTTAATGTAACACAGTCAAATCCCATCCCGTAATTATTTCGTCCTGTTAAAAAAATAATCCAAAATACAACGTCCTAAGATAAATCCTACTTGCAAGAAACACGCTTTCAAATCCTCAAATGAAGGGAACTAGAAAAGGTCACTTCAGAACGTGAATTATTTAACTCTCCTGCACAGGTATTGATTTCCCACAGCGGCTTAACCTGAATATAGAGTACTATAATGAGGGACAAAATGAAAAGGAATACCGGCCCTGTATACTTTAAACTCTCAATTTTAAAATAGAGCAAGCAGAAATTTTTCAACAAACTTAACCAAATTTAGCTTCAGATAGACACATATACACACCGCGACCGTCCACTACAAAATAAACACAGAATGAGTGAGCTGGATGTGTGCCAGTTTCCCTGGAGTGGGAGGCAAACGAACACCTGTTATCATGCACAGTTTTACTCTGTGTTAATACCTGTTTCAGCTGAAGGGTTTGGGAAATATCCTTCAGAGACAACAAATTAAAAGCTCATCAGCAAGACCATCTCACAGGAAGGCAGGCGAGCACTTAGGCTGTTCCTATCACATAAATTACGCTTTCTTCAAACACAAACCTGTGCACACAGTTCTCTCAAAATCATTTCAATGCTGCGAAAACCTGGGTAAAACCTCTGTGCAAAGACTGAAGGCTAATTAGTAACACTTTAATAAAATAATTCTTTTGTAGTTTTTCAGTTCCTTTTCTGCATCCTTAAAATGCAGTCTTTAACAGGAAAGGAAAAATCTGAAATGATGATTCTCAAGACAGAGGCAGCATCCCTGATCTACTATGAGTTCTATGCTTTTTCTCTATCCACTGTTGAAAAATCTTAGAAATTTCTGGCCAGCAGATTCCTTTCGTGACAGGGCTTATACTCAGTAACAAATGTCTTGTAACTGCAAAATAATTTATTTTCATAACCCACGTACTGTGAATACAAGAGCTGCAGAAAACAATTTAAAGCACATGAAATAAACAAAGGCTTTAAAAAGAAAGAAAGAAAGAAAGAAAGAAAGAAAGAAAGAAAGAAAGAAA
>NW_024412395.1:8934209-8937096 GCF_014898765.1 Herpailurus yagouaroundi | reverse complement strand
AAAGAAAGAAAGAAAGAAAGAAAGAAAGAAAGAAAGAAAGAAAGAAAGAAAGAAAGAAAAAGAAAGAGAGGCTGATGAAATGCATCTAACCTCATCCTTTGAAGCTCTCTCCTAGTTCCTGAGGGTCAACATTAAGGCTTATACATCTATAGGTTTCACAATTTTTTCCCTGCCCGAATGCTCACAGCAATTTTTTTCCCTAAGTTTCACCAACAAATTTTTAGTTATCAAAGAAACTGTAAAATATCTTAAATATGTTATTTACTTCCTAGCAAAGCAGTAATAATTACAAATGCATTTCAAAATATATAAGAATAGCCTACCTTTCCCAGTAGTCATGATCGTCAGGGATCTTGGTACAATAAATACAAACACTGCTCTGAAAGCTATACCTACTCACAGCAACTTAAGCATCAGCCAACTCCCCACCCACACGACTCCAGTGTGATCTGCACCAATGGCAACTGCCACCCTATTCCAAAATAAAAGCCTGGACTATATATAAGTGATTATTTTAAAAGGGGGACTGCGTAGGAGGTGAACCTTCTCCATCTGACTTTACTCATGTAAGAGAGCTTTCTTTAAAGGTGTTATTAAATTTCTCTTTAACTATCTGAATTTTCCCCTTGAAAAAAACGGGGAAGAACATTCCTAGCACAAACCTTAAAAATAATGTCAAAAAGCAATCTTATTTCCACACAGAGGAGCTGTCAGGTGCAGCATAAGCTGCTTGAACTGGTATCAGGAACAGTCTCTTCCAGGCTATTTTAGGTGGTCTTGTCCTTATAACAGCACAGCATACTTGCTAGTCTTGTAACATGTTATCCCTGGACCTATGGCTATGGAAGCACTTTCCTAAGACACTTAACCAGAATCCCAAATCTTGTCATATACAGAGTCTAATAAACAGGCAGGCGAGAGGATGGGAACCCATCACCAGCACCGGATACACTTATTCACAATCACTGTTTTGAAAGGCTACACAAGATAATAATGGCTTGGCTTCTTAAGAAAGAAGACACTCAGTTTGGCTTTAAATGGATGCTTTGTCCTAGCTCCTCTGGGCAACAATTCAAATCTTACCTAATAACTCAACGTTGGTCTTTTCGCTTTCAGGTTTGCACAGGTATTTCTCATTTCAACAACTTAGAAGAGATATTGAACATTTTGCAAATTATACGTTGTTTTAGTAAAAAAAAAAAAAAAAAGGCAGGATGCATTTGGCAGCAAAATGGTGCCCTAGATACATGCATGTGTAAGAGCTGATAATTTCATGAAATTTTATGATCATCTGTTATCTGGTTTACAGTTTGTTAGCAACCAATATTTTGTCTCTTTCTCTAGCTGCAGATTCATTATGGAATCGTCATGGATTTAATCAACATGGTACTTTCATTCTCTCCTCATCAACAATGTTAGCTTTGCTCAAGAAACTCAAAAGCATGCACATTTTTAACCAAATTAATGTCCATGGGCCTCGCTTCAATCAAATCCAATTAAAGATCATTAAGTGGCCACAGATAAAGGACACTGACTAGTCTATAATTACTGGCTCTTTCATGCTTAAAATCCAATTCTCCCATGAGCATAAGCACATCTGCATGATTAAGAGAAAAACTTACATAGAAAATAATTTGCTTTTTGAAACCCATGGGAGACAAAACTGTAATTTTTGCTTCAAGGGGTTTGCTAATTATATGGAGATGGAAAAAAAGAAAAAGAAACATCTATAAAACAACATATTTTTAACTCCCATACTCCTGCCATTCAAAGCTGAATGGCCTTCGAGTAACCTAGCAACAAAAAAGAATCCTACAAAGATGAAATGTTCTATTAGAGATAGGACACTCCTTTCCAATTGCTACTCAGCTGCTTTTCCATTACTGTTTTAGTCACAATTCTGCACTTAAAAAAAATTAAGCCCATGGGTTTTACATAAACACACTCAATTACGTATCTTAGAACAACCTACTTTTGAACATGTCAAGAAAGAGAACCCAAGATGAAACCCATCTCTTCCCTACAAGTACTGCTATTACATTAATAGTTTCTTTCACCTTAGCTCAAATCCAGAGTTTTTATTTCTTACTCAAAAGAGCATTATTATTCACAGTTAACAAAAAAAGATGATAAATTTCATCAAAATTTAAACACAAGAAAGCAAAAAAACCCAAACAAACAAAGAAAAAAAAAAACACACCAAGAAACAAAAAACAAAAAAGCCCCAAAGAATGGGGGGAAATATTTGCAAATCATATATCTGGTAAGAGTCTTATATCCAGAACATACAAAAAAATTCTTATAGCCCAACAACAAAAAGACAAATACCAATTTAAAAATGGGCAAAGCACAACAATCAGACAAGATGGGAAAAAAAAAAAAAAAAGGCATCCAAATTGATAAGGAAGAAGTAATCCTGTCACTGTTTACAGACATGATACTATACATAGAAAACTCTAAAGAGTCCTCCCAAAAAACTATTAGAACTTATAAATGAATTCAGTAAAGTTGCAAGATACAAAATTAGGATATAGAAATCTGTTGCACTTCCATACACCAACAACACAGTAGCAGAAAATGAAATATGAAAACAATTTCATTTAAAATTACACCAAAAAGAAAAAAATGCCTAGGAATAAAATTACAGAGTACAGGTGTACTCTGAAAACTATAAAACATTGATAAAAGAAACTAAAGGGCTACCTGGCTGGCATGGTCAGGGCAGTATGTGACACTTGGTCTCAGGGTCATGGGTTTAAACCTCATGAAAGAAGGAAAAAGGATAGGGTAGGGTAGGGTAGGGTAGGGTAGGGTAGGGTAGCGTAGGGTAGGGTAGGGAGAGGAAGGGAGGGGAGGGGAGGGGAGGGGGAGGGAGGGAAGCGAAGGG
>NW_024412395.1:8894574-8934109 GCF_014898765.1 Herpailurus yagouaroundi | reverse complement strand
AGGGAAGGGAAGGGAAGGGAAGGGAAGGGAAGGGAAGGGAAGGGGAAGGGAGAAACTGAAGACAACACAAATGAAAAGATATACCATGCTCCTGGATTGAAGAATTAATTATTAAAATGTCCATTCAATCCAAAGCAATCTACAGATTCAATGCAACCCTTACCAAAATACCAATAGCATTTTCATAAAATCAGAATTATCTTAAAGTTTGTATGGAACAAAGATCTTAAATGCCAAAGCAATCTTGGGAAAGAAGAACAAAGCTGGAGATCTCACAATTCCAGATTTCAAGATATACTACAAAACTACGATAATCAAAACAGCACAGTACTGGCACAAAAACCGACATACAGATCCATGGAACAGAACAGAGGGCCGAGAAATAAATCCATGTTTATAGAGTCAATTAATCTCTGACAAAGGAAGAATATACAATGGGGAAAAGACTATCTTTTCAATAAATGATATTGGGAAAACCTGACAGCTACACGCAAAACTGGACCACATTCTTACACCATACACAAAAATAAACTCAAAATGGATTAAAGACCTAAAGGTGATACCTAAAACTCATAAAAGAAAACAGAGTCAGTAATTTCTTGGACCTCAACCTTAGCAGTATCTTTACTGTCTCCTTAAGCAAGAGAAACAAAAGCAAAAATAAACTATTAGGACTACATCAAAATAAAAAACTTTTGCACAATAAAGGAAACCACTGACAAAATGAAAAGGCAATTTACTGAAGAGAAGATATTTGCAAATGCTATATTCAACACAGAGTTAATATCCAACATAAAGAACTTACACAACTAAACACCAAGAAAACAGTCAATCCAATAAAAATATGGATAGAGAACCTGAATAGCCATTTTCCCAAAGACATACAGATGGCCAACAGACATATGAAAAGATGCTCAACATCACTTATCATCAGGGAAATGCAAATCAAAACCATAATTAGATATCACCTTACACCTGTCATATAGACAGAATCAAAAAGAAATAAGTGTTGGCAAGTGTTGCAGAGAAAAAGGAACCCTTGTGCACTGTTCATAGGAATGTAAATTTGTGCAACCACTGTAGAAAACACTATGGAGGTTCCTCAAAAAATCAGAAACACCATATGATCCTAGAGTATTTACCGAGAGAAAACAAAAACACTAATTTGAAAAGATACATGCACCCATATGTTTATTGCAGCATTATTTACAATAGCCAAGATATGAAAGCAATCCAAATGTCCATTAATAGATGAATGGATAAAGATGAGGTGTGTGTGTGTGTGTGTGTGTGTGTGTGTGTGTGTGCGCACGCGCATGCGTAGTCCACATAATGGAATAATACTCAGCCATAAAAAGGAGTGAGATCTTGCCATCTGTAACAACATGGATGGACACAAATGGTACTATGCTAAGTGAAACAAGTCGGACAGAAAAAGACAAATATCATATCTTACTTACATGTGGAATCTAAAACACAAATGAATGAACAAATAAAGAGACAAGAAGCAGAAACAAAGCCATAAATAGAGAATAAACTGATGGTTGCCAAGGGGAGAAGGGTAGAAAAACAGCCAAAATGGGTGAAGGGGAATGGAAGGCACAGGCTTCCAGTTATGGAATGAGTAAGTCTCATGGATGAAAGGTATAGCATAAGGAATACAGTATTTTTTTTTTAAACATTTTTTTTTTTTTTTTTTAATTTTTTTTTTTTCAACGTTTATGTATTTTTGGGACAGAGAGAGACAGAGCATGAACGGGGGAGGGGCAGAGAGAGAGGGAGACACAGAATCGGAAGCAGGCTCCAGGCTCTGAGCCATCAGCCCAGAGCCCGACGCGGGGCTCGAACTCACGGAACGCGAGATCGTGACCTGGCTGAAGTCGGACGCTTAACCGACTGCGCCACCCAGGCGCCCCAGGAATACAGTATTAACTGCAAAAGTACTGTATGATGACATATGGTGGCTACACCTGTGGTGAGCACAGCATAACCTATAGAGTTGTTGAATCACTATGTTGTGGATCCAAAACTAATGTGACATTGTGTTGAATGATACTTTCAATCAAAGAAAATAAAAACACAAACAACACTTAAGAGAAAAAAAGGGAGGGCAAAAGACTTCAATAGAGATTTTTCTATAGAAGATCTACAAATGAGCACATGAAAAAACACTCAACACTGTTAGTCATTAGGGAAATGCAAATCAAAACCACAATGACACTTCATACCCACTAGGATGACTATAATCAAAGAGACAGACAATAACAAGTATTGACTTAACTGTGAATAAATTACAACTCTTATACATTGTTGGTGGGAATGTAAATGGTACACACTTAGAAAATTATGTGCCAGTTAGGCAAAAAGTTAAACACAGAGTTACCACATGACCCAGCAATTCCACAGCAAGGGAATTTCAATTCCCACATAAAACACCTCCACATAACAACATTCAGACAAATTATTCACAGTAGCATTCCTCACAATAGTCAAAAAGTGGAAACAACCCAAATGTCCATCAACTGATGAATGGATAACATAAGGTCGTATCTATACAGCAGTGAAATATTATTCAGCCATAAAAAGGAATGAAATACAGATACATGCTACTCCACGGATAAACCCTGAAAACATTACGCTAAGTGAAAGAAGTCATATACAAAAAGCCATAAAATCTATGACTGCACTTATATAAAATGTCCTGAATAAGCAACTCCCTAGAGACAGAAAGCAGGCTGTCAGGGACTGGGAGAAGAAAACAGGGAGTGCTAACGATCATAGGTCTCCTTGGAGGTGATAAAAATACTATGGAATTAGATAACTGCACAGTTTCATAAATATACAAAACAACACAGAATTATACACTTTAAAAAAGTAAATTTTTGGGGTGCCTGGGTGGCGCAGTCGGTTAAGCGTCCGACTTCAGCCAGGTCACAATCTCACTGTCCGTGAGTTTGAGCCCCGCGTCAGGCTCTGGGCTGATGGCTCGGAGCCTGGAGCCCGTTTCCGATTCTGTGTCTCCCTCTCTCTCTGCCCCTCCCCCGTTCATGCTCTGTCTCTGTCTGTCCCATAAATAAAAAAATAAAAAAATAAAAAAAGTAAATTTTTGTCTATAGATTATATCTCAGTATTTATTACGTTTTAAAAAATGTTTGTTTATTTTAAAGAGAAAGATAAAGCATGAGCCGGGGAGGGACAGAGAGAGAGGGAGACACAGAGTCTGAAGCAGACTCCAGGGTCTGAGCTGTCAGCACAGATCCTGCTGTGGGGCTCAAACCCAAGAGTGTGAGATCATGACCTGAGCGAAAGTCGGACGCTTAACCAACTGAGCTACCCAGGCACCCCCATTATATCTCAATATTTAAAATAAGCTGATGATTTCCCCTCCAAAAATAATCCAACACCTGCTTGTGATAAAAACTTAAATAGGAATAGATGAGAACTGCCTCATCTTGCTCAAGAATATCTACAAAAACAACTACAACTAACATCATGCTTAGTTGTGAAGGACCTAAGACTGGGAACAATGTAAGGATGTCTACTCTCACCACTTGTACTTAATGTAGTGGAAGAAATTCTAGCCAATGCAATAAGGCAAGAAAAAGAAAAAGTATACAGATCTCAAAGAGATAAAACTATTCCTATTTGCAGATGATTTGTTTATGCAGAAAATGCCAAGGAATCTACAAAAATTCTAAGAACCAATAGAAGAGTTCAGAAAAGTCAGAGTCTACCTATATAAGGTGCAAACTGGAGAAAGCAGTAAGCAGAGCAGTCAATGGTCTGATGTCCAGAGCAACTAAAAAACTGGTTCCACTGGGAATCAATGGGCAAAAAAACCCAAAAATTAGAAGGGGGGATGGGTTTTATTATGTTCTGACTACGGTTTCTCTATGCTATCAGGATGTTCAATGACTCAAGAAAAGAAAGAAATTAAGTGGTTTGCTTTTGACAGCTACTGAACATCTTACCTAAGTCTCTCAAAGTTACAGTAAAGAGACTAAACTTCTCTGGGTTAAGAATTCTAAAATCTTTGGGGCGCCTGGGTGGCGCAGTCGGTTAAGCGTCCGACTTCAGCCAGGTCACGATCTTGCGGTCCGTGAGTTCGAGCCCCGCGTCGGGCTCTGGGCTGATGGCTCAGAGCCTGGAGCCTGTTTCCCATTCTGTGTCTCCCTCTCTCTCTGCCCCTCCCCCGTTCATGCTCTGTCTCTCTCTGTCCCAAAAATAAATAAACGTTGAAAAAAAAAATTTTTTTTAAAGAATTCTAAAATCTTTATATATATGCCTTATTCTGTTTTGGCCCTAACAATTAAAAAATAATACTACATATATTCAGAAGAAAGCTGAAATTTTAAGGCCTTCAGGAAGTTTTGAATTAAAATTTCCTCACCATCTATTATTTTTAACACAAATGCCTAAAAGTACTGTTTTCATTCTCAGTCCTTACTGCTTTACCACATATACATACATATAGGGACATGCAGGGGCAATATTTACATGTGGACGTTTAGAATAAAATGTTGCTATGATGCACCCAATACCACAGGATTTTAGTATTCTTGACGATTAAATCCTGTGTGTCATGTTCATTAAAACTCAGTATACACACACTTTCCCAGACAAGCCTCCAACATGGGTGTGGTCCTTCTCCCTGTGCCAGCAGCATAATGGGATTCTGTTTCATAGCTATAATTTATAACACAGGCTATAAAGCACAAACTCACTTTTCAGCCACCGCCCTTACCTCTTTACCTGGTACTTTCTATCTTGGTACCAACAAGTTTTAAACTAGGAAAACACACCAACTACGTGCACGCACACACACACACACACACACACACTTGGGAGCCCGTGTCTTGCAACTAGCTGGGCTGCCCTGCCTGGCCACACCAGCAGTGCCACTCATCACTGGATGGCCAGAGTCCTGGTCCTAGCTCCACCACAGATACATTGTAAAGCACATATAAAAGTATATACAAAAGCAAGGGATGGGACATTTGGCTGGCTCAGTTGGGAGGTCAGGCAACTCTTGATCTTGGGATTTTAAGTTCAAGCCCCATGTTGACGAGAGATTACTCAAAAAGAAAATCTTCAGGGGCACCTGGGGGCCTCAGTCAGTTAAGCATCCAACTCTTGATTTCAGCTCAGGTCATGATCTCATGGTTCATGGGATCGAGCCCCATACTGAGCTTGGCACTGACAGGGTTGAGAGTGTTTGGGATTCTCTCTCTGCCCCTCTCCTGCTTGCGCGCATGCGCTCTTTCTCTCTCTCAAATAAGTAAACTTTAAAAGAAAAATGAATAGGGGTGCCTGAGTGGTTCAGCTGGTTACACATCTGACTCTTGATTTCGGCTCAGTCATGATTTTGCGTTTCATTGAGATGGAGCCCCATGTCAGGCTCTGCACTGACAGTGCTGGGCCTGCTTGGGATTCTCTCCCTCTCTCTCTCTCTCTGCCCTTCCCTCTCTCAAAATAAATAAATAAATAAGTTCTTTTTTTTTTTTTTTTAAAGTAGGGGGCAATGTACAGAAATTATGCCATAATAAAATTACATACAAATTATATAGTTACAGAAAATGAACTACAAGTGAATATGAAATAAATGAAAACTGATTTGTTGGTGATAGCATAATAATAGTAAATATTCTTTTTCCCCTCTTAATATTACATTTTTACAAACATATGAAAGAGAAGTTAAGAGGGATTAATGAAAGTATGTTTAGAGGTCTTTAAGCATTTTATAAGAAACATACTATCCAATGACAAATTCCCTACTGATATGGTAGATACACAGCTGAGCAGAGGTCAAAAGACCTGGATCCTGTTTCTGCTCTGCCTTTATGTACTAGGAGGAACTTTCCTGAAAGTGACAAACTCTTTTTTACAACCTCAAGATATTCAAAACGTGAAAGCTATGTGGTGATCTAAGAGCCCTGAAATCACCATGATGCAATGAGCTATCTGAGAGTTAGAAAAAGTCCTTGTTGGCAACTGCTTTATGAGGACTTCACTCATACAGTGATTCGCTTGTCTTTTCTTCCCCTTCTGGAATCACAAGACATATCCATTTGTCCTCAAACATCCTCACAAGGTACAGTGAAAGGAATAAAGGTACCAGAAACAGTAAGTCACAATTCAAGTCTAAGTTATTTTGTTTATTTATTCCACAATATTTATTGCACACCTATACCACATGCCAGGGACCTTTTGAGGCACTAAAGGTAAAGAAAGGAATAATACAAAGTCCTTGCCCTCGTGAACAAACATCTTGCAGTGATACGCAGTAAGAAGGAACATTAAACAGGACGAAGGCACAGAGTACCCTTAGAACACTGGATATGCTATACTGGCTGACCTCGGTAATGGAGTGTGTCTGCAGCCGAGATCTGGATGGAATGAGAAAGAGAGCCACGGGGACACCCAGGGGACAAATGTTTCAAGCAGAAAGAACTGTAAGCACAGAGGCCCTGAAGCAGGAGAAGCGTGGAATGTTCAAAATTAGTAAGGAGGCCAATGGAAGTAGAGCCAAGAGAACCTTGGAGAAGAACCTCTCATGATATCAGAATGGTAGCCAGCGTCAGATCGTGTCAGGGCCTGGTGGGCCATGGTGAGCCACCGAACTGCTGTCTCTGTGTGATGGAAAACCTCTGGAGGATTCTGAACAGGGGATTAACACCAGGAGAGTTACATTCTAAAAGGATTACTCTGGGGGCGCCTGGCTGGCTCAGCTGGCAGAGCGTGTGACTCCGTCTCAGGGTCGTGAGTTCGAGCCTTATGATGGGCGTGGAGCCTACTTAAATTTCAAAAATTAAAAAATAATAAAAACAGAAGGATCCCTCTGATGGCTGTATGGAAAACAGCCCGGGGGCGCCGGGAGGGAGTAACAGCAAGGACAGTGGTTGCGTGTCTACCGTGAGAGCACAGGGAAAAGAGCACGACAGCTCGGTAGCAGGAGAAGGGCAACGGCTGCGGCAGAGGCCCAGGGAGTCCAAATGTGCTTGTAACAGTAAAGCCAACAGGATTAGTTCCCGAATTCAGTGCGAGCTGCAAAAGAAGGCCAACAACCTCATAGCCTCTGGCCTGGGAAAGGGGGAGGGTCAATGGAGGTTAAGTCTTCAGACCTAGAAACTGTTCTCAAGGTATCAAATTCAGCTGTTCAGAAATAGCACGAGCATTTCGGACCGAAAACTGAAAAGGCAAAAATAGAACAACTGCTTTTTCTACTCACCGTTTGCTGATTGGATCATGTTTCCAGATTTTTGGACTTCATCAAATTTTGTAAAAATTACATTCAACCTGTATGAGAAAAAGCACACATAGATGTAAAGACTGTTAACAATCACTGTTCACAGTCAATTATATTAAAACACTCATGTGAAACTGAATCACAGTCCAAAAAAAAGTCAATGATATAAACCCACTTAATAACAAAAACAGTAACTACATTAATAACATTAATAACATCCAATAATAATCAAGCACTTACAGACCAAGCGCTGACTTAGGGCTCTCTCTGAAAAATCTTGTTTAATCCTTACCACAGCCATGTATGAGATTATCATCCCCATTTTACAGATGAAGAAATCAAGACCCAGTAACTTGCTTAGGGTAACACAGGGTAGAGATGCTAGCCCGGAGAGTAAGAATCCAGAGCCCGTGATCTCAGACACTGCATTAAACTGACTACTTGACACAAAATGTATACATTATGAAAAGCCTGTATTTCTCCTATTTCTAAGCACAGACTGTTATTGTTCAAATGCACCAACATTACAATATAAAGGCTTTTCTGTGACTTACGCTTAATTCAGAAATGCTTGAGTAATTTCTCCAGAAACAAACAGTGACTAGGTAATCTTTAATTGAAAAAAATCTACATGACATTTTCTATTAATGGATCATTTTCACCTTGACACTTTAATTGAAACAAAATCCCTTAACCAGTCAAAATAGTCCATCCTAGTGACACCAATAATGAGAGGAAAATGGGGTGGGGTAGATGGGTGCTAATCTCGCCTGGTAGAAAAAGTCAAGAAAAAACTAGGCTTTCCCAAGCCAAAACAGACACACTGGAATAAGCGTAAAGGCAGAGATTCGAAAGCAATATATTTTTGCGTTCAAACCTACACCACCCATTCCAGGGACCCGGCTAGAAATTTTAGCACTTGCTTACAAAC
Organism: Herpailurus yagouaroundi; assembly: GCF_014898765.1. Lineage (NCBI taxonomy): Eukaryota > Metazoa > Chordata > Mammalia > Carnivora > Felidae > Herpailurus > Herpailurus yagouaroundi. Next base: position 8,925,932 of record NW_024412395.1, on the reverse strand, counting down.
CATTCTGTCATACAAGCTCTAATCATTTCAAACATGTTTGTCTTTTCTTCGCAACTAGAATGGACTCTTCTTCAGGACAGGGATGGGAACCAAGTACTTTTGGTATTCTGTACGTCATGCAGGAGAGTTACATCACGGCGTGAAGACTGTTCCTGCCCTCGCTACAGAAACTGCACACATTCTGGCCTCCGTTCCTTCAGAGTTCATTCACCGAGTCTAGTACTGAGCTGGCCAGACGCTGAGGTGTGTAAAGTCCCTAATTTCCACAGCTTCTACTTCATTCTTTCCTACTTAGGATGTTACATTCTAAGTCACAGGGGAGCCAAAACTACGCATCAGCAAAGAGAGGTAAAATGGAGGGGATAAAGGGGCCTGACACACTGCCTCTCCCCCTTGCCACACCAGGGCAGAGATCAATCTTCTTGGCCCATCTTTCCATCTAAGCCCAGATGTAGCCTCAAAATCCTTCCCCGACCTGCTCCAGGCAGCCACTACCAATTAATCAAAGTTGGCACCACTGAATTACAAAAAACTTGTGTCACCTGAGGACCAGATATGAGTAAAACTCACTTTCAAATCCAGAGGCTACTAAAGATCTGGAAAAATGTCTTAGAATCAATTTCCTATGATGTTTCCATCACCTTCCCTTTTATGAGCACCAAAGATCTCCAGTGGCATAAAAAAGCGCATAAATATCATCACTACACAGGTTGCCAGGGCATGCCCTGACCAACTTACCGCTTTATTGTGTCACAACTACACCCTCTGACGTGAGCATGCCTGCAAGTTTGCAAGGTAGGGACAAGGTATACCTCTAGCCTCGCTGGTCCTAAAATTACTGCGAGGGGCAAGTATTTCATCCGTTCCTGGTAGAGTAGTCACCTTGTCAATGGCAACTGAGAACAAGACTGTAGACGCTCCATCTGGGATAATGTCCACTCACTGGGGCCACATTCCCTCCAACTAGCAGGCCCAAACAACTAGGGATGAGAGGGCTAAAATGATTGCTGCCTTTTCGGTACCTGCACATTCATGCAGAAATCCCTCGGGAAGGCATGCCTTTTCCTCTACCCACACCCGTCTCAGTAGCTGCACCTCATTCTCTACTCAGCGATGCCTATACGGCGGCTCCTAAGAAGGCTACCACCTCAAGAGATCAGTAACCTGGCTTCAGGACAGTCTAACCCCAACAGAGCATTCCTTAGGAATGGCTTTCGTCTGCTAGCTCTGAACACAGCAATACACAACGCCTCCCTGGGACCAGCGAATTTGCACAAGCCAAAAAGGGTGAGTTTTATACATTCAGAGACACTGAATGATGTGTCGAAGTAACGATTACCCTCTGAAGCCACCAAGTGTTTTTCATTTTTGTCTGTGAAATCTCTGGATCTCAAATCTGAATTAAATTTCTTTACTATTCTCACAAATAACTGGTACCATTTCTTCCTGGTTTTTCTGAACTCAAAATTTATATCCAACTCCTCAATCCCAACTGGCATTGCTTTTTTTTTTTAGTGTGAGATCTAGTTATTCCTTCCTAGAATAACCTATAATATAAATTTAAAATAATTTCCTAAAAGCACTAGTAAGCTCACAGTCAACAAGCTCCAGTCATACACTCAGAGCTAAGTGACTTTTTAGTCTACTACTCTTAAATGTGAGCAGACAAACCAATTCAAAGATGCGTGAGCAAAGCTTCTAAAGTGAAATAGGGAGTCCCAAGATGAACAAACGTATACCCCAGAATCCCAATTCAGAGGAAAGAAGAAGAATGAGAAGTTTTTAAAATATATCATTAATACTCCCAAAGAGATAAAGAAAATAGTGCGATTATAAAAGCAAACAGGGAAGGAGACCTTCAAAATGACAGAAAATCTGCTCCTCCAAAGAGCAAAGCAAACATTCGCAAAATATGTCAAAATCAAGTTTTTCAAAGCTCTGGAAATTAAACAAAGGTTTGCTACAGTCCAAGGAGCCCTCTTCAAGAAAAACTGCTCAATCTTGGTAAGGACAGCAAGCTTTTCACTGTTTTGCTGTGTCTTATTTCCATCACCAACTCACCAGCTGAAAATCAACAGCCTCACAATCATAATAGTTTGAAAACCAGCAGCCTCGAAGCCACTGGGAAGAGCTGAGCAAGTCTGGAGCACCATAAAAATCCCCATTCCAAGAGAACTGTAATGATTTGACCTGTCTGGCATATCCTAGAATCCCCATTCGCAGGGTTTTATTTTACATGATTCACAGCACATTCAGTAGGAGAGACTCTTACGCCTGAAGCCAAGATCAAAAAGAATCAGCAACAACTGCTTAACATGGCAGCTGCCTAAAATGACGACAACTGGGACAAAGACACCGACCAAAAAACTTACAAAGAAAAATGGAGAATGAGATGTCCACAGGGGACTTTGAAAAAAATCTGACACATTCCTGGGAATCTGAAAGACTATGCATAGGTGCAAGACTGTAGGAAAGTCTAAGAAAAGACCTGAGAACACACTAATGTCTCATCGCTGGCTGACCTTGACGCTCTGCACAAGCAGACAGAAAAGGGGAAGGCAGAGATGCATAAACTGCCCACCAGAACACGGAAAACATTCCCCAACATACACTTCAGCACTTCAGCAAAGGCTGCGAGGCTGACTGGTTGGTTTAAGGCATCCAAGGAAATGTCTATCAAATCATTAGCTGGACACTATGCTAACCAAGTAGAGACTTCAGTAGCCATACACATAAGAAAAAAATATAGACTTTATGGAATTAGTTCAGGAAAATTACTAAACAAGCAGGGAGGAACAAACACCAAGAACAACAAATCTGCAGAGAAAAACAGACTGTGATGTCCAAAGGTGCACAATATATTATTTTAAATGACTCGTTTCAACAAAAAATTTATACACGTGAAGAAGCAAGAAAATATGGCCCATACAGAGAAAAAAAACACAAAAATCAGTCATCAGAAACTATCCTTAAAGGAAGCCCAGAGACTGAACTTATTAGATGAATATTTGAAATCAACTATTATAAGTATGTCGAAAATAAGTAAAGGAGATTATTTCTAAAGAACTGAAGGTAAGTATAAGAACGTCTCACCAAATAGAGAATATCACTGAAGAGACAGAAAACATAAGAATCCTATAGAGATTCTACAAATGAAAAGTATAAAACTGAAATAAAAAATTCACTAGATGGGGTGCCTGACTGGACTGGTTGATAGAGCATGCAAATCCCGATCTCTGGGTTGTGGGTTTGAGCCCCACGTTGGGCATGAGATTACTTTAAAAAAACAAAATCTTAGGGGCGCCTGGGTGGCGCAGTCGGTTAAGCGTCCGACTTCAGCCAGGTCACAATCTCACGGTCCGTGAGTTCGAGCCCCGTGTCGGGCTCTGGGCTGGTGGCTCAGAGCCTGGAGCCTGTTTCCGATTCTGTGTCTCCCTCTCTCTCTGCCCCTCCCCGTTCATGCTCTGTCTCTCTCTGTCCCAAAAATAAATAAAAACGTTGAAAAAAAAATTTTTTTTAAAAAACAAAATCTTAAAAAAAAAAAATTCACAAAAGGGCTCAACAACAAATTTGAGTTGAGAGAAGAAAAAAGCTGCAACCTTGAAGAGGAGTCAGTTGACAATATTCTGTCTGAGAAACAAAAGAAAAGGAACAGGGCACAAACAAACAAACCAGAGCCTAAGAGTTCATGTTCTTATAACGTACCAACATATATCATATATACGTACCAACAAAACATATAATGAAATACCAGAAGAAAGAAAAAAAGACAGAATATATGGAGAAATAATGGCCAAAAACTTCTCACATTTTATATAAAATTTTAACCTACATATTCAAGAAGCTCAACAAACTCCAAATAGAATAAACTTAAAGAGATCCTAACCAACACACATGAGAAACAAACTGCTGGAAGAAAAGACAAAATCTTGAAAGCAACAACAGGGAAGGCACTCTTTGTGTACAACGAATCCTCAATAAAATAAATAAATAATTTCTCATTTAAAAAAAAGGAAAAAAAACAGTGGAGATCAAGTGGCAGTGATTTCAAAGTCTTAAAATTTTAAATCTGAACCAAGTTACCTCAACAATTTGAAAATAAATACATACACACATTAAAAAACAACAACAAAAACAACAACAAACCTAAAAATCTCAACCAAGAATTCTGTATCCAACAAAATTATCCTTCAAAAATGAAGCAGAGAAACCTCTCCGGACCAATGATATTTCAGTCTTTACATGAACGAATTTTAGGCTCTGGGTAGGGGAAAATGAAGAATTTAAGACATTCCTAGATCAACAAAAAAAACAGAGGAGTCCTTCAGACTGAAATGAAAGGAGACCATACATTAGCCCAAATCCACATGAAGATATAAAAAACACCAGTAAAAATAACTACAAAGGTAAACATAAAACTTAGGTAAACATAACAGACAGTATAAAAATATATATATATATTTTTTTTTTTAACTCTTCTCTTCTCCTACATAACTTAACGGGAAACTACATAAAGCCATAATTATAAAACTGTGTGTGTTGGTGAGCTGTAATATATAAAGACATATAAATAAACACGACAGAAGAAAGGAAGGGAGAAAACAGATCTACAGAAAAGTAAAGTTTTTAATACTGAAATTAATTAAGGGTAATAATTCTAACTAAGCTTCTATAAATTAAGAGGTCAACTGAAATCCCCAGAGCAAACACTAAGAAAATAATTCCAAAAAAGAATAGTAAAAGAAACAAGAAAATTAAAATGGTACACAAAAAAATATTTTTCACATAAAATAAGGGAGTAACAGAGAAGAAACAAAGGAGTCATGACATACAAAACACAAACAGCAAAATAGCAGAAATAAAATCTATCTCATTGATACTACATTAAATATGAATGAATTAAACACTCCATTGAAAAGGCAAAGATGATCAGACTGAATAAATAACACTCAACTATATGCTACCTACGAGAGATTCAGGTTAGATACAAAGACGGAGACAGAAAATAATAGGACAGAAAAACATACTCCATGCAAACAGTGCTCAAAAGAGGTCTGGAGTGGCTATACTATTATCAGACAGCATAGACTTTAAGACGAAAATTGCTACCAGTGACAAGGACATTTTACAATGACAAAAGGGTCAACATATCATGAAGATATAGTAATCTTATGTACCTAAGAACAGAGCCCCAAAATATATGAAGCAAAAGGTGACAGAACTGAAGAGAGAAATAAATAATTTAGCGGTATTAATTGGAGACTTCAATATCACACATTTCAATAATTAACAAAATACAGATACTTCTCAAGTGCACATGGAACATTCTCCAGGGAAGATCACACGCCAGAACATAAAACAAGCCTAAAACAAAATTCAAGGAAATGAAATCACAGAACATAGAAATTATGATCTATAACCGCAGTTAAGATAAAATTAGAAATCAAGGACAAAAATGAGAAAATCACAAATAATGTAAAAATTTAATAAAACACAAATAACACAACAGCACTTAAATAACAGTTAAATAGCACTTAAAACACTAACAAAACACTTAATAACAAAGAGGTCAAAGATAAAAGCAAACGGCAAATTAAAAAATACTCCAACACGAATAAAAATGAACACAATATACACAACACGGTATGCAGCTTTAGTAGTACTTACAAAGAAATTTACAGGTGTAATTGCCTACATTAAAACAGAAGATATTAGGAGTACCTGGGTGGCTCAGTCAGTTAAGTGTCCAACTTTGGCTCAGATCGGGATCTCACAGTTCCTGAGTTCGAGCCCCATATCAGGCTCTGTGCTAATGGCTCAGAGCCTGGCGCCCGCTTCAGGTTCTGTTGTCTCCCTCTCTCTGTGCCCCTCCCCCACTCACACTCTATGTGTGTGTGTCTCTCTCAAAAATAAATAAACCTTAAAAAAAATTTTTTAAAGAAGATATTAAATCAATAACCTAACTTTCTATCTTAAAAAACTGGGAACTCAAACCAGGCAAAAGGAAGGAAAAAATAAAGATTAAAGCAGAAATATATGAAATAGGAAACAAAAACAATAACAATCAAGAAGTCAAAACTTAGTTCTTTGGAAAAAAAAAACAAATTTGACAAATCTTTAATCTGATCAGAAAAAAAAAAAGAGACACAGATTACTAAACTTAAAAGATAAAGAAAGGCACAGTACAACTATCCTTACAAAAAAAAAAAAAAAAAAAAAGCCCATGAACTGTGTGTTAAAAATTAGATAACCTTACATGGACAAATTCCTAGACAGTCACAAACTACCAAAAGGGACTCAAAAGGAGACAAAATCTGAACAGGCCTATAACCAAGTAAAGAGACTGGATTATAACACCTAGGGGCGTCCGGCTCGCTCAGCTGGAAGAGCATGCGACTCTTGATCTCTGGGTAGTATTCCCCAAACTCAATGTGAATTCAGTTTCTACCAAATTCCTAGCTGCCCTTCTCCCAGAAATTGACAAGTACATCCTAAAATTCATGTGGACCTGCAAGGCACCCAGAATAACCAAAACAATCTTGAGAAGAACAAACTTGGATTTCAAAATTTACTACAAAGCTGGTACAGTGAGGTACCAGGAGGACAGACATACAGATCAACGAAATTACAAAAAGAAATCCTTACATTAACGGTCAAGTGATCTTCAAGAAAGGTAAAGAAAATTTCTAAAAACCACAATGAGATACGCCTTGGGATGGCTATTATCAAAAATAAAACAACACAAAAACACAAAAACCACCACCTTTGGCACTGCTGGTAGGAATGCAAAATGGTACAACACCTCTGGAAAACGGTATGGCGGTTTCTCAAAAACCTAAACCTAACAGGATACGATCCAGCAAGTCCACTTCTAAAATCTAACCAAAAGAACTGGACGCAGGGAACGTAGGAGCTATCTGCGCATCCATTTTCATAGCAGCATTATTCACGATAGCCAAAAGGTGGAAACGAGTGCCCATCAACAGAGGAATGGATAAACAACAGAGGAATGGATAAGGACACACAGTGAAATCGTATTCAGCGATACGAGGGAATGACTCATGCTACAGTGTGACTGAACTCTGAACACACCGTGGTAAGTGAAAGAAGGCAGTCGGAAAAGTTACACTTTGTGTGATTTTATCTGCAAATCTCAAGACAGGCAAATCCATAGGAATAAAAAATAGACGAGTGGTTGCCAGTCTGGGTGGAAGGAAGCAATGGAGAGTGACTGCTAATGGAAACAGGGATTCTTTTCAAATGTTCTAAAACTTGATAGCAGTGATGGCTACGTAACTTTCTAAATACAGTAAAAACTGAACTGTTCACTCTAAAGGGGAAATGGTAAATTATGAAAAATACGAAAGTTATGGTATAAGAATATTTCAAGAAGGCTCTTATTTTATTTTTTTTTTAATTTTTTTTTCAACGTTTATTTATTTTTGGGACAGAGAGAGACAGAGCATGAACGGGGGAGGGTCAGAGAGAGAGGGAGACACAGAATCGGAAACAGGCTCCAGGCTCTGAGCCGTCAGCCCAGAGCCTGACGCGGGGCTCGAACTCACGGACCGCGAGATCGTGACCTGGCTGAAGTCGGACGCTTAACCGACTGCGCCACCCAGGCGCCCCTAGAAGGCTCTTATTTTAGAAAACCCGAAACAATGCTATAAAAAGGGAACATACAATTATAACAAAAAAGGAAAAAATTTTAAATCAAATATCCAATAATGGAATGGTTGGAAGATAAATCTGAGAAAATCTCCCAGAAGGTGGAGCAAAATTATCAAGACAGAAATGGGAGGAAAAAATGAAATCAGAGGACTGGTCCAAGTCCCTGCCCAGACTGAAAGGCCCTCCAAGCGCACTGCACAAAAAAATGAGTATAGGCTCGTAAAAGCCCCATTGACATAAAGTTTCAGACAAACTCTGGTTGCAAAGAGAACCAAAGTTATCTACATAGGATGAAGAATCAGAAGGACTTTGGAGTTCTCAGTAGAAACACTGAAAGGTGGACACAATGGGGCACTGGCTTTAACATTCTGGAAAAAGCCTTCCAATCTGGAGTTCTAAACCACAGCACACTATTAATATCAAGATAGAACAAAGACACCTCAAAGTCAAAAAGTTTTCCTTCTCCATGTCTCTTCTCGGACAGCTACTGAAGAATATGTACAACTCAAGTGAGAGAGAAAACCAGGAAAGAGAAGATGTGGTCTTTGAGAAACAGGTGCACCGGCAGAGAAGACAGAAGTGAAGCCCCAGGATGATGACGAGAGAGAGACGTCAGGATGATAAAGGAAAAGATGGTGAGGGCAGCCAGTCCAGACTGGAGCAGGTTCAAGGGCAGTATGTAAATGGTACTAGCACACGGTAAGCATGGAGACAACTACTCAAATGAAAGTAAGACCATCATTAACCCAGGGAAAACAAAAGGTTGTGCAGAAAAAAAGGGTAAAGCCATCAGTTCCCCAGGTACAGTGGGCTGTAAATAGCACACACGGTCATAATATAAACAAAATGCTGTCATAACCACAAGTAAAACATAGCTACAACTGGTGGACAAGAAGATGTCAAGTGGCTTGGCATGGTCAGGAGGAGCTGAAATTCATCCTCCGTCATGCAAAGTACAATTCTTACAGCGACAGAAACCACATAGGACAACACGCGCACGGTATTTACAATCACAGAGACAGGGCAGTCAGCACCCAGTGTTTGCCTCTGGGGGGAGATGGCAGAAGGGTAAGGGACTGCCTTTCTTCCGTGTATCTTATAAATTGAGTCAACTCTGTGTAAATGCCTCGCATATAAGATAAAAGTTAAAAATGAAGGAACATCACAGAACACATTTCTCCTCTGCTTTTGCCTTGGGCTCTCTCTATACCGCTAAAGCTTACACAAGCAACTTAGAAATAAGTTTCAATTCTTCCCTTAGCGACACAACTGTTAGTAATGACTAGTGGATGTTCATAAATTTTTTAAGTTGAGGTAGCACAACAAATACACTGACAAAGCCATGCAAAACTATAGGTGTGCGAGGCCAGTGCTAACAAACGCAGCAGAGGACAAGGCCACAGCTCCATCTATGAATTAAAGGACCTTCAGGTTTAAAGCAGCTACTGTTTGAGGAGTCTGGTTCCCAAATGACGGTCTCAGAAGCAATTTAACACCATAACCTTCATGAACTAAAATCTGTCATGGTGGATACAGATATTTTCTGGAATGTGCCATGGGGTGACAGTGAATGTCAAAGTGGGCTAAAAGCCTGTGTCTAGGAAAGTAAGCCACAAGGAACTACAAGTGTGCCACACATCTCACAAATACTGCGCGACAACATGGCATCTTACAAAGTCAGGCAGAAATTCATCACATTACTTTCCGACCACACCATGTGCACGAACTGCGAAGACAGTGTGTGTAAGACTGTAAAATGCTATACTGACCAAACTCAACTATGGTGAGACCTTCTAATGTGCAGATGTTGTTGACTATCTCCACATTATCTGGTTCCATGTGATTTTAGCCACCAGATAGATAACGAGACCCAAATAATAACTGAATACGTGACCCAAAAGCGAAGGTCCAGTCCCCCCAACGTGAAGCTGACAAAAGGCCAAGCGTCTGCCCAGCTGTGAAATGGAAAAAGAAACCGCACCTCAAAGCACATTATGGCTCTTATCGTTTAAGTCACTCAGCTGATGTGAAGGCATCTGTTTCATCATATATTTCTTAGAGATCGAATTAATCTTCTCACATACAACACTTACTCAATGGACAAACTCTTAAGAGTACAGCATTTCTATTTCAGGATTAAATCCAAGTGTCAGAAAGCACTGTGCACATCCCACAATATTTTATTAGTCCTGTGGCATCTTGCTAGGCTGAAAATCAACGATGCTCACATAACAGCAAAATAATTGTATGTAAACGATGTACCAGAAGTCTAGAACGTTCAAGTACTCCCGTCAGCCACTTGGAGCCACATATAGCAGACAATGAATTTTCTGAACAACCAGAGGATTCTTTAAAGAGCAGAATTTCATTCCATGTGTACGTATCACCGGCAAAATCGAAATAAAGGTGGCAGCCAGGGCCTCGGACCATCACAGTGCTAGTGAAAGGTCTTGTAATCAATACAAAGAAACATGAAGTTTTGGCTTCTTTCACCGGAATGATGCCGTTGAAGCACCAACAGCCTCCCTCTCCATGCACTGTGTCCACCAGTTTTACGACGACAGCCGTGAAGGATGTGGGCCCGTTTCCCCAGGACTGCCCTCTCCATGTGGTCTACAATTTGTAGGAATTTAGGTCACATGAAATATCGGAAAACCTCATTCTCATTCGGAGACCCAAGCTCTTCTGTAGCCTTTCAATATTAAAAAAAAAAAAAAAAAAAAAAAAGGAGGGTGGTAGTGGGAAAAAACCAGTACTGGGAGTCTGGACAAAAAGCTTCTAGCCCCAGCTCTGGCTGGCATTAAATGCCCCTAGAACCTTACCTAAATCGCTCTCTGTGTTGGGGTCGCCAAGACCAGCCCCAGGTTTAATGACGGACTGGAAGGACTCAGGACTCGGCACACAGTCACACTCAGAGCAATCACTACCATACTTAAGGACTCTCTGAGAAACCAGCAACGGGAGAAGGTACGTGGGGTGAGGTCTGGAGGAAACCAGGCACAAGCTTCCTAGAGCCCCTCCCAGTGGAGGGGAGTCACAGAAGATGTGCTGAATGCCCCAGCAGCGAGCTGTGACGACGTGTGTGCTGTGCTGTCTCCCTGCTCTCTGCCAGGCTGGTCAGGCAAACACCCCCTGCGTAGCACTTACCAAAATGCTGGACACCCAGAAGGAAAGCAGGTGTTCGGCGTAACACCCACTGCTGGGGCACAGTGACCCACTCTTTGGGAATGGTGGGAAGCCCCCCAGATCGTAGCTGCCAGCTGCCAGCTGCCAGCCCAAAGCCAGCCTTGCGAGAAGGCCTCCCCAAGGACGGTAGTCTCCTTTGCACCTTCGCCTCTCGAGAGCTCTGTGTTCCCTTGTCACCTCCCGGACCCAGGAGCAGCCTTCAGACAGGATGCAGGAAGTCCCACTGGGTGAGATGGCGTGCTCGTGGCCCGGGGCCACCGCAAGCTACATAGCCTGGTGAAGCCATCCCTGGAGAGCAGGGAAGGGCTTCAGTGCTCACAGCCTGTCTCCCAACGGTGATGCTGACGTCAGGGCTTCAGTAAGAAGCCCTCTCCCTCCAGCCCTGCTCTCCCTGCTCACCCGGGCCCTCCAATTTTCCCTGGAACACTGTGCAGTGCTTTAATCTTTGGGTTCGTCTTTCTCCTAAGTGTTCTCCCATATACGCAAAGACCAGAAAGCTGAGGTTCATAAAACACAGTAACAAAAAAGTCTATTCTCACAGCTGACATGTTATACAAAAACATGAAAATAGTTTTATCCCCACCTAATTATCTTGCACGCAGCTCAGGTGCCATGGTGAGCAACCTGGGGTCAGACAGGACTCACGACAACAGAGTAGAGCCCCACTTGACTGCTCATGGAACTCCTACTTTAGGGTAAAAGGTCCACTTCCATCACATCCAATCAAGGGACATCAAGACAAAGGACTCCTATATATTTCAAAGTCCCATTCCATATTTGGACTCCCAAGACTCTCTAACCTCTTGTGAAACAGGGTACAGAAAATTAAAAGGGGAGTCAGGAGACAGGGCTTCTGTGTACTCTCCCAAGTCACTTCAGGTTTCTGGGTTTTTGGTATCTCCAGGGACGCAGTGACAGGCTCGGATAAGCTACTCCATAAGCTGAGGCCACGTCCAGCTTCCCAGGACTCATGCATGACTCTATTACTTAAAGTAACGGGGCACCAAAAGGTTGAAGGTTTGTCCATCACACTTAAAATTATGGATATCCAGTTGTTCATTATTTTTTACAATTTTGACTACAACAGAGACATCTATGGACTCAGGCTGTCTTGGACCTGATGAGACGCTGAGCTCCTTGCATTGGTCTCGATGTACTGAGATTGACAGAATACTACCATTTCAAAGAATTACTTCTCTATTTCTATCCGGACTCATTCTGGAAAGGCTTCATTAATTCAAACAAATATATTTTAAGCACCTAGTACATGAGGTGCTTTGTGCATACAAGATATAGAACTACAGGAACCACAAGAATGGTGAATTTTTCAACACCACTCGATTTTAAATATACTTCTAAAATCAACACGCAGCATGAAACATGGCTAGGTGTCTGGGTGATAATCCTCCTTTTGAAGAAGTAGAATGGGAGGGGCCAGGACACAGGATCTGGACAAGATCCCCAACCACCAATCCTCCAACCATATATTCTCTGCATAAAATTACAACAAATTAAGTAGTGCAAACCAAGATGTTAACTGAAAAAAAGAATAGGGGAAGACGAGCAGAAGAAAGGAAAAAAGTCTGAACTCACCGGGACTGTGGTAATCCTTTTTTACTGAGATCTGCCCTCACACGTTCTCCTACATGTCTGTAAATTTCCACTAAGCTGTTTATTGCTGCATCTCGAACCTAGATGTAAAAGAAGAGATCTTACAGCTGCTCTGTGTCAATCCACAGCACTCGCTGCTGGGACACAACAGACTATACACCACCCCGAATGTATCACCGATCTACCAAGGTGACTGTGATACAATCCCTTATAGACATTTGACTACACAGAGCCATGTTTGACAGGCTGACGTCGCTGTACAATTCCAGTGAGTAAATTCAGGTCCCATCCCGGTAGACACGTAAAGTCCACATCCCTTCGTTCTTTCAATTCTTTCAGATGATGTCAGGAAACCAGAATTTTCAGACCATCCTCCCCAAACAGAAAACACTACAAATAAGTGAATTATACAAAAAACAAAATACCATGTAAAAAGCATTCTAGATTTAACTCAATAAAATACTTAGTGAGCAACAAAAATGGGTAGTAAAGTCTACACAGAGCCCTGTATTCAAGAAGCTAACAGTCCTGAAAGGAGACAGGGGCTGGGGGTCGGGGGGAGCCCATAAATTCTATATTTAATACGGAGCACGATACTGTGAACATTATATAAGAGTACAAAGAGCTCCCACAGTTTAGGGAAGGGAGCAAGCACACAGAAGATACCAAGAAACATTTCCTGGAAGAGGAAGGGACCACTTAAAATGTGCTTGGGGACCAGCGTTTTACCAGGTAAAGACGGAATGAGACAGGTTCCAAACAAGGTACAGCCTGTGTGCAAAGGTATGAGAGCAGAGATGCAGGGCACGTGCTTCAGGAAGAGCAGGTGAGTGGCTGGCCAAACACAAACATGAACTCAGAAAGCAGCAACAAGCGAGGCTTAAGAAACAGAACAGATTGAAAACAAACAGAAACAGGGAAATTTGAATGTGGACTGTCTGTCCGTCAAACATGATCATTGTAGCAATGTTGAAATTTCTTGAATGAGAAAATAGCAGGCAGTTGCACGACAAAATACCCTTGCTATTGAGAGATACCCACTGAAGTATCTCAGCGTCAAACTATCACACGTGTAAGATACTTTCAAATGGCTCAGGAAAAAAAGAGTGCATTTCTGCGGTGGGTGTGTGTACGCACACGGAGAGAGAGAAAACCAACGTTAACTGGTAAATACGGAGGTTACTACTGGCCCTACCATTTTTCTTTAGATTGAACATTTTGCAAATAAAAACATGGGGAAAAAATTTTTAGTATGCTGTGCCCTGGAACCAAGGCCAACCTGTGAGGGTTGGGGTGGAGGGGAGATGTGTCCTTACTCCAGCAGGCCCAGACAGGGGAGCAACATGATTTTGGACTGGGTCTCAAGCAATGAAAATCAAAATACCAGAGAAAAGGCAGAGGAAGGAAGTAGGGACACAAAGAACAATGTACAGTCCTCGATCCTGCACACTACTCCTGAACAGTGTTACAGGACAGGGAACCTCACTGAGAACTTTTCCCTGTATGGTGGAAAAGGGAAACCTCACGCTATGGACCGAATGTCTGTGTCCCCCCCCCCCCCCCCACCACCGTATGCTGAAGCCCCGACCCTCAGTATGAGTGCATTTAGAGACAGAACCTATGTAAGAGGATAATTAAAGTTAAATGAAGTCCTAAGAGTAGGGCCCTGGCACAACAGCGTTGGTGTCTTCGTAAGAAAAGACATCCACGAGCTGGCTCCACTCTCCACTCGTGTACAAAGAGGTCAGGTGAGCACACGGGAGGGGGGAGGAGTCTGCACACCCGGAAGAGGCCCCTCACCAGAACCAGACCACGCCGGCACCCTGATCTCCAACTACCGGCCTTCAGAACTGTGAGAAATAAATTTCTGTGCAGGCCACCGGGTCCATGGTATTTTGTTATGGTGGCCCAAGCTGACTAAAACAGATTATCAGTTTATTTGGGAAAAGAAACACCTTCTGATGTCAGGCAGCAGTTTTATATGGAGACACGTATGTATCACACAAATAGTTAATGCCACTGTGTCCTGAGGATCACTAGTAAGCACATCGCTTGGCTCACTTTCTAACGATGGCATTTGTTCACAGCCAATCACCTTAATGAGCAAGCAAGATCTTGTCCTACTTAGAAAGTCTGGACCATCAACAGATTTAGTGGAAATACTAGCCTGAGAGTCAACGTAGATCTGGATACCTGCTTGGCCTTTTAGGGGCTGAGTCATCCTGCATAAAATACGTAAACTATTTTAGTCCCAAAGTTCTCCTTTGTGAGCTGAAGGCTGCTTTGAAGGCCACAGGAAGTAACAAACTCACTCAACAAATTTGAGTGCCTGCTAGATGCCCAGCTAAAGTGCTTACATGGCCCAGGCAGGGAGCACGATAACCGAGCGCAGCAGGGCGGGTGTGTAACAACAAATGGCATCGGCCGGGGCCCCACTGGCAGACAGAGAAGGGAATATGGAGGGTCGGGCACACAGGCTGCCATCACCCAGCCTTGGAGGAATAGAGGGCAGCTCTGTCACATCTCCTCATCTCTCAAGGGAAGTCGGAAATACGACAAATGTAAAAACACCAAGACTCTAGGGGCGCCTGGGTGGCTCAGTCGGTTAAGCGCCCGACTTTGGCTCAGGTCGTGATGGCACGGTTTGTGAGTTCGGGCACCGTGTCGGGCTCTGTGCTGACAGTGTGGAGCCTGCTTCGGCTCCTCTGTCTTCCTCTCTCGTCTGTCTTCCTCTCTCGCTGCCTCTTCCCCAGTCACGTGTGTGCGCCCTCTCCCTCTCTCAAAAATAAACATTTAAGGAGAAAAAACACTAAAACGCTAAACGTAAAGCTAAAACGTTGTGCAGACACGTGTACACAGACACGTATGCCAGTCTGTTAGAATGCAATTCGGTTTCAGGCCAGCAGTCTGTGACCTACACTCTGTGTGTACAAAACAACACAATGGCTAGTGGAAGTGGAGCTATCTACATGTTCGAAACCAACATCCTCAGCCTTTGAAACCATCATTCCTCAGGCCCACAAAGCTACAGGGTCAGACAGCATTTGAGGGTCTGAAGCACCCCGGATGCAAGAGATACAGAGGCACACGTTTTCTTTGGCACTACAAAGTACTGTACTCCAAACTAGAAGCAAGTTCTGTAAAAGTAACTCACTCAGGATGAAGGCACAACGTAGTGCTCACTTGTACACACAAGCAAATGGGTCCCCTACGGCTTCTGCCCACCCTCAGGCTCACCAGAGAAAAGGAACCCCGACATCTGGGGCCGCTGGGACTCCAAGAGCCCCATATATTAAACGCTACCTGGCAGGCCCACGCTGAATGCTTTATGGAATCTGAGGTCTTTCAGATCTATGACCCTCCCTCACTGGACCACTGTTTACTGGGACACAGAGGAGGCGGGCCACCTTCGGGGCCCACAGCAGGAAAGACCGATGTGAAGGTTAAAGTAAGGGCAAGAACACAGGCACCTGCAGCATGCTCCCACACCCCAGGAGCAGGACTGATGGAGTGCGGCAGTGCAGAGAAGCGGGTGGTTAAAGTCTCCTGGCAGGAGGGTTCTGGGAGACGTGGACCGTGCGTGTCTGTGGGCGCATGCATACGGGTGCAGATGGCCATTGCCAAGGCAGAGGTGAGGCTGCAGATGGTCACTTGAGTGTGGTTTCAGCACTCTGGCTCTATCTGGCTCTGAGGCAGACTGCCGAAACCTGCCCACTGAGCGCCAACCTCATTCTGCCCCAGGGCCGGGTGTCCCGGAGGCCCAGCGCGCATATTCCACGTCACCCGAGTGGCCAGGGGCAGCGCCTGAGTTAGGAACAAGGAAATTCCGCCAGCCAGGCTGGCTTTTCTGCGGGACTAAAGGATACCGTGTGATAGCAGTGATCAACGATGGACTTTTCTCCCCACGGGAAACAAAAATGGAAAGAAAACCAAAAAGACAGAAAAGACAAAATAACCCATTTTGGTACTAGAACTTTTTTTTTTTAAGTTTCTTTTCAAATTAATGTTGAAACAGAAAGCATGATTCAGTAAATTAAAACGTCTAAAAATCCCAGGGGCGCCTGGGTGGCTCAGCGTGTGAAGCAACTGACTCTCGATTTCGGCTCGGGTCACCATCTCACAGGTTCCTGAGTTCAATTCCCCAGATGAACTCTGTGCTGATGGGGTGGAGCCTGCTTGGGATTCTCTCTCTCTTCCTCTCTCTCTCTCTCTGCCCCTCCACTGCTTGCATGCCTTCTCTCTCTCTCTCAAAATAAACATAAAAAAAAAAAAAAAATCCAAAAATCCCACTTCCAGTGTCATACACTTTCAGTGAAGCTAGACAAAGAAGGGAGTGGCAAGAGGAAAGCAGGTGGGGGCAGGGGGAGCGGTCAGCACACATGCCCAGAGGAGGGGCTGGGCACCTGAACGGAAGCAGCGCTGCGTGGCGGAGTGAAGGCCTGGAGGTGAGAAAAGGCAAAGCCAGAAGAGTGGGAAGGGGCTGGAGCAGGGGTGGGGTGGGAGGTGGAGGACAAGCTGGCACGACCTCTCTGGGGGGCACGTCAGCGATCACCAGTCACAGCCTAAAATGAGAGGCCTGCTTACCACGTGTGTTTCTTTGGTGAACTACTGTTGCAATTTTCGGCCCCTTTATCTATTGAGGTGTTTTTCTGATGAGCCCGTACGAGCGAACTAATATAACACAAAGGACTCTCGGTGACAAACAGAACTGACTGGTGGGAAAACTGGCACTTCTGAAGCCCAGGCTTGGAAAGTTCTGGGACCTGCCCGGTGACTGCCCAGATTGCCGGCTCTTCTCCCTCCCTTACACAAACGAGGTGGTGCTCTGGTGTTTGGTTTTTGAATTTATGGAAGATTTACATAAAACACCATCCAGAGTTTGTCTGGGGTCAAGGAATTTGCAGCTACATATACCAAAGGGGTCACCACCCACACAAAATACAGGGAAGTTTCCATCCCCTCAGAACACACTGCTCAGGCCCTTTCCATCTAGTCCCCCTACCCCCAAGAGTCAATCCCTATCTGACTTCAATCAGCACTGATCGCTCTCCCCCGAGCTCACCCCCTCTTGGCTGGAGAGGGAGTGACTCCGGCAACCTTATCTTGGAGGCCGGCACAGAGGACGTCACTTCACAGGTAGTGAGGCCTCAGCCACACACAGAACAGGGCAGAGGGGCCACCACGTTCACCAGTGATACCTTATTAATGCTAACGGGCTCTAATGCTAGTATCTGGAACGATAATCAGAGCATTACAAACAGAATGAAGTCCCACCCACCTACCAGGTATACACAGGACACCGAAATGCATCCTGATGGTCTGTAAGCAGTATACTTCTTCCTCACCAAAATATACTCACCTGGCTGTTGGGGTCTCCAAGTAAGTTACATATATGTGGCACAATCTTGCTTAGTGTTAAAGTGTGTGCTCCAGAGCTGAAAACAAAAGGAGTGTTTTACTGCTGGTGAGAACAAAGGGAAGAAACGCTCCCCCCTCCCTCTCCCTCCCCAGGGCCCTATCGCCCCCTCACACCTAGGCTCTCCCTCCTTCCCATCTTCCAATCTTCCACCCACCTGGTTCCAAAATTGGGGCGCACCACAAAGGCTTCCTCTGCACAGAGTTCAAAGCCGTCCGTGCTGCTCGCTGACGCGCCCTCTCCCTGGCACTCAGGGCTCTCCCCGATCTGGCTGCCAGCCTTTCCCACAGCGCTGCCTGCCTCCCACACGGCTGCCCTGCATTATTATCCTATCACGCACTTCCTATTCTGCCCAACTCCGTGTTCTCAACGAAACCGCGAGTCCCTAGAGGGTCCTCATTTAACTCTCCACCTGCCCAGGCTGACGTTCGGTTAATGACCGCTGGATGGAAAGACACAGTGGCCGCGGAGGGTTCCAGCTGAACACCACCCAGCTGGGCAGCACTGAAGTCCCTGACCGCTTTCCACCGTCACAGACACGGCCCCAAATAGCCCTTGCGAATACAACTCTCTGGTAAGCTCATGTCTTCCTTAGGGCACATTCTCAGAAGTGAAACTACTGTGATCCAAACCAAGAAACGCTTTTTTTAAAAGCTCCAGACACGTTTGGGCAAACTTAACGGCACTGGAAAGGCTAATGAGAAGGGGAAAATTTTACGAGGTGACATAGATGGCATCCCAGTTTTGTTTTTGAAAATAATATAACTTTACAGGCTGGACTACAATGCGCCACGAGGTGACAGTGATTGCACGAAGGTGGCAGAAAGGTATGTAATCATTATTTTCTTCCTGATGCACGTTTTCGGACATATACAGTGTCACTTTTATAATCAGAAGGAGTGACATGTAACTTTTCTGTTTTAAAAATCTTTGCCTCTCCTACAAATAAGCACATGAAAAAATATTCCATGTCGCTCGTCGTTAGGAAAGTACAAACTAAGACTACAATGAGATATCACCATACACCTAAGAACATGGGTCAGATAAAAAACAATGAGAACATTCACTGCTAACAGAGATACGAAGAAACTAAATCGTTCATACACTGGCTGGTGGGGATGTAAAATGGTACAGACGACTCTGGAAAACAGTTTGGCATTTCCTTTTAAAACTAAAAAAAGTCTGGCAGCTTCTTTAAAATTAAACCTACCAAACGACCCAGTAATGGCCCTCTTGGACACCGATCCAAGAGAAAGGAAAGCTTATATTGATGGCGGGACGTGTACGTACACGCTCACAGCACCTGTATTTGTACTAGCCAGAAAGCAGAAACTATTCAAATAGCCTTCAACAGGTGAATGGTGACACGAGTGGCTAAGACTGTGCCGTGGAATTGTGCTGGGCGATGAAAAGAAAGGAACTGCTGTGTAGGCGATACCCCATATGCAACCTCAAAGGAATTATGTTCAGTGGAAGAAGTCAATCTCATAGGGTTACATTCTCATTCTGTATGATTCCATTTGTATAACACTCTTGAAGCGACACAATCACAGAGATGGCGAACAGATGAGTGGTTGCCGGGGGTGGCTAGCGTGAGGGAGCCTGGGGTGCTGTGCAGGTCTGTACCTTGCTGGAGGGCTGGCTCCCCAGAGCTACACACGTGACAGAAACGGACAGGTCGGCACCCACCACGCCTGTGTGTAACCAGAGGAATCTGTAGGAGCCCTGTGCACTGCATCGATTGGTTTCCAGGTGCTGGCACTGTGCTATACAAGATGTAAGATGTTAACACTGAGGGACTATGGGGAGGGGTCCACGGAACTTCCCAGGATGTTTCTCTGCAACCTCCTGACACCTATAGTTACCTCAAAACACAAAGTTAAAAATAAAAATCCTGGGGCACCTGGGGCGCCTGAGTGGCTCAGTTGGTTAAGCGTCCGACTCGATTTCAGCTCAGGTCATGATCTTGTGGTCTCACGACCACATGGTTCAAACTCCATGCTGATGGTGCAGAGCCCGCGTGGGATTCTCTCTCTCCCTCTCTACCCCCTCCTCCCCCTCTCTCTCTCTTCTCTCCTTCTCTCTCTCCACCCCTCCTCCTCTCTCTCTCTCTAAAAATAAATAAACAAACTTAAAAAAAAATAAAACGAAAATAAACATGCTTGGCCAGGGAAACCCTTAGGCCCCACCCAGACTTACGCATTGAGTGTGGCAACAAGGCAGAGGCACGTGCCTTCCCGAGTCCGGAAATTCTTGTGCTTGAAGCCTCCCAGCATCCGGTCCCACACATACTGTAGGCGACAAAAGACAGAAGAGGAGAGGAGAGGAGGAGCCTTCATTTAATACAGGGCCAACAGGAGAGGGACCTCTCAGCAGGTGCCAAGTCAGCCCAGCCTCGAGTCACCCATTTCGTCCTCTCCAGAGCACACTGAAAAATAGTGACTTATGTTCGTATATCAACACACAGCTTTTCCAAACACATTCCTTTATATAACTGCATGTGATTATCCCAAAAGCTCTGAAAGAAAGGTGTAACCAGCCCCCGTTTCGTGGGTGAGGAAATGAAAGCCGAGAGAGGTTTGGGTGGCATGCAAAAGATCACATACTCCTACCGCTCTCCCGGTCCACAACAGCGGTCCCCGCTGTATCTGCAAGCCACACATCCACTCACCTCGTAACACATTCTGGGTTCTACCCTCCCTGGATGGCTTTTTCTGATCCCTCCACCACCCCGCCCCACCCCACCCCCTGAACATGACACAATGGAAACCTGGAAGGCAGGGCTGTGTCTCTCTGTCCACCTGTCCCCGCAGCCCCAGCTCACTAGCAGATTGGAATGAGGGCTCCAGCCAGGGCTCCTGACCCTCCAGACACCACAACCGCCTCTTTTCAGAGAAACCGAGTCAGTTACACACACGAGCTCAAGAATCTAATGGATTCAACCAAGCACTCGATACTCATGTTAAGTCCACTAATTTATTCAAAGTATACCCTTTGCTACGTATTACTTATTTAACCATCCTGTATGGGGGCGTGGGGGTGCAGCTTAAATGCTACGGAATTTTTCACGTGAAACACGACAGCTTTGAAAGAAATTCTTTTTATATGGAGTCACCAGGGATGCTGAGTGAGGCAGACGCACCTCCCCGCCCTACCTGGGGATTAGCAGCTTGATCCATGATCTTCAGCAGCAGAGTCTGGTCTTGCTCTCGCACAGAGTCTTTAGCATCTCCCAGTCTGTCTATTAAACTTGGCAACACTGAAAATCAAAATACAAATTCATCAAATGAAAGCCTGTGGGGGCGGGGGGGGGGGAGTGGGGGACGTCAGGTCCTGCAGTCACCAAATGGGTATTTCAATCCCCAGGAAGACAAAATCCTGGCCTAAATGATGTGCGCCAATCTAAACCCACGGATCCGCGCGGTTCTACTTTCCTCACTAAAATCCACAGGAGCTGGTCTGAGAATCCGGAAGTGCTTTGCTCGGACATCCTATACCAGTTTTCTTCCTTAGCCCACCCTCCTCCAGCTAGCTATCAATACATTTTTAAGCTGGCAAAAAATTAAAATGGATGTCAGTGGCAGATCCTGGCAGGAAAGAGTCAACACAAATGGAAATCTAGGTAAAGGAGGGGGTCCAGCATATTCACCGGAGGTAAAAGGAGCGGGCACTCAAGACTCCTTCTTTCATCTACACTTGTGAATTCTACATAATGTACATGCACGTGCTCTAGAGAGAGTCAAGGTCCCCACCCATCCTCCACACACCCAGGTGTGGGCCACCAGCTAGCACTCCAAGAGCATTCACCTAACAAATCGGCTTACTTTGCTTCTCCCATAAACTTTTCTTTTATGAGAACTATCCCTGAATAATTAATTTAGGAGGAAAATATAATGCTATAAAATAGGAAATGACTAAAAGTAAGGGAGGTTTTGGGGTGCCTGGGTGGGTCAGTCAGTTAAGCGTCTGACTTTGGCTCAGGTCATGATTTCACAGTTTAAGCCTCATCGGGCTCTGTGCCGACAGTTCAGAACGTGGAGCCTGCTTTGGATTCTATGTCTCCTTCTCTCTCTCTGCCCCTCCTCTGCTCGAGCTCTGTTTCTCTCTCTCTCAAAAATAAACATTAAAAAAAAAAAGTTTTTTAAAAACAAATAAATAAAAGGGAAGTTTTTATTTACAGATGCACAGTTAGTGCCAGAGTGGGAAAGAGTTCTTGACCTTGTCTGAAAGAGCACGCTGACCAGGAAGTTAGCAAAAAAAAAAAAATAGTAATAATAATAATAATACACATGCAGCAACTGAAAGGGAGAAGTTCTATAAGGAAATGTGTGTACAAACAGAGCTGCTTGGTGCTTATACTACCATGAAATCCCAGAGGTCAGGAATTGAGAAATGACTGTGTCATCTCTAAAACGAAACCTGTGCTTATTTTTTATTTCATTTTTCTGACATACTGTTTTCCCTCCAAAATAAAAAGTGGTCATTTAACATGCACTTGTAACATTTACGATCAAAGGGAACACACTAACACCAACGATAATGACCTGGAAAGAATATAACCGTATTAGATTTGCAGGCCTTCTCCAAGTGAGAAAACACAATGCCCCTCAAAAGGGGCAAATATGATTTCGTTGGCACTAAAATGTGACGGCTAATCTGTAGAAGAAAGAACAGGCAGTGACACTGTGAATGAAAACACGAACACAGAAAGAAGCCGGCGGAAAGGTGTGGTAAAACCAGAAACAGTGAACATGCCAGCAGGTGCGGTGAGGCCAGCGGTTGTGGGGTGAGTTCAGGAGGGGAGAGGGAGCAGTGGTGCCGCGCCAGCAGGGGGAGACTGAAGGAGAGACGAGGGTTGGTTGGCTGGGAGGGGGTCTGGCTAGGACAGCGAGAGGTGGGGGGCTCCAGCTCTAAGGGTTGGATATAGCTAAGTGGAGGCGCTGGGGAGACGGAGGGAAGGCTGGGGGCTGGACGGTGGAGAATGTGGGGGCCCGCTCCACACCTACCCACAGCTCACCTGTGCCAATCTGCGCCTTGAACCGATCCTGCAGCCGGGTGACCAGCGCAGACAGGATGTCCATGCCGAGAAGAACCACCTGCAAGGGAAAACAGCGGGAACCCGTTAGCTGCCGGCCTCGGGGCCTGAGCTCGCGCCCACCAGCTGCCGGGATGCTCCCCCATTCCTGGCTCAAACGCCGTCCGTGAGCCCAGAGAGTGCATGTCGACGGCAGAATAAACTGGTTATCAAGAGGGCTGCTCTGGTACGCAAAGAGCTGTTCACAGCTTAAATAGAAAACAACCGGTCACTTGAAAGGAAATAAAAAGCCACGACGGGTCCGTATGCAGAACGCGAGCGGACCAGCGTGTAAACCGGCGCCGCTGCCCCGCCCCCCACAGCCCCGCCCCGACGAGGAACACGTATGCAAATTACCCGCATCTGGCGCGTGGCCTTCTGGGTAAAACTAAGCGGCCACGTCGCGACCTTCAGAAGCCTCAGGAAACAAGGAGTTGGTGGTTTCCTTCAGAAGCTGTGTTCAGTATAAAGGGACACTAGCTACCAGGCTACAAGGCCAGTTGAGAATTAGTCACCCCAACCCAACCCGGTATTGGCGCTTCCTGCTAGCAGCGCACGCACAGTTTTCACTAACCATCCTTTTCTTGGGGTTGCGCTACTGTCCAATGAGCGTATAGTGAGGGCAGTACTGCTAACGCCTGCACAACACACCCGCATCAATTAAAGCTCTGCTTTACCTTGGTGCAATTTTTGGAAAAATGAAAAAGCTCTTTTCCACGACTTTTAAGTTCAAATAACAGCCAAGTTGAGCATACGCTGCTGATTACGACACCCCCCCCAACCTATAAGCGGCGCTCGCTCCCTGTACTTAACAGCATTCACAGCTAATTCAATTTAACTGCACCAAAGCTCACTTCGAAGACAGCATTCACAGCTAATTCAATATAACTGCACCAAAGCTCACTTCGCAGACCTATAACTGCACCAAAGCTCACTTCGCAGACCTATCAGTATAGACCATAAATACTCCCCCAAAACGCAAGCTTAATTCACGAAATCCGCTTCTGTGCTTCAATACACGATCAGAAATAAGCCTCCCTGCTCACTAGGAAGCAGTGTTGCCTTGTTGCAAGAGCTTTAAAAACAAACCAGGGGCACCTAGGGGGTTCAGTCGGCTAAGCGCCCGACTTCAGGCCATGATCTTGCTGTTTGAGTTAAAGCACCATGTCGGACTCCGTGTTGATAGGCTGGAGCCTGCCTTGGATTGTGTGTGTGTGTGTGTGTGTGTGTGTGTGTGTGTGTGTGTGTGCGCGCCCCTCCTCCACTCACACGTTCTCTCTCAAAAATAAACATTAAAAAAAGTCTATCTTATGGTTTGCCTCTTAAAAAAAAAACAAACAAAAAAACGAAGTCCAGTATCTTACAGACCACGTAAGACTGAGGCAAAGATAATAATCCTAACATCAGGCAATATAATTATGATTCCAAATTCTCATCTGTCTGCCCCTGCCCGCAGGAGCTTGAAGAAGCAAAGACCGCAGGCTTTTCTCTTCAGCTTGGAATTCACTGCTTCAAACTGCCCATTAATCAGGACACAAACATGTCTACTACATGCCCTATGAAAGGGGCTGGCACCTTGGAGATATTAAAGGAAGTAATTCTAAAATTCTTTTACAAAGAACAGGTTTTTTTTTTCTTTTTTAAATACATCATGGTATAATACATTTTAAAATGGTGGCTTAACTCGAGGGGCTAAAGAGGATTAGGTATTACACTCTGACTTCCTTCCAAAGAGTACAGTATTAAAGCAGAGGGGAATAACTTTATAGTGGAGAAACCTGACAAACATCACCTCAACCAGATGATCAGGGTCAATAACAACAGTCACAAATCATGTTGACATATCTATGCTTGTGATGGTGTGATTAAAATGACACTTTACATCCTCAAAATCCATAAGCCCATTTAATCATGAGGAAAACACCAAATTCCCATAGAGGGACATCTTACAAGATGCCTGACCAGTACTGATAAAGTCATCAAAAACATGGAAGTCCAAGAAACTGTCCTAACCTAGAGGAGGAGTCTGGGGACACATGACAACTAACTGTAGTGTGTACCCTGGGTGGGATCCAGGAACAGATAAAGGACAGTGGGGGGGGGGGGGAGAGTGAGGAACTCTGAATAAACTTTGGACTTGAGTTAATAAGAATGCATCAATATTGCTTTATTAATCGTAACAACAATACCGTACTAATGTTAATATTAACGGAGAGTCTGAGTGGGGGGTGCACTGGAAATCTCTGCACCATCCTGTAATTTTCCTGTAAATCCAAAACTGTGCCAAACATTAATGCTTGTATTTTAAAAAGAGCAGCCCATTAATTAAATGGAATTGGCTTTTCCCTGATGAATCCTAAGCATGAGTATGGTTGCATAACTTGTTGGAGGTGGGAGCATTATTCATTACAGAAATACTAAATGTTGCCGCCTTCGAGTTCTCACCACATCCCTTCATCACTCATTCAACACTAAAGTATAATAATCCTTATTCAAAGGCTTCAAAATTCTGTCAGATATCACAGCACTTATCATCAGTTAAGCTACCTGTAGAATTGGAGGGAGCACAGACTTCAATCCTTTCCAAGATGGAGGTTTAACTTGGTAGGTTGGACCAGATCACGCCTAGCTAAACCGTACAGAGTAAATTTCAAAAAGTCTAGCCCAGATGGACTGGGAAGTCCAGAGACTCCCCCAAGAAGCCTGGCTTGGCAGCTAAGACCCAGGGAAATAGGACAGGAGAGGACAGAACAGAATCAACAACAAAACTTGGGAAGGAAGCGGAGTGGGGGGGGGGAGAGGGGGGTTCATATATAGTTGTCTAGTTCACCCTGAGTCACAGCCCCAGTGGGCAAGAAAGGGAATCGTCACCCACAAACATTTATCTTCGCAGCTCAGGCCTTGCTCCTATGTTTCCATTTCCCTACTGAAGAAGGGGATACATGAATAAAGCCACTGCCTG
The DNA here is from genome assembly GCF_014898765.1 of Herpailurus yagouaroundi. NCBI lineage: Eukaryota > Metazoa > Chordata > Mammalia > Carnivora > Felidae > Herpailurus > Herpailurus yagouaroundi. Next base: position 8,900,012 of record NW_024412395.1, on the reverse strand, counting down.
GAAGACCACAGTTATTAGCCGTGAAGCCTCTCTGTACCTCAGTTTCCTACCTGTAAAATGGGGACAACAGTAACAGCTCCCTCACAGGTCGCTTTGTGTACGTCAAGTGCTTGAAATAGTGCTTGGTGCATGGTCAGGGCTAGACCACGCACACATGCTGGCTGTTATAGCCAGCTCACTGTCACTGCCATCACCATGGGCAACAGACACTGACCAGTGGTCTAGCAGAGGTTTGTGATTCCCGACAGCAAGGGACCCAAACAGCAAAGAAGGCTTCCCAGAAAGAGTCACGCGGTGTGAAGCTAAGTTTTGAAAAACCAGCCTTGCACCAAAGGAAGCAGGCCGAGGGAAGCGTGCATGCAGACAGACGGCTGCCACGATGGGGACAGCTTAAGCACACGACAGGGCTGAGAAGTCGCAGGGGAGGCAGCTCCTCAAGGGCTTCAGACATGTCTTGAAGACAATGGGACAGCCCCTGAATAGCTATAATGGCAAAGAAGAGGTGACAGGGGGCTGGAACAGGGGGCACAGTGACCAGCATGAGGAAGGCAGCCTGGGAGAGAGAGGGCAGAGGCAAGGAGGAGGTCGGGCTCACACCCAGGACTTAATGCCTTGGTGTTCACTAAGCCAGTGATTCGGCATTACCTTTGAGCACCTCCTTTAATATTCTATTCAATTTTCTGAGTTTATGCTTGTTTTCACAACTAAACTCCTTACATGTAAGGAATATTATGCCTTATTTTTTTCAAACTTTCCATCACACACACACACACACACACACACATATATGGCACAGTAGTAGGTATATGGTGGGTGGTCAATCAACCCCTACTTTACCAAAAGCAAAAACAAAACACAAGCTACCTGACTAACTTAGTAATGAATTCGTTGAACAGATGAGAACAGAGGAGTTCTCAAGGTCCAACACAATTCCTTTATCCTACTACAACTTTAAAAACATGCTTTTAGGGGCGCCTGGGTGGCTCAGTCGGTTAAGAGTCCGACTTCGGCTTGGGTCATGATCTCACAGTTCGTGGGTTCAAGCCCCGCATCGGGCTCTGTGCTGACAGCTCAGAGCCCGGAGCCTGTTTCAGATTCTGTGTCTCCCTCTCTCTATGCCCCTCCCCAACTCATGTTCTGTCTCCCTCTGTCTCAAAAATAAATAAACATTAAAAAAAAAAATGCTTTTAAAAGCAGGTAATAATTGCGAGGTAACTCAGACTCACCCTCATGCTGAAAACAACTAAAATTGCTAGCTAAATTATAAAAGAACATCTGGTTGGAAACATCAAAGAACTAAGAAGGCAAAGAGTAGTTACCAGGTCATGAAACATAAATAAAGTAAAATCCAGAGGGAGGAGCCTGCAGCAAATGCCCCACTTCTGCCCTCGGGCCATTTAGACACTGGGAAGGGGCAACCAAAACACTGAGAATCACTCTCAATATCCATTTGGGTCCGGGAGAACAGACTGGATTCCAGAGCCCCCAAAGGTTGGTGGCTTGCATAGCCCCCTACAACTTGAGTTAGAAATCCAAATGGCTAGACCTCAGAAGAGTGAACTGAAAGTAAAACAGCCTAAACAACCACAGATTAGCTTCTAAGAATCTGGGTGGCCCCCAAAAATAGCAATCCTTGACATCAGATGGAAATGATCTTGGCTTAGTGGTGCCCTAAAGCCCTAGGCAGATGAAAACACAAAGCATTTCTGGATGGAGAGAACATCATCCAATCTAGTCTTCAATTTACTTCTTTTTTTAATGTTTATTTATTTTAGGGAGAGAAAATGTAAGCTGGGGAGGGGCAGAGAGAAAGGAAGACAGAGAATCCCAAGCACGCTCCACACTATCAGCACAGAGCCTGACTCAGGGCTCGAACTCATGAACTGTGAGATCACGATGTGAGGCAAGATCAAGAGTCAAATGCTTAACCAATGGAGCCACTGAGGCACCCCCTCATTTTACTTCTTTAAACAATTTGCAAATACAATGTCCAAAATACAACCAAAGATAACCAGGCACACATGATACCTAGAAATGAAAACTGACAGAAACACAGACACACTGAACTATGCACATGAAAATAATTAGATATTAAAATAATAATTCTGGGGCACCTGGCTGGCTCAGTCAGTAGAGCATGTGATTCTTGATCTCAGAGTCATGAGTTCAAGCCCCATGTTGGATATAAAGCTTACTTATAATAATGATGATAATAATAATAATAATAGTAATTCTTACTATACGTAAGAAGATAAAACACGATTAAAATTTGGGGGAGAGAGATTACGAACTTTAAAAAGTGACATCAATTTTCAAAAGCACCAAATAATACAATATCCAAAATTCAGTATTCAATGGATGGGTTTAAAAGCACACTGGCCACTAAGTCTGCAGAAAAAAATCCACAATGAAAAGGCAAAAGGATGAAATATTCAAAAAAAAAAAAAATAGGTAAGAGACAAAGAATAGACAGAAAAGAACGAACATAAGTTCAAATGGAGTTCAAAAAGGACAGTCAGCAACAGCAGGTAAAAAGCAATAGCTGTGACCCATTTGGATCACTATTATAACAGAAGGGAGGAAAGGAGGAAGGGAGGAAGAGGGGTGCCTGGGTGGCTCAATCCGTTAGGCATCCAGCATCTCACGTCAGGTCATGAACTCAAGGTTGTGAGTTCAAGCCCCACACTGGGCTCTGCACTGGGAGTAAAGCCTGCTTAAAAAAAAACAAAAACAAAAACAAAAAACAAGCAAAAGGGGGCACCTGGGTGGCTCAGTTGGTTGGATTTCGGCTCTGGTGATGATCTCACGGTTTCTGAGTTTGAGCCCTGCATCAGGCTCTGTGCTGGCAGTGCAGAGCCTGCTTAGGATTCTCTCTCCCCTCTTCCCTTCTCTCTCTCTGCCCTCCCCTGCTCTCTCTCTCAAAATAAATAATAAACATCCTTTTTAAATGAAAACGAAAATAAAGAAAGAAAATAACAAGTGCTGGTGAGGACACAGGGACATTAGAACTCTTGATACACTGCTGGTAGGAATATAAAACAATGGAAAATGATACAGCGGGTCCTCAAATAATTAAACACAAAATTACCATATGATCCAGCAACTCCACTTCTGGGTATATACTCAAAAGGAGTGAAAGCAGATTCCAAAAGATACTTGTACAACTATGTTCCTAACAGCATTATTCAAAACTGCCAAAGGTGGATAGAGCCAAATCTTGATCCAAGTGTCAAATCAAGTATATTTCATGATGAAATACTGAGGGGAAAAAAAACAAACAAACTGGAGGTATAAAACTCATAAAGAAGCAAAACTGCCATTATTAATGGAAACTATATAAATAGAAGATCTAGAAGATCTACAGGTGTATTATAAAATTAAAAAGTTAGCTAAGCAAGACTGAATAATCCAAAGTCAATATATAAAAGAATCAACTACATTTCTGTACCAACAAGCCAAAAAGGATTTTTTTTTAAGTTTCCATATTTAATTGCATAAAAATAAACACCTAGGAATAAAGCTAGCCAAGATAAATATCTACCCAAAAAGCTATGGAACAATTTTAAAAAATTAAAGAGCACTAAAATAAATGGAAAGATAAACTATAGGTTGGAATATCCAGTACAGTGAAATTCTCATTTTTCCTCAATTGATCTACATTCAGTAAAATTTCACTCAAAATTCCAACTGTGTATTTTTTAAGAAGTTCACAAATTGATTCCAAAATCTATGCGGAAATGTAAATGGTGAGACAAGAGGTGATAAAACTTGCTTCCACTGGATATCAAGATTTATTACAAAATGGTAATGATTGGGGCGCCTGGGTGGCGCAGTCGGTTAAGCGTCCGACTTCAGCCAGGTCACAATCTCGCGGTCTGTGAGTTCGAGCCTGGAGCCTGTTTCTGATTCTGTGTCTCCCTCTCTCTCTGCCCCTCCCCCGTTCATGCTCTGTCTCTCTCTGTCCCAAAAATAAATTAACGTTGAAAAAAAAAACAAAACAAAAAAAAATGGTAATGATTAAGGCAATGTGCTATCAGGTCAAGGAGAGACAACTGTATTAAAAGGACAGAATAAAGAAACAGACTCACACATATATGGGCACTTAACTTATGAGAAAGTGGGTACTATAGACCAGTGAGAACAGGGTTGTTCTTTTAAATAAATGCCCCTGAGTCAACTGAATATACGGAATAAGAAAGAAACTGACTCCTACCTCTCACCATACATAAAAATGAATTCCCAGTAACAGATGTAAGTGTGGAAAGGCAAAACCATAAAGCTTTTAGAAATTGACATAAGAAAATAGCAGGGCACAATAAACACAAACCCTAAAGGAAAAGACTGATGAACTGGATCAAACTAAAATTAAGAACTTTGGCATATCAAACACTGTAAGAAAGTAAAAGGCAAGTCATACTGAAAGAAGGTATTTATAAAACAAATAAGCAACCACAGGCCTGATTCCAGAATATACAGTACATATATAGAGATCTTCTACAAACCAATCAATAGGCAACCCAGAACAAAAATGGGCAAAATAGCTGAACAGACACTTCATAAAAGACAGCAATGGTCAGAAGTATATGAAAAGTTGTTAAGCCTCCATTAATCATTATAATTATAAAGAGACACTGATACATACTCCCCAGAATGGCTAAAATTAAAGACTGACATACCAAGTGTGACAAGAACATGCAAACTCTCATAAGTGCTGGTTGGAATGTAAATTGGTACAAACAACACTGCAGAAAACATCTTTGGGGGCACCTGGGTGGCTCAGTCAGTTAAGCTTCCGATTCTTGATTTTGGCTCAGGTCATGATCTCACAATCATGGTATCGAGCTCTGTGTCATCAAGCTCTATGTCGGACTCTGATTTGAGTGCGGAGCCTGCTTGGGCTTCTCTCTCTCCCTCTCTCTGCCCCCCCCCCCCCACACACACACACATGCTCTCTCTCTCAAAATAAATAAACATTTAAAAAGAAAAGAAAACACCCTGGTATTATCTACAAAATTTGCAGCAATTCCACCACTAGGAATATGCCCAATAGAGATACCTGCACATATAGAACAGGTGAAATATACAAAATTCATCAAAGCAACACTATTTATAATAGCCTAAATCTATAAATCCATGTGTCCATCTACTGTAGAATGTATGGGTTGTGGTTTTCATACCCAAGAATAAAAATGAATGAATCACAACTATGCTCAATGGTATAGATGAATCTCGTAATAACGAGTGAAAAGGCCAGACACTAAGTAATGAAACTTTTGTATGAAGTTCAAAAACAAGCAAACATAAACTATAATTTTAAAGTGCATATTTAGGTGATAAGACAGAAAAGAGAAAAGAAAAAAGAAAAGAGAAAAGAAAAGAGGAAAAGAAAAGAGAAAAGAAAAGAAAAGAAAAGAAAAGAAAAGAAAAGAAAAGAAAAG
>NW_024412395.1:8777885-8894174 GCF_014898765.1 Herpailurus yagouaroundi | reverse complement strand
TTCTCTCTCTCCCTCTCTCTGCCCCCCCCCCCCCACACACACACACATGCTCTCTCTCTCAAAATAAATAAACATTTAAAAAGAAAAGAAAACACCCTGGTATTATCTACAAAATTTGCAGCAATTCCACCACTAGGAATATGCCCAATAGAGATACCTGCACATATAGAACAGGTGAAATATACAAAATTCATCAAAGCAACACTATTTATAATAGCCTAAATCTATAAATCCATGTGTCCATCTACTGTAGAATGTATGGGTTGTGGTTTTCATACCCAAGAATAAAAATGAATGAATCACAACTATGCTCAATGGTATAGATGAATCTCGTAATAACGAGTGAAAAGGCCAGACACTAAGTAATGAAACTTTTGTATGAAGTTCAAAAACAAGCAAACATAAACTATAATTTTAAAGTGCATATTTAGGTGATAAGACAGAAAAGAGAAAAGAAAAAAGAAAAGAGAAAAGAAAAGAGGAAAAGAAAAGAGAAAAGAAAAGAAAAGAAAAGAAAAGAAAAGAAAAGAAAAGAAAAGAAAAGAAAAGAAAAGAAAAAAGAAAAGAAAAGCGATTACCATAAAAGTCAGGAGAGAGGTTACTTTGGGGAACGCTGGCAATGTTCTACATCTGTTCCAGAGTGGCAGTTAACAACTATTAGTTTTATCACAACTTATAAAACTGTGTCTTTGTGTTCCATGCACTTTCTACAGATAGTTTGTAATTTTTTTTTAAGTTTAAAAACTAAAAAAGTGGCAGTGCTCCTTGGACCCCTTGACCTGTAAGTCTGTGACTAGTCTCTGCCTCCCTTACTTTCCAAACCACCAGTAAAAAAAGCAACAAAACAGAAACCACCACAGTTTTCGTCCTAGAGCGTGACATCTGTATGAAATACTAAATTATTTTCTCCAAAAAAGTCCGTAAGGGACAAGCTAGGTAGGAAGACCACTACATTCCTTAAGCCTCAGAAGACTGGACTGGCTTCAGTAAATATAATATTTTGCACTCGTGTTGTACTTTATTGTTTTTAAGGCACTTTGGGGTGAATCTGAATAATCTCACAGTAACCTGAGATGCAGACTATACTATCCTGAATTTGCAAACGAGGAAAGTAAAGACCAAAGAGTTTGCCAAAAGATTTACCCAAAGTCACGAAGTTTGAGCAGTGACTGAACTGGAAACAAACCCAAGCCTCCTGACTTCATCAAGACCATCTTCAGATTTGTGGACAAACTCCCAGTATCCAGAACCCCATGTTTATCGTCTTTCTCATCTCTCTCGAGCTAGCTTATGTATGACCTCAAGCAAGACACAGTACTTCTCTGCCAGTTATACCAGAAAACCTCTCGGGTGAGCCTTCGCTCAAACTTCTCTGCTGCCCTGACAGCGCCCACAACAGGACAAAGTGCAGGGCTTTGTCACACAGATCTGGGACTCAATACCTGCTCTACCAACCCTACTGGCCAGCTGGATGGCTCCGTCTCCAGGCTTCACATGCTTTATCAGTAAGATCACGACAATAATACCTTAAAGAATACACCTGAGGGTGAAGAGTCTTAAGAAAATGCCTGGAATACAGTAGGTATTCAGTAAGTGATGAGAGCACCATGTTAAAAAATAAAAAATGAAACAAGCCAACAAACAAACAAACAAAAAAAGAAACAAGCCTGATTACTAGGGGGAAAGAGGACCAGAAGTCTGAAGAAGAAAATCAGGTTGCCCCAAATCCCATCACTCGATAATAACCTTATTAACACTTTGATGGCTGTCCCCACAGGACATCTCTGCAGAAGCATATCTGCATGTGAATTTTACATAAACTCCGATCTCTCGATCGCGCGGCCGGTTTCACTCAATATGCCACGAAGTCTTCCCAAATGAACAGACAAGGATCTATACCCTCATTTTCAGTGGCTATCTGATACCCTATTGTATCCAAGTACCATAATTACTGATCCAATCTTCCAAACCGATGCTGGCACTCAGGGTTGGTTAGAATTTTTCATTACTTCAAACAATACTGTGATGGGTGCCCAATTCCACACATGTACGGCTATCTCCTTAGGATAAATTCTGAAAAGGACAAACTGCTGGGTCAAAGAGAACACACACTGTATACTAGATGAGCTCTATTTTTAACATAATGCACTTGGTGCCCTGTGGGGCTACAGGCTGCTGACTTCTACAAATTTGTTGGTTATTTTAAAAGACTCCACGTTGCAACCTTATTAAGTAAGGAAGAAGTTCATTAGCACTCTACGCTGTACTCACTTTTAATCCCAAGAATAACAGCACAACACAAATACCAAAAAAGAGTGCGATAAAGTCAGTGACTTTTGTGTACGGACATATAGAATGGGAGAATTATTCACCCAAACTGGCTGTCCTTCAAAGTAGTCACCGAGGGAGTCCCTGCGACACTCATCCCAAGGATAATGTCACTGGGTATTCCTCTGGAAGGGCTTCTGGTCTGTTAAAGGATGGAAGTCTGTTAAAACATCAATAATCCAGAGATTAATGGGACTAACCAAGTTCTCGGCGTGTTACCTGTCATTGCCCATATACAAGGATTTTACTGTTAGAAAGGAACTTCGAGCCATCACATCACCCAACCACTTGGTTCTACACATGGGCCGCAATAGGTCAGATGAGGCTAGGAGGCAAGGTCTGAATACAGACAGAGGCAGTTGGTAACCACTACAGATCTACAACTTTCAGGGGTCATAGAAACGTTCTGTGTCTGTGCGATCGATCAGCAGCCGCTAGCCACACGTGCCTAGAGAGCAACTGAAATAGGAGTGTGAATGAGAAACAGAACTTTAAATTTTACTTAGAACATGAAGTTACTCGGGGCACCTGGGTGGCTCAGTCGGTTAAGCGTCCGACTTTGGCTTGGGTCATGATCTCACGGTCCGTGGGTTCGAGCCCCGCATCGGGCTCTGTGTTGACAGCTCAGAGCCTGGAACCTGCTTCGGATTCTGTGTCTCCCTCCTCTCTGCCCCTCCCCTGCTCGTGCTCTGTCTCTCTCTGTCTCAAAAATAAATAAAAGCATTTAAAAAAAATTAAACAAACAAACAAACATGAAGTTATTTAATTTTAAATAAGCCACAGGAGGCTCACAGCTATGCTGTTGGCCAGCACAGCTCTACACCAGTGGTTGCAAACACAAGAGGTAAAAACCCAGGCCAGCGTGTAGAGGGGCAAGGGACCACCTCTTAAGCTCTGCTCACTTGACACCATGTAAGAAGGTCCCTGTGGTCAGATCTCCAGATTCAAAAGCTTTTTTCTTTTTTAATGTTTATTTATTTATCTTGAGAAAGAGAGAGAGAGCAAGGGGAAAGGGCCAAGAGAGAGGGAGAGAGAGAATCCCAAGGAGGCTTAGAGGCCGACTCAGAGCCCCACGAACCGTGAGATCATGACCTGGGCTGAAATCAAGAGTCGGACACTCAACCGACTAAGCCACCCAGGCGGCCCCCGTTCAGTTTTTTTAAAGCTTTTTTTAAACATTTATTTATTTATTTTGTGAGAGAGAGCGCACGTGCACACACCACATCTCCAGATGTTAAACACTTGCAACTTACTGAATGAATCTTAAGGGCCTGAGGAGCCCAAAGAAAACACGTTGTGGCTCAAATCCAGCCAAAGATCCCTACATCTGCCACTTCTCTCTTCCAGATACAACTCATCAATGGGAGACAGGCACCAGAACATTCACGGTTGTCTGCGGGACGAAACCAAGACCCCAGTTTCCCTCCGGGGCCACGCAGCCCCAGCCAGCCAGCAAGGCTTACAGCTGTGGCCCCTGCCCCTGACTCTCCCGTGGGTCTCCCCAGCTGGCCCAGTCTAGGAGGCCTTCCAGCCTCCAAGTCCACCCAGGCCAAGACCTGAACGTGCAACTCTCCAAAATGAGCACTAAACACCCAAAGCAGGCCAGTTCCTTATGCCCTTTCTCATTCCCACCCACTTCCCCAGAGGTAGCGGGGTGGGGGAGGGGAGAGGCACAGGGCCAATCAACTGCTACCTTGCATATATCCTCCTCTTTATAATATTACTTAATCCTTACAACGACACCTTGCGCCAAGTACCACCCTATAAATACCCCTACTTTACAGATAAGGAAGCAGGCAACTGGGCAGAGTCACTCAGCTATTAAGTGGCTCAAATAATATCCATTAATCAATCAGCCTTACAAAAGGGGCAAACCAAGAACACCAAGACTGTAATGACAAAGTTGGTTACTCTTGTGTGCTTATCACAGAGAACCACCTGCCCACTGGCTGCCCTTCTGGTAAAAAGTGGACATTATTCCTAACAGCCAAAAAGTGGTCAGAATCCAAACAGCCATCAACTGGTGAACAGATCAACAAAATGTAGTATATCCATAAAATTAAATACCATTCAACAATAAAGAGTTGTTGAACAAAGTACGAATACATGCTACAATATAGATGAACCTTGAAAATATGATGCAAGAAACCAAAGTCAGACACAAAACACGACATATTGTATGAATCTACTTATACGAAACATCCAGAAAAGGCAGATCTACAGGGACGGGAAGTAAATGAGTGCCTACAGCTGGGGGCTGGAAGGGGCCCGACTGCAAACGGGCATAAGGGGTCTTTTTCAGAGTGATGGACAAATGCACAACTTGGTGAGTTTACTAAAAATAACTGAATTATACACTAACAGGTAAATTGTATGGTATGTAAATTATATCTCGGTAATGCTGTTAAAAAAAAAATCAGTTATCAGGCTGAACAAAACTCTGATCTTTCCAGCGACTGGATCCCGAAGAATTGACGGCATCTGCCAAAGGCAGGTACTGGTTATTCATCTATCTGGAAATAGTGCCGGGTGTAGAAGGAGAGCAAGGCCAGGGGTCGGGCTGGAGCTTGTGCGGACCAGGAGTCCTCCCGGCTCCCCCGAGAACTCTCTAAAGAGCTCACGGCTTGCACACACCTCAACAGTTCCGCTTGTGGCCCACCGTCCACCTGTGGTTTTCCCGAATGTGCTGTGTTCTTCCTTACGTACATTTTGCCTTCCCTCTTCTGCCTGATCTTCTCCCCTTGCATGAACGCCAGTGCCTGCCCGTTTATATCCCCTGGGCGTAGACAGAAAGCTGTGTTTCCAGCATGCCCACCATGCTGTGTTTCCAGCATACCCAGTTCTTCTAGCTGTCACACTCATTTCCGGATCATCTATTTGCCTAGCACCTAGAGTCTAGACTCTAAGCTTCTGTAAGGCAGATTCCAGATCTTCCCCATCCCCATGTCGTCAGCATCAACGACAGCAAATTTGAGGGCCTGGGGGTGGATGGGAAGTGGCTGGATGAGACAGTAATAATAGTGTAAACTATTATTTAGGTCATGTTTGCACTGGGCATTCAGATTAACAGTCCCAGATACAATCACCAGCGTGAAGACACTCTCACTGTCCCCTACTTGTACTCTTGCTTCCACACTTGTCCTCATTCCATCCATTCCCACCACACAATCAGAAGGCCCTTTTAAAATGTGACTCCTGTAATGTCACTCCTCTGTCCCAAAGCCTCCAATGGCTCCCCACGCTGAGTAAGAGCTGGTCTTCACGATGGCCTACAAGCCCTCAGAGCCTGACCCATTCCCTCTCTGAGCTCACTGCCGCCCCTCTCACTTTCAAGTGGCCTCCTGGCTATTCCTCAAACATTCCCTCCTCACCCCTGAGGCTCTGTCTCTGGAATTCTCTTCCCCAGGATATTCATCTTGCCAGTCCCAGCACATGATTCCTGTCTTTGCAGTCATCTTCTCGGCCAGGCCAGCTGCAACCACCCTACTCAATACCGTGGGTGTATGTGGGCGTGCTGCCCAACGTGCGCCCCTCCACCCACTCGGCTTCATTTCTCTCCAAAGTGTTTATCACTTTCCAGCATTCTAGAAAATGCACTCACTCAGTTAACTTGCTCGCGGCTTCTTTCCCCCAAGTAGAACACAAGTTCTGTGAAGAAAGGCATTTTTATCTAATTATTCATTGCTGTGTTCTAGAACCTCATTTGTTAAATAAATACATGAATCCCATTTGTTATGCCTTAATGCTCACCTGGAAAAGTGTCTTTCCTCTAACTTCAAAATTACAGGGGTGCCTGGGTGGCTCAGTCACTTAAGCATTCGACTTCAGCCCAGGTCATGATCTCACAGTTCATGAGTTCGAGTCCCGCATCGGGCTCTGTGCTGACAGCTCGGAGCCTGGAGCTGCTTCGGATTCTGTGTCTCCCTCTCTCTAACCCTCCCCTGCTTGTGCTGTCTCTCTCAATAAATAATAAACATTAAAAACTAAAAGCTAAATAAATAAATAAATTCAAAATTACATTGAAAATAAACAAACTGGGGCACCTGGGTGGCTTGGTCAGTTAAGCATCTGACCCTTGGTTTCAGCTCAGGTCACTATCTCACAGTTCATGAGCTCAAGCCCTGCATCAGGCTCTGTACTGACAGCATGGAGCCTGCCTGGGATTCTCTCTCTCCCTCCCTCACTCTGCCCCTCTCCAGCTCTGTCTCTCCAAATAAATAAACTTAAAAAAAAAAAAAAAAAAAGAACAAACTGGGGTGCCTGGGTGGCTCAGTTGGTTAAGCATCTGACTTCGGCTCAGGCCATGATTCCACAGTTTGTGGGTTCCAGCCCCATGTCGGGCTCTGTGCTGACAGCTCAGAGCCTGGGGCCTGCTTCAGATTCTGTTTCCCTCACTCTCTGCCCCTCCCTCGCTCGTGCTCTCTCTCTCTCTCAAAAGTGAATAAACGTTAAAAGAAAAAATTTTTTAAAAAGAACAAATAATGTGACATAACTTGCTCCTTTTATACTTCTTGATGCTAAAAAGTGAGGCTAAAACATAAGTAGAAACTAGTACAACTGAAGCATCAGGGAAGTGTTGATCCCACGTAAGAAGCCCTGCACTGGGTCACGAACCTGCATTCTAGTTGTGCCACCAAGCGACTGTGTCAATTCTCTCTGGGCCCTATCTACGAAACTAAAACTAGTGGTCCCCAAGGCCCTGCAAACCCCACGGTCTGAATTCTGTTCTTTGTTCACCCCCTTCTGAAGTGGTGCTCACTGTGGATGCTGGGCCTTCCCCCAGCCCTCAAGAGCGGGTGCCGGAACGGACGCTGTCCCGGTTCTCAGTGCAGGTAATAAATTCTGCTGGTGCCCGTCTTAGCCGATACCTTAGAGCAGCGGCCCCTCTACTTTCTTGATTGAACATCCTTATTAGAATACCTCATATGTATCAATAATAAAATACTGTTAAGGCAGATTTACCGTAAAATTCTAAAATAACATGGAAAATACAATACTTTCAAAGAACAGAATTAGGGGCACCTGGGTGGCTCAGTCAGTTGAGTGTCTGACTATTGATTTCGGCTAAGGTCATGATCCCAGGGTCGTGGGATCAAGCTCTGTGTCAGGTTCTGCACTGAACGTGGAGCCTGCTTAGGCTACTCTCTCTCTTCCCTGCTCATGTTCTCTCTCTCTCTCTCTCTCTCAAATAAAAAAATAACAAATTTAAAAAGTAAAGAACAGAATTAAAAATCAACTTAACAGGGGCTCTAACTTGGCTCGATGGCCTGCCCCAGCCCCACCAGGAAGCCCACTTACAGGTGAAACAGCATTAGCTGTGAAGTTGTACTGAGCCCAAGTGGAAAGGAGAGAACATCACCACAACAAAAAGAAATCCTCCAGGGTCCCACTTCCTAGGAAGCAACTCACTGCCAACAAGGGGAAACATTATAATCCCAAGTCCCTCAGACTCCAAATTAGAACAAATTTCAGAGCTAGCGAAATTCTGGCTCACTTTGTTCAGATAGTTCACGAGAATGATCTTGCAAACCAAAGCTTTCAACGTGGCTTAGGTACTTTAAGAACATTTTATGAAAAATCAATCCACTGAACTGCAGCAATCAGCAAAACTATTGCAGAATATACAGAGTCATCCTTTGTCTGAACTCAAGGAGAAAGCCTTACTTAAGGTCACTGTGATGAAGGCAGGCAAGGTGCGGACCACATCTGGTGAGAGGTGTAAACCACACAGTGTAAGACAAACCAGCAGAATGCTCAATCTTCAGAAACCCAGTACTTGAGGACGCGGGGAGGAGAAAGGTCCAAGCAGCAGATGGAGAATAGTCTTTGGAGGCAGACAAAATGGATTCAGAACATGACACCACCAACCACCACTCTTACTAGCTACAGGACCCCAAGAAAGTTAACATCTCGAAGTCCACGTATGTATCTGTAAAATGGGATACCTAATATGCCCTTCTGCGGGTGACTGGGAGAATTACTGAAGCAATCTACTTAAATTACCTGGCACAGTGAGCCACACACACACAGTAACCATGGCCCTAGCATGTTAAGCTTTGGGGCTTTATGGGATCTCAAAATAGAAATATCCTGTAGGCAGATGTCTGCTAGCCAAACCCTGCTGCATCTGAGATGCAGATACCAGTCTAAGAACGGTATATATGGATGAGTTCCCCAGTAAGGACATGCCACAAAAGATCAGAAGTATCCTACTAGAAACCAATAGCCGTCCAGCAGACTGGAAACACCAGGGCATTACCATAGTCAAATAGGGTGGGAACACAGAAATATTCTGATTCGCATTCTGACAAGCCTTAGCAGTACAGTAAGAAAAGAGAAAGAATAAAGAGATAAGAGCACTAAAAAAGAAAAGGCATTATTACCATTACTTGCAAATAATAATTGTCTACTAAGAAAATCCAAGGCAAACACCTGAAAATTAGAAGCAACAAGAGAGTAAGTTGGCCAAATCTCATGCATATATGGAAAAATCTATGCCTTTTCACTATATCAATCAGAACCAGGAAGAAAGTCTAAAGGGAAAAAAAATCAGATTTACAATTCCAACAACAACAACAACAAACACATAGTAATGAGGACTGAACCATAAGACCTATGTGAAGAAATTATAAAAATTTTACTAATGGATATAAATAAAGTACAAACATATGAAGAGAAATGTCATATTCCTAAAGGGAAAAAACAAGAACACACACAAATAAAAGAGAAATAACAAACTGGACAAAAAAAAAATCTGTAAAATATGTAGTGAAGGATCACATCCATGACTTAAAAAAAAAAACCTACAAATAATTTTTAAAAATAAACATTTATTTTTTTAAATGGACAATTCATCCTATAAAACATCAATAAACATACAAACTTACTCAGTCTCATTTATATCCAAAGAACTGTAAATCATGATACACCATGTACAACCTACTGGGTTGAGATACGTTTTAAAAGATCAGTAATGGCCTATGTGTTTGGAGAGTTCTGGAAAACAGACACTAGCATAAGCTGCTCACAACCTTGGTAAGTGTAACTGATACAGGATTTGGGCACACATTTGATGGCTATGAAATTTTTAATATGTATAAACTTTGACCCAGCAAGTTCATCTAGGAATCCATTTCAGAAACATTAACACAAGTATGCAAAACAGTACAGTGTGCATACAACAGTGGTCACTACAGCATTATTTTGTGAAAGAAAAACATTAAAAATAATTCTGGGGGCGCTTGGCTGGCTCAGTCAGTGGAACATGTGACTCTTGATCTCGGGGTCATGAGTTCAAGCCCCGAAATGGGTGTAGAGCTTACTTTAAAAATATATATATATAATAATAATAATATCCATCAACAGGTAACTGGGTGTGTGTATATAGTTATATGTGGTTGTGTGCTGTCTGAATAATTAAAAACAATAACAAATACATTCGCAATGAACAATCCAAAAATAAAATTAGAAACCAATTCCATTTACAACAGCACCAAAAAGAAAAAAATGCTTAGGAATAAGCTTAACAAGAAAAAAGTGCAAGACTTGCACACTGAAAACTACAAAATGCTGTTGTTGAAAGAAGTTCAAGACCTAAATAAATGGAAAAGAGATCCTTTGTTCATGGAACAGAAGACGACATTGCTAAGGTGGCAATACTCCCTAAACTAATCTACAGATTCAATGCATTTGCTATTAAAATTCCAGCTGCCTTTTTCTGCAGAAATTGACAAGCCACGCTGTGGAGAGAGAGAGAGAGAGAGAGAGAGAGAGAGAGAGAGAGAGAAAGCAAGAGAGAGAGAGAGAGGGAGGGAGGGAGGAAGGAAGGAAGGGAGAAAAGCCAAGCTGCAGCACTGTAATATGTAGTGTGACCCTCTCTGGTTTGTTTTTTTTTTTTTTTAACTTACATGCAGTTTTTATGTGTGGGTAAGTCTGCATTGTGAGGAAAAGGCCTTTTACCCTGCCTCATACGTGTCTGTATTTGCACAACAAGCACATATAATTTCATAGTGTAAGAAAATCACAATAAAAAACTGTTTAAGTGTTAAACAAATAAATTTCAATTCCCTGCCAGGCCGCCTGCCAGGAAGGAATGGAAGGCGCCTTCGGTCCAGGTTTGGTCTGCACAGGGGAGAAGGAATCCGCATCCAAGAACGCCCCTCTGCCCCAGGTTATTCCACCTCTGACAGAAAAGTGTCACTTCAGTGGCAGGTATTCTAAGAGCAGCCAGTGACTGACGACCACTGAAGCGACAAGGTGAACGTGCGTTCGTTATACATTCTCTCTACTTCCACGCGGGTGTGAAATTTTTCACAGTACAAAGTGAAAGAAAAATACGGGTGCTTAGATCTTTGATCTTCAGGGCCCAGCTCTCCTTAACTAGTAGTCAGGGTTCGGGATCAATGAATCACTCACTACCTAACTGTATCCTGAGGTCCTCTGTCCCTCACCCCACATGCTGCAGTGACTCGGAACAGCATCTTGCAGTACACTGACCTCAGACAACCACTATCAAAGGAAAACTCCCGTGATATGAAACAGTAAGACAAGTATTTAGAGTTGAGGGGAGGGCAATTGGGCCTCCTAAAGGGTTTTTAAAAACCAGTTAAAATGAGTACGTTCACTCTTCTCTCTTGTGGAAAACCATCAGTTTCCTCCCACAGCCAGCCTATCTACAAGGGGCGTTACAGGTCTGCGGGCACCAGGATGCTAAAACCGGAGGTAAAGGGAGCCAGCAACTCACAGGAAGGGGCTCAAGGTTTCATTTATATTAGGACTTAATGTCGGACAAGGTGTTCTTGTGTTCCGTGGTTTCTCTGGAGACAAAACTTTTTCCTCTGACCGCAGCAATAACGTGTTCCTGTGAGTTGCACATAAAATAGATTTCTTTACTATGGACCTGAGCGAAAGAGCCTGACAGGCCGATCGCCTTCTGTCTCTTTACAGCAAAGCCCAGTGCTGAACAAAGCACAGAAACCCAGGCAGAGAGTCTACCTTCAAGGGCCTGAGTGTATGCTGAAGACACATTTGCTGACATCGAGTTCCTGGGAGCTGGGGGGGCGGAGGGGGGGTGGGTGGGGGGGAGGGAGTGGGGGATGACTCAGGGCAGCCAGCCAGCACGCTGCCTCAGAGAAGGCATTCAATACAGTATTCGGTTCTCCCAACTACATCTCTCCTCCCTCATGCTATATTCTGCCTTTCACTGATCTCCCTAGTCATCCAGCAATGAATAAAGAACTCCAAAGCCCCATCAGACTAGAACACAACCGAGGTGCCCGAACACCAAGGGAGTCCTTTTCTCCCCTCTACTAAAAATCAACTGGACAGCTCTTCCAAACACTTTCAGATAAATACAATATGGAAACTTTTCAGCTCTGGAGCCATCCCAAACTCTTCAATTATTGATGAGGAGATCAAACACCAGCACCGAAACACAGCAGGCAGGTTTTGTTTAAGCTGGGCTTTCTCCTCTGGGGTTTTGCTCACGTTTTTTAAGTTCTGTCTTTCCATAAGGTGGCTGGGTACAGGAGATCCTCCCTGCCTTTGTTTGACTTTGTTCTCTTTGATCTGTAAAGGGAGTCATCAGTCCCTTCTGGTCTCTGTGCCTTCATCTGTACAACGCCTGCGTGATGGTTTGGGGGAAGCGGCTACATCACACTAAAACACCGAGGCAGGGAAAAGCAGTGTGGTTTTATCAAAGGGAGCAAGTAACAGTTTGAAGAGGAGGCAGGCAGAATCCGCAAGAACCTCTGTCGTGGGTTGAGCCTCTCCTCTTCCAATCCAGAAGTTCATTCATGCTTTCAAACACACAATGCATGGTGGCCTTGCCAGAAATGAAGAACATCATACACGCCTACACACTCAATGAAGTCACTTATGAAAAATAGCCAACTTGTTCCAGCACAGAAAGCTTAAAGGCAGAACAGAGAGATCAAAATAAATTTGCTGTTCTGATTTCTTCTAACTTCCAGCCCCTTGGAAAACAAAAAGGCCCTGTGAACTGGGAATAAATTCTCAGCTATGGGGAAGCCAGCCTTTCCTGTACTACTTCCTACTCAATCTAATTCTGACCTCAAATCTCAAAAGTACGCAAGGCCACATTTGAAAGAAATAAGATGGAGCATGGGATGAAAATGAAAGTTCAAGACAGAGTTATTTCATAATCTTTATTTTTGAGAGCGGGAGAGAGTGAGCGAGCACGAGTGGGGGAGGGGCAGAGAGGGAGACACAGAATCCAAGCAGGCTCCAGGCTCCGAGCCGTCAGCACAGAGCCCAACGCAGGGCCTGAACCCATGAACCGCGAGATCATGACCTGAGCAGAAGTCGGACACTTAACCGACAGGGCCACACAGGCGCCCCACAGTGTAGTTATTTCAAATGAGGAATTCACTAGCTAGTCCAGGGCAATGCTGGAAAGCAAAAGAAAGAGAAAACCTAACATTTACCCATTCCTCCACACATGCCCATTAGGACCCACTCTGCTCTGTGCTGTGACTTCATCTCTCTAGCCTAGCAGTGGATGATCTGTCAACCCCGAAAGTGGTTTGACTTCTGCAGTTTGGGCTTCTCCCTAACTCAAAACCAACTGAAGAGGAATTATGGAATTATGGAAGAGGCCCTGGACTTAAAGGGCCTTGGATATGACCCTGCGTGTAATATTTCCATCTTAGTGACGGCCTTGTCACCCAGCCTCACATCCAACTGTGAAGGTCTCCAAAACCCAGCACTCTCAATAGAGCAGTCTTCCTCCCGGGGTGCAGAGAAGTCCCGAATCCAGGGTCCAGAGGCATGCCGGTTGCAGATAGGAAACAAGCACACATTTACATCATCAACCTTTCCATGAAAGGCTGACGGCCCATGAAAATGATAGTACAGAAGCACAGAAGATTCCTTCCAAAACAACCCACACAACTCGGGGTGGGGGCAGAACTCAGGTGGCCACGTAAATGCCATTTTTCCGCAAACACAATTCTGGGAGAAGGGAAGCCACGCCCCAGAATATGCTCCAAGGGGGCTGCAGCGAGAATGAAAGCTCAGCCACCAGATAGCAAGCGGGCTCAGGGCTCCTGAGTGCAGCTGTGAGGCACCAAGGGACTGGGATGTCGGGATGGAGCAGGGGAACGCAGGCAGGTGAGGGGCTGCCGAGGGAAGAGGAGGGAAGCGGTGTCAACAGGGAAGGAGGGCAGGGAAGGAGCATCTAGGAACAGGCCAGGCTGGGTCCCCTTTGCACATCAGGCTCAAGTCCGTGATAATTCTCTGGTAAGTGCTCACATGTTTCCCTGGTAAGGTAAGGTAACCAAATAATTTATCATCCTCACTGGGGAATTCTGAGGTTCAAAGGGAGGGCTACTAGTAATTATACCAGGATAACAGGCATAAACTGCGACATCCCAGGCAAAAAGGACAGGCTGTCTCAGAAGGCATGAGTCCCCAAGGGCAGGAACCATGTCTTACTCTGCTGTGTATTCACAAGACCAAATAGGCCCTCGGTAAATGATGACTGCACAACTGACCGGACTACTTGCTTCAACTCCGAATTTGCCAAAAGCAACTTGAGTGTTATTGCTACCCGGGCCTCCTTGTTGCAAACTGCAGGAGGCCCCGTCCAAGTCCTCCGCAGCAGGTGCGCTCCTCTAAAAGGAGACACACGCTGTTTTCATTATTGAAGTACAGCTGATGTACAGGGTTATGTTAGTTTCAGGTGTGTAGCACGGCGACTTGACAAGTCTGTACATTACTCAACGCTCATCTGTCACCATACGTGATTACAATATTACTGACTCTAATGCCCCATCCTGTACTTTTCATCTCTGTGGCTTATTTATTTTATAACTGGAAGTTTGTACTTCTTGCTCCCCTTCACATATTTTGCCCATTCCCCGCCCCCTCCCTCTGGCAATCACCAGTTTGTACTGAAGAGTCTGTTTTTTCCGTTTGTAGACTCCACATATAAGTCAAATCATAATGGTATTTGCCTTTCTCTGCTTTATTTACTTAGCATACACATTTTTAATTAAAAAAGCAAAAGAAACTCAATGATCTTTGAAATGAACCTCCTCCGTATCCCCCGCCAACCATATCCCTGCCTTAAAGCTGCCTGCCCACTGAATTCACTGTGACCTTCCACGTTCACCCTGTCCCAGGCTGGGAAAGGCTGTCAGAGCCCTGGGAGCTGCCACGACAGCTGATGCCCCATGCCCGGGGCACAGAGCCTTTTTCCAGCAGGGCCGCTCCCCCTTTAACCACTCTCTGGCTTAGTAACTCCAAACAAAGGTCATCAGTCGTGACCAGCAGACCCGCACGCTCTGGCCTACGTGTTTATGGCAATACCAAGAGACACGATATGCCAAAAAAAAAAAAAGGAAGATTCTCAAACGTGTTCTAAGTTCCTTTCTTCCCTTTTTGAGGCAGTTTGCCATAAGTCATCCACCAGGAAGGTTAACAGGAGTCCTGGAATCTGCTTCTTTTCTGAGAAGAAAACACCAAGAAAGACAAGTGAAGATTTCCTGCAGGGGAAAGGTTTCGGGGAAGGCCACAAACAAGCTGGTGGGAGTTAGCACGGGGCTCTGGGCCTTCACTTCTCTTGGAGATTGACAGCTGTGATTCCTATTAATGGATCTCTAGCACTCCTCTTAGATTTCACTGGTTTAATCCAAGCTACCAACTAATTGAGACCAGCCCATAAGCTATTCAGGTGCCTCTGAAGCAACTGTTTCAAGGTTCGCCCACAACAGGGGGCTAGGAGGTGGGGGGGGGGGTTGCAAAAAAAGGGGAGCAAACCCCATTTCCCCAGGGGAAACTCTGGCCAGGTCTCAAAGGCCTTGCATTTCTTGGGTCCCATTATCACATGCCAAAGGTATGATACGAATTCTCATTTTTATAAATCCTGAAATTATGTTACAAAACAACACAATTCTACTGCAGTGTAACATGTTCCAGGTTCCACTATACTTTGTGTGTCAAAAAAAACTAGTATCATCAATGTTAAGTATTTCATGGAAATGACCTGGGCCTCTTTCTTTTCCTGAAAGGCTCTGTTTTCAAGTAAAACTATGACAGCTAAAAAAAAAGAAAGAAAGAAAAGAAAAAAAAGAGGTGTCATGTAGAAGCCTAATGCCTCTGATGTCTGCAGCCAGAAGTTCCTTAGGTCGGGGAGACTCAGAGTTCCAAAACAGCAGGCATTGTTGAGAAAAGGCAATCGATTTATTTTATTGAGGATTTACTTAGTCTTAGATTACTCTCAGACACCATAGGAAATGCTCGTATCATTCCCCAACTTTCCCTCAACATCCCAACAATCCACCCCCAGTCTCACTACCTCTCATCGCACTGGACTAGCTTCTGGTTACCTCCTATTCATCCCCAAGTGAGCTCAGACACCATCACAATTTTCTAACTTCTCAAAGAACACTCTTGGGGGCTGCTCAAACATCTTCAGAGCCTCCTCAAGGCCTGTGAGAAAACAACTTCACTGCCTTGGCGTGGCATCCATCCTCTCCAAGGCCTGGCCCCAATCGGTCTTTCTAGAGAGCACAGTTCAGGAGGAGGGTTTGGGTTCTGAACCCAGATGGCCCATTTCAGACGCCAGCTCTACCACTTATCTTCACTTACTAAACGGGAACTGTAGCAGTAACTAACAAAGATGGTCATGAGGGTTAGGTGCTGATTTGCTTACGAGCCCAGCACATGCCTGATACACAGAGCTGGTGAATGAACGTGAGCTATTTTCATTATCCCCAGCCTCCTTCTTTCCCTGAACAAATATTTGAGTACTGCTGTAGGCCAGGCCCTGTGCTGAGTGCCAGGCTTACAGAGTGAACCAAATACAGTCCTGCCTTCCTGGAGCTTCTGCATAGATGCATGGGGCAGGACAGTGCCCATGGCTTCATTGACCGACCCAGTCAAAGTGGGACCTTCCCCAGCCTGCTGCGGCCACCACCACTTTGCTCAGACAGTTTCCCCCATAAATGTGCGCTCCTCCCTGCCCAAATCCTGCCATCTTTTAAGACCCAGCTCCCAGGCCACCACTTCTGGGATGCTTTTGGTTGTCTCTGCCCACCTGAAAGGAAACCTACAGTCAAGCATTGTTTCCAACAGGTCAGTTGTGACATAAAACATGGGGTCCTCGTATGCAAATCTCATCTACTCTGTTACAATCCTGTTTGAAGGCAGAAATATCCTTTTTCTCTCAACAACTGGCACTTCTTACCTTCTCAAAAAATAGAAAAAAAAAACTGGGAAATGAACAAAGAAATTTCCAACTTAATTACCCTGCGGTCACCTGTGACTAAGGGAACCCAAAGAGAAATGTGATGGTAAAAAGGTATTAGGAAAGAAAAGAAATACCTTTAGAGGCCCACAAGACTCAGAGTTCAATTATCGTGGCTGAGAGTTACAGTGTCTCTTCCCTTACGTGACTACCTGTGTCTTCTCAGATGGGGATGGTAAGCTGGAAAAGTTTCTGTGGACTGATAACTTCTAAGACTTGCCTGCTTTTACACCAGTGAAACAAAAGAGAAAGATTAAGGCCTTCCTTTTCTTAGCAGTAAATGCTCACTGAAAGCTGAGAGGGAGAAAGGCCCAGTACAGAACAGAAGGATTTATACACCTGTCCAGAGGACTTCAGACCAATGTGGAGCATGCTATCCGGCTCAGGGCCAACTGGCAACAGGAGAGGGGTGGCTCATGAAGCCCAGCCTGAATCTGGTCAGGTCCAGTCTCTGCCCAGCAGGCTCAGTAAGTCCCAGCTTCCCTCCCTCGTGAGACCTCCCAGCTTCCCTCCCTCGTGAGACAGGGGCAGGGGTGACCAACGCAGAGGGGGGGCTCTAAGTGGCCTTCAGAGCCTCTGGGCCCTCGTGCTGGGACAGTCCAATCAGATACCAAATGACCCATAAAAAACTCAAAGTGCCTTTGATTTCAGATAAGGAACATGTTGTATTCTAGACCGACAGGAGAACATATGAAAGAGACATCTGCTTAATAATCAAAACGCAACCAGGGAGCCTGGGTGGCTCAGTCAGTTAAGCGTCTGATTCTGGATTTCAGCCCAGGTCGTGAGCTCACAGTTCATGGGGTCAAGCCCTGAGATGGGCTCTGCACTGACAGCTTGAAGTCTGATTGGGATTCTCTCTCCCTCTCTCTCTCTCTGCCCCTTCCCCACTTGTGCTTGCTCTCTCTCTCGCTCTTTCTCTCAAAAAAAACAAACTTTAAATAATTATAACACAACCTCAGAGAAGGCTCCCCAGCACCAAGCAAGTAAGAAGCCCACAGAAGGATGGAAGGGTGAGCCTGCCTGGAGAGAAGTTTTGCTAAATAGCTAAGGCTGATCCTAAGTATCTGAACTTTCCATTTAGCTTCCAGAAAGCTCAGAAAATGGACTGGACATCTATATTACAGAGAATATTCAGGAACTTAGCCTTTCATGATGTCTCAGGGTCACCATTACAAACACAGTCACTGTGAGAAAGTCCAAGAGTTTCTACCCAGGATCTTTACAAGGCCCAGCAACAAATCCGAGGAAGTCTTCTGTGCCATTCAGGCCCTTGCTGGCCTTCTCCTACCTTCACTGAGACACTGGAGGAGAAAACCTCTCTCCACAAGTTTTCTTTTGGGAGGTGGTGGAGTTTGGAGGGACAGAGTTGATAAAGCAGTCTCTAGCTGTCCTGGGATGGTGTCACCTGTCCCTTAAGTCATGGGCCTTCCAGAGACATCTGTCCAACCTCTCATGATGTTCATTTACTCAATAAATATCTGAGTGGCCACCACATCCCAAGCACTGTTGTTCTAGGAAACGGATATTCCGTGGTTAAACAAGACAGGCAAGCGCCCTCCAGTCTGGAAACATACACTCAAGTGGGGGGAGGGGGATTTCAGAGAGGGTAAAGGTAACGGTGAGGGTAGAAACTACTTAGGGAAGTCAGAGAGGGCTGAATGGTAAGATACGGGTCACAACACAAAGAACGGGGGGAAAGCTGACCTGCCATCAGAAAGGCCTCAAAAGCATGTTTTAAAGGCAGAAAGACCAGGATGGCCCGAGCACAGTAAGAGGCAACGTCAGCAGGAGGGGGGGAAAAAGGCCAAGAGACAGACAGGGCCAGGCCATGGGCACAAGGTCATTTACACTATGAGGCCAAGTTTTAGCTTTATTCTAAGTAAATTGGGAAGACACTGGAGACGGGCTGAAAAATGAGAAAATCCGAATTATGATTTTAAAAAATTACTCAGAACGCTGTATACACTGGAGGCTGACCATAGCCAATCTTGTTTTTAAACTGTGTTGACACGACAACAGTGTACTCAAGCATACAGATTCTGGACCCAGACTCTGACACTTACTGGTAACTTTGAGCAAATTATTTCCTCTGTATGCCTCAGTTTCCTTACATGTAGAATGGAGATACACATGAATATCTCATAATTATTGCTCCAGTTTCAGTTGTAAGGACAAAGGCAAAACAAAAAGGTATCAAGTGTCTAAAGTCCCTGATAATGCAAGCACTTATGACCAAGCAGCCTCTAGAATATCAGTCTTCACTCACACACTCTCTCTCTGAAAGAGGAAATGGACGGTTCATACCGTCTTGTTCACAAAGGAAAAAGTGTCCTCCTTCCTTTTCTTTTTTAACATTTTACTTTTTATTATTATTTTAACGTTTATTTATTTTTGAGAGTGGGAGAGGGCGAGTGGGGGAGGGGCGGAGGGGGGCGGGACAGAAGATCAGAAGCAGGCTCTGCACTGAAAGCAGAAAGCCTGACGTGGGGCTCGAACTCATGAACCATGAGATCATGACCTGAGTGGAAGTCAGATGCTTAACCGGCTGAGCCCCTCCAGGCGCTCCAGTGTCCCTCCTTTTCACTGTCAGAAGGTACTACTACGGTGGGGGAAGGAGTATCCCCAAATGTGAACTAGAATTCAATGCACCACGCAGTAGGACATTGTTTCTTAAAGATAAAGACAATCTTCTCTTGTCTTTTTTTTTTTTAATTTTTTTTTTCAACGTTTATTTATTTTTGGGACAGAGAGAGACAGAGCATGAACAGGGAAGGGGCAGAGAGAGAGGGAGACACAGAATCGGAAACAGGCTCCAGGCTCTGAGCCATCAGCCCAGAGCCCGACGCGGGGCTCGAACTCACGGACAGCGAGATCGTGACCTGGCTGAAGTCGGACGCTTAACCGACTGCGCCACCCAGGCGCCCCTCTTCTCTTGTCTTGAAAAGGTTTTCCTTCTCTCCATGAAAAACAGCTCTGTGGCTACAGTTATTCACGCTGAGCATCTGAGCAACATGATAGAGTCCCACATGCCTGATTGTTCATTTTCTAACAGCTGCAGACAGAATCTAATGAACTCTTAATGATCCAAGAGGCTTCCCGCCTGCCAGGCATCCTCTGTCACAGAGCCTACGTAGTTTTCAGTATAATCAGAAAGCCCAGCTTCCCCCTTCCGGGAGGGGGGTAGGGGGAAGGGGACAGGATGAATATTTTGATTTCTTTTACAACGTCAAAACTACACTTTGTATTTCTAGATTTTCTTCACTAGGATCTTAAATGTTACGACACTCATGATTTTTCTATTTGGAACTTTCTGGGAACAAATCATAATTTAAAATCAACATCTTAAATTACTAACAAAGGCTGGGATGGATGCCAAGGCATTCATCCAACTAACCCATTTTCCAAATTTATTGGCTAGGAAGGAAACAAGGAATATTCCTGGCTGATACCCAGGTATCTACTCCCACTGCCCTACAACCCCACCTCACTTTATCCTCATGAGAGATCAAAGTCACCCATGGGATTTGGAGGCCCATCAGAATCCTCCTACCTTACACGGAGCATTTCTACAAATTCATCCCAAAGCTAGCCCCTCTCATAAAACTACACTATGTTAGGACACAACTATCAAAGAGCAAGTTGTCACAGTGACATTTATTAAATGACAAGGCAGATTAACAGAAAATACAAAGAAAAAGAAAAAGCCATCTCAAACACAAGCAAGCAGGAACTACTTATTACACAGCTGAATATAATTACATTTAATAAGCCATTACTATATGCTGGTCCTTCTGTGCAAACAAGGGAATCAGAGACACCCCTTGACAGATAAAATGTGGTCCTCACCTGCAAGAATACGGACTATACAGTTAAAACAAGTGGGCAAAGGGACACAATATAAGGCACAACATGGTCTGGCAAAAGTGCCATGTGGTCCAAGGGCTCTGGGGGCACCAGCCATTGTAGTATTCTCAACTGGGGAAGATCAGCACAGACTTTACAGAGGTCACAGCATTGAAGCTGAGCCTTCAACCATGTAAAGGAGTTTGGCAAGGCCAAGAAGAGGTGATCCATACCGAGCAAAGGGAAGAGAGACACCAAGTCAGTGTGGCCACAGTGTGGAGGGAAAAGGGTGGGAGGAAAGCAAAGAACGGCATGTTTGGGACAAAAAATATTGCAAGGTTTTGAACACTGTGCCCTGGTGTTCAAGCTTTCTTCTGTAGACAGCAGACAACTCAAGGCTTCCGAGCAGGGAGGGACACAACAGATCTGTGTTTTAGAAAGCTTACTTGGCCCAGACAGGCAGATCAGTCAGAAAGCTCCTTCAACAGCCAAGGAAAGAGGAAAGTGGTGTCTGAGTCCTGTGTTAGAGACAGACTAAAATGAAAAGAAAGCAAAAGCTTGGGAAGATACTTCAGGTTAAATAATTGCTAACATTTTCTTTATGCTTTTCTATTTTCCAGCAGGCACATATTCTTAAATATGGAGGGGAAATACAAAAAGGATTACTTCAGAAAAACACTACCACAATTGATCGATAATTGGGTCGGGTGTGTTGGGGGAGTAAGGAGTAAGAGTCAGCCCCAGACCTCCACGGATGGTGTCTGGTCATGCCTCCTACCTGAACAAGAACAGAAGAGGAAAGGTCCTGTAAGGAGCAGTCCTGTAAGGTTTGTCCACCATCTTCTTCCAATTAATTAAAACAGAAAGAGGGAGCACCAAACATATTAAATCTAGTTCAGGTTCCACTAACCCAGGGCTGGACGTAGGTAAAGTACTCTATGGTGCTCAAGAAAACATGGTTTTCCAAGCAGAGGACCAATGTACACAAAGGACAGTGTAAACAAAGTGAAAATTGGATACTGATCATCAGTTTTCAAGTATGTATTCCAAAAACATTTTTTAACATTTATTCATTTTTGAGGGAGACAGAGTGCAAGTGGGAGGAGGGGCGGAGAGAGAGGGAGACACAGAATGGAAAACAGGCTCCAGGCTCCAAGCTGCCAGCATAGAGCCCGATGTGGGGTTCAAACCCACAACCATGAGATCAAGACCTGAGCCGAAGTCGGACGCTTAACTGACTGAGCCACCCAGGAGCCCCATAGTTTTCAAGTATGTGTTAAGTCATTTTCAAAGTGTGCTTGATATGCAAGAATGCACATGCAATAAATTAGTTGTCTACTCTTGAAAAAAAATTTTTTTTAATGCTTTTATTTATTTTTGGGAGAGAGACAGAGCATGAGTGGGGGAGGGCAGAGGAAGAGGGAGACACAGAATCTGAAGCAGGCTCCAAGCTCTGAGCTGTCAGCACCCGGCACGGGGCTCGAACTCCTGAAACTGTGAAATCATGATACGAGCCAAAGTTGGACACTCAACCGACTGAGCCAGGCGCTCAGCTATCTACTCTTTAAAACATCAGCTGGATAATATTATTGTACTATTTGGCCCAAAACTATCATGGTCTATATTCCTACATTCAGTAGAATTAAAAGGAAGGATATCATATGTCATCTTAATCTATAAATGAATTCTCTCATATTAAGTGTGATATATCTCTCTATTACCCTGGCATCACAAACCTGAAATGCTGGATTAAAAAAAAAAAACTTTTCAGGTTGTAAGCAAAGGATACACAAAAATGAGTACTAATAAAGCTGGATATTGTGAGTCTGATGTTGGGTTGTGTCCATGTCCATATCCTGGTTATATTCAATCACAGTCTGGCAAAAAAGTAACCATTTTTGGGAAACAACATCTGTACAAGGGATCTCTGTATTATTTCTCATATGAATTTATAATTATCTCAGTTTTTAAAACAGGGATCTTTTTAAGAAAAAAAAACCCAGGAGCAGCTCTGTCCTGTGAAATGCTATTTATTTTGACCACACAATAGGCTAAAAACAAAAAAGAAGTTTTAGAGCTAAGTGCTTAGTGCTTATAGGTAAGAGCATACAGATGTATCAGATTCTAAATCTCAAGTGGCCACAAAGTAAAAGGGAGACAGTAAGAGGAAAACAGTGAATACCAATCCTCTGTCCCCAGCTTTACATACAGTAAGCGAGGCCGGGACCATCATTGCTCTCCATTTCACCCATCTTCCTCGGGAAGCCACGGCTCAGAGGGAACACGATCTGCTCCAGACTACACACCAGAGTAGAGCTGAGCGAAATCAAGCGTTCCCAGCTCAGCATAAAAATGCCAAAGGAAAAGTCTTAGTTCCTACTTCCAGAGGAGTGGGGGTGGAGGGGGAGGAAAGAGAAAGGAACGTGGAAGGTTACAAGCACCCAAACTGATAATAACCGTGCAGTATCCCAGCAGTACCGAGATGAGTAAGCCAAGGTGCACAAGCTACTGAGCCGCTTCATGTTATGAGCTATGGAGAAAGAGACACAGCTAAAACCCTGCCCAACACCGGAAGGTGCAAATTCCCACCAACAATAGAAAAATGGCCTACTTAAGAGCTACCACGAGCCAAGACAAAGCCCTGAGGCCCTGACAGACAGGTCTCTATAACGGCAAGGTATTATGGAATCTGGTTCACATCCATTACTCTCACTTGACTACCACAAAATCACATGGAACACCATGCACAGGAAGGGTCAGGGGTTTTTTTCATTCATTAGGCAAATTCTATTGAACAAAAAGTATGTGCTGAGGCGGGGACAGGATGCAGAACCTCCGGCAGGGACAGATCTGAATTATTAGACCCCCAAGACAAAACACAGCCCCTGCCCTCCAGAAGCTCATAATCGAGTGGGGGGAGCCCACATGTGAACAGGTGACTTCGATATAGTGTGAAACCAGATAAAATGCTTCCCCGTTTTCAAATCTGACAAGTTGTCCCAGGCATATTGTGGACAATTCCTGCCTAGACCTGCAATTAGCCACTTCTCTAAGGTATCCCAATTCCTTTTACTGGAAAAGTTCCTTTAGAACTGGCTCTGTGCCCTTTGACACAACTTGAAAGGGCTCCTGCTGGTCAAGCAGGGGACATCAAGAAGATGGTCAAATGTAAAACAAATATGTTTAAATCCCTTGGTTATATTAATACTAAAAAGACCCTCCTTGGTCATCTTTGGAAGCTGGTAGGTACCACCTCGTGATCTGAAAATTGATAAACCAAAGGAAAGAACAAAGCAGTCTAACTGCTTTCCTATGCAGAATGTAGTTCAGAGTAAGCAACTAGTTGATGAGTCAAAGTTCTTCTTTATGGGAGAATCACAAGAATCTATTAATAAATAATAGAATTAAAAGGAATGCAGAATTAGAAAACTGTCCTGTTGCCATCTAATAAAATAATCTTGGCAGCAATCATCAATTTCTACTAAAACCTTTAAGTGTAACATTATGTAACAGAAGGATCAGTGAGGACACCTGAACCCACTGGTCAATCTGAGCATCACCGAAAAGTGGGACAGACAGACAATACAGGCCTGCTAATGTGATGCCAATGGATGAACATACTACCTAAGCAGCATTGGTTACAAAAAGAAAAACTGAAGCGAATAGAGCTTCTAGAATCAGATCGAACTACCAGCTTTCCGGAAACAGAAGAATGTGCTAGATGATGCAGTGCAATAAAAAATGCAATCATTTAAATCCTGAATAAGGGAGATTCTACGGGGCAAATAATATAGTTCCTCCAACAAATAAACTATATGGGAAAAAAGTTGGTCAGGGAGAAACCATTGCCAATTTTAACAAAAACTTAAATGTAACGGGACATCATCTGGATACAGCTTCAAACGAATCTCCCATAAAAAGCTATTTTCAAAATAATGGAGGATAACTGAACAGAGTGGCTATTAGATGATATTAAGGAATTTGGGGTAATTTTGCTGGGTGTGATAATGGTATTGTGGGTATTTTTTTAAGCCCTTATTTACTCGAGATGCATACTGAGATCTTTATAGGCAAAATGATACGACGTGTGGAGCATGCTTTAAAATCCTCCAGGGGGTGGGGCGCCTGGGTAGCGCAGTCGGTTGAGCGTCCGACTTCAGCCAGGTCGCAATCTCGCGGTCCGTGAGTTCGAGCCCCGCGTCAGGCTCTGGGCTGATGGCTCAGAGCCTGGAGCCTGTTTCCGATTCTGTGTTTCCCTCTCTCTCTGCCCCTCCCCCGTTCATGCTCTGTCTCTCTCTGTCCCAAAAATAAATAAACGTTGAAAAAAAAAATTTTTTTTAAATAAAATAAAATAAAATCCTCCAGGGGGAGAAAGTGAAGGGAGAACAGATAAGAATGGTAGCATGCCAATAGCTGTTGAAACTGGATGGTGGGTATAAGGGGACTCACTGTTTTATTCTCTTTACTTTCGTGTATACTTGAAAAAATTCCATGACAAAAGGTTAGAAAATCAGACACAACCCTTATGCATAATCATCACGATATGGTTTAAATGGCAAAAACTTGCAATCACTATATTGCACACCTGCAATTAATATTATACTGTATGTTAACTGGAATTTAAATAAAAACTTGAAATGATTTAGGACAAGTTTTCTTATCTGTAAAAAAGAACAAATAATTCCATTTCTCTCATAAGGTTCTGAAGGATAAGATAATGCATGTATTGTGTTATTAGCACAGTGCCTGAAAAAAGTTAAGTACTCAATAAACATCAGCTGCTGTTATTAAAAAAAAAAACTTAAAAAAAGTTTGCCAACAGCCTAAATCACTAACAGTTAAGAGCAAATCACAGCACACGTAAAAAGGAATATCATAAGGCTATAGAAATGACCATCTTCTAATAACAAAAAAAAATTCTACTGAAAGAGGGTTTCTACTACAGTAATACCTTGGATTGCGAGTAACTTGTTCTGTGAGTGTTCAAGAAGATGAGCAAACGTTTCTAATAAATTTAACTTGATAAACAAGCAATGTCTTACAATGGATCGTACGTGACGCCTAATGTCACATGATCACAACTGAGTCAATGGATCTTCTCCCCCGTCTCTCTCTCTCTCTCAAAAATAAATCAACATTAAAAAAATACAGTATATGACAAGAGTTTATTAATACTGTACTGTAGTCAACATTCATGTGAGTGTATGCAATGGCCCCCATGCTGAAAAAGGTTGAAAAGAAATGAGGTAAAAAGAAGGAGATGACTATGGTGGAAGTTAAGAAGGAAATCAAGAAGTATGAACAAGGTATGCAGGTGGCCGATTTTCCGAGATTTTGTAAGAAGTCTACGTCCTCATCTCGTCTGCAGAGGAGGAGGAAAAGGTGGAGGAATCCCTCATTACAAATGAGATTAGGGAGATGTGTAAAATGTGGCAAACAGCACAAAATTTTGTAGAAAAGCACCACCCGAATAAGGCTGTAGCAGTGCTGGCAAGGAATCTGTTTAATGACAATGCAACGTCACATTTCCGCAAAATCCTCAAAAGGAGGCAAAAGCAAGTGTCATTGGAAAGGTTTCTTGCTAAAGGTGCATGAAAAGAAAAAGATTCCATTGAGCCAACAGAAGTGATTCCGTTAGGGATAGTGTAAGTCATCTACACAATAACCCTCCTCTCTCTTGTCTCCCTCACACCAGTCACGAAGGTTTTCAGAGGTAAGTGTAGGTTAATTCATTTTTCTTTATATTGTGTATTTCTTAATTACTTCCTATGTATTATATTACAGTATTGTAATCATTTTTATATGGATATTTTTGGGTGGTGGAACAAATCATCTGAGTTCCCATGATTTCTTATGGGGAAATCTGCTTTGATAGACAAGTGCTTTGGATTACAAGCATGTCTCCAGAAGAAATTATGCTCCCAAACCAAGGTTTTACTGTACCTACCTGCATTTTGACATCGAACTTTCTAATTAAGTTCCTCTTTCCAGCTTATGTCTGAAGTCAGGCAAAAGTCCCTAAGGGCAAAGCATCCCTGATGGGAACCAAAACTATGCCTTCAAACAACAGGGATTGGCCTGACAACCCCACGTGACTGACCCCAAGACAGGCAGACTGGGCAGGTACTGGCCACCTGCATGCAGTAACAGACCTTTGGCCCACACTTTCCTTATAAACCTGGAAGTATTTTCAGCACTTGACAGACAGTCTTGGGGACGCTAGTCTGCAGTCTTCCTGGTGCTGGCCTCTCTGAAATAAATTCCTTTCTTGTATCACCACTGCTCCTCTCTGCCTTTAGACGTTGTCTGCGACAAGTGGCCAAACCTGGTCTGTTTGGAACCCCCAGGGCCAGGTGTTCTTGCAGCCCTGAACCCAGGCTACACTACTCATTTTTCACATTGAGTAAAACAAAGTAACAAAGAACCAACAGGCTGTAGAAATGTGATAATATGCAAAGGGAAATGGCCAGGAGGAAGTTCACCGAGGTGCGGGGCATCTCTGGGTGGTAAGTTATCAGGTAAGTTATTTTCCTCACTGTTCTTTGGGAACTTCTTAGGAAGGCATTCATTTATGTAATTTTAATTTCTCAGAGGGAGTGAGGAATGTTAGTTGTTAGTTTTCCAAATTTAAAATGCGTTGGAAATATGGCTCTTCTGGTAATCAAATGGCATAAGATATGGAAAGCAATGATCAAAGGATCTAATGTATAACCAGACATTCAAAATATGTTAAGAGTTCTTCTTTTTAGTTTTTTTTCATTTAAAAATCATAAGAAAGCAATTGCTTCTTAAAACAAAAAATAAAATAAAACCCTCACTTTTGTGAGACTTTAGAAAACCTACCTACTTCCCTCCTTTTCCTTCATGTAATTATTTGTTGACACCTAACACACGTTTGTTTCATTTCAAAGTTTAAAACAGTTCAGTCTACACTAACACATCCCCATAATGTTACTTTTGAAACAGATCTTTTGTTAACTACACCATTATCCATATCCTTAGATTGTCTTTGCATAGTTAACATTTTAGAGGTGATGGATCACTGAATCACAGAGAGTTTTTTACTCTCATGTCAAAAGCCTGTGAAAATTCAACATTCTCTCAGAACTAGCCATCTCTGTAATTTCCTATTGAAGAGTACTGACGGGGTTGGTGGGACGTATATGGGACTTCTTCACATATGGAATCCATTATCCTCTCCCCCTTTTGTAAAAATTAAGACACTGTAAACACGCCATGGAAATCATCCTTTTCAAGTTTCCAATTCACTAGTTTCCAGTATATGTGAGATTTTGCATCTGTATCACCACTGCCTAATTCCAGAACATCTTCATCACCCCACAAAGAGTGCCATTACCCATTAGCAGTCACTCCCCAAGCCCTGGGCCTCTCTCCTCGGTTCCTGACAGCCACTAATGCAATTATAACTCTTACTAAGGCTGTTTTTTGTTAATGAAAGGGATAAGATTTAACACATTCCTTCTAAACCAAAAGATCTCCATTCTACGAGGCTTGCAATATATTCAGAACACGCTTCAACTCCACTCACGCCATCATTAGGTATCAGGGAAGATAAATAAGCATTCTCCTCTTGAATTAGTGCTCCTATTATAAAACAGAAATCAAATCACCCAGGTTTGGCTTACTCTGACTGCACTGCTAATCAACTCTGAACATTTGGCCATGACATATTTCACCATCTTCTATCTCGAAATTGAGGCAAAAAAAAGGAAAAAAAAAAAAAACTAGCAATTACCACAAAAATGTATATAAAAAAAGCAGTAAATCATTAAGATAAGCTAAATTTATACCAATGTTTGCTCATTTAGCTGGCAAAACTTATCAAAACAACTCATGTATTAAATGCAGCAACAGATTTTCTACAGAGTTTTACTTCTTTTTATTTTTTTATTTTTTTAAATTTTTTTTCAACGTTTATTTATTTTTGGGACAGAGAGAGACAGAGCATGAACGGGGGAGGGGCAGAGAGGGAGGGAGACACAGAATCGGAAACAGGCTCCAGGCTCCGAGCCATCAGCCCAGAGCCTGATGCGGGGCTCGAACTCACAGACCACGAGATCGTGACCTGGCTGAAGTCGGACGCTTAACCGACTGCGCCACCCAGGCGCCCCTGTTTTACT
The DNA here is from genome assembly GCF_014898765.1 of Herpailurus yagouaroundi. Lineage (NCBI taxonomy): Eukaryota > Metazoa > Chordata > Mammalia > Carnivora > Felidae > Herpailurus > Herpailurus yagouaroundi. The sequence continues at coordinate 8,865,590 of NW_024412395.1, read as the reverse complement.
TCTTTTTAGAGCAACTATAAGCACATTTATGGGGAAAAGTGGGGCTGAAGCAGTTGAATATGCTCAGTGGTTTCTTGATCCTGACTACAGTATTGTTTGGGCATCATGTATTTTAAATTTGAAAAGTTACTTTTGTTGCTGCCTTAATTCCAAGAGAAAAATGAAGGAATCACTCTAAGTTACAAAGGCAGTGCTTTCTGCAACAAATCCAAGTTCTGTTTATTTCTTCATGTAACAGAGAGTATTGATCTCATCCCTATAATTTCCTGACTAGTACACCTTCTCAAAAGCAGGTATAGAAGAAAAGTTTTAAATTCCTGTTTATAAAAATAATATGTGCCTCCTGTGGAAAATTTAGAAAATACGAGAACACAGAAAGAAACCCTATCCTCTATAATTTCATCATATAGATTAATACCATTAAAATTTTCATTATCTCTTTCCAGATCACTTTTTCTATACATTCGTACATAGCTCTCAGTGTATATAAATTTTGCACCTACCTTTTTTCATTTTACATTATTCCATCAGCATTTCCCCGTGTCACTGAAAACACTTTATTAACCATACTTGCTGCAAAGCACACCATCTTCTGGACAAATGTGTGGAAACATTTACACGCATGTATCTTTTATTCTCCTAATGCCAGACAGTTGAGATTTTCCCAGTTTGAAAGCCACTAGTTCTAATTTCAAGTGATTTTTTTTTTTTTTTAATCAACGGCCACACTTTTCTTTCATGGACACACATCACATGCACAGAGGCCTTGGTTACTGGCACCAAAGGACTTGTCTATTTTCAAGCAATTGTGATGCAGAGTCACTGCCAAAAGCCACATTCCCGTCTGAGAAAAAAATATCACCCATATCATTAGGACTTTGGAATGAACAAACAATGGGGCATAAACTCTTTAAACCATTTAGAAATGAGAGGCCATGCCCTCAATCAGTCAAAAAGCATTCTCTCCTACCCTAAACTTGCAATGAGACCCCTGCGCTGACCTCTAATACCAAGAATGGGAGGAGGGAAGATTCATTTTGTGTGCTTGTATGTCACTCTGGCAATGGCTATCTTACATAGCTGACCTTGAATTTCCACTTTAGACTCTCTTCTCAGGCAGACCAGCATCACATAAAGGTGACCTCGGAGCAAAGGATCCGCGTCAGAAAGAAGGCTGCCGCAACTCCAGGACGGCCAGCCAAGCCCTCAGGACCGCAGGGCAGGATGCAAAATAGAACCAAAGACCTACAGGGCCCATTTGCAATTACTTCCTGGGCCAATAAATATGAGCAGAAACTTGCAATTCTTTGCCTCAGTCCAAGAGCATGCTACTTTTGAAAATTAAAACGCTCCACTGAAAACTTTCAGAGACTCCAAATCAAATATTAAAACAAAACCAGCCAAACAGGAAAATGAATTTGATCCTGACTGCCCCTCATTTAAAAAATAAGATTGCTTATTGACTTTACCTCATCTGCTGCTCGACCATATCCAGCTAGATTTCCTTCTGATGCACGGTACTCTTAACTAGTGCCTAAAAATCATTTCTCTCCCTCCCCAAAAGCCCTTATTGTTTTTAGTAAGAAATCCGTGTTTTCTTTCTTGGATCTAAGGTTATCGACATTGTTCTGGCTGTTAAGAGTAGAATGCTAGTCAACCTGTAGTCTTTATTGTGGGTTCTTTTTATTCACCTGCGGACACCAAGCCAGTTCCCATCCACTACGATTGGAGATGTTGTTCTTCTAAGCACCTGCTGAATTTTGTTTTTTATTCCTTCCACTGAAAATTTAAACTCACTACCCACTACTATTAGCCCAGCAGGAAATCCAAGACTTGTTTTATTTTTCCTACCATACTCCCGAAACAACATAACAGGGCAAAAAAGTTAAACCTACCAGCCATAGGCCGAATGGGCCTAAAAGCCTTGATGTTCTACAGACTTCCACTCAAATTCTAGTCAAAAGCTGACTATGTGCCTAAAGGGGATATTACTTCACCTTGAGGGGTCTCAGGGCTAACTAACCTCTGGGAAGCGGGGTTAAGATTTAAGAATAATGCAGAGAAAAACCTATTATTACCTCTAACTCTCAGTGGGAGAGCAGATGTCTGGTGACAATCTTTTCCACACTCTCCACCAGCATTTATTCCTTTTGGCAAAATATGAAAAGCCCACACTTCTCTAGTTCACTTTTGACTTCACTCAAGCAAAATCACCTTCCTCTTTTCTCAAGCGCCCACCAGGCTAGTATCATCCCACCCAAACCCCTTCCCATTCTTGCTACCATGCATACTCATGCCCTTCACTGTGATCTGATTCGTGCACGTCTGAGTGCAATTTCCTCCAACACTGGAAACTCTCCACGGCCTTCCACGGCTCCCTGACACACAGTCAGTCCACAGCCTTCCACAGCTCCCTAACACACAGCCAGTCAAACTGCGTGCACACGACTTGAAACTTCTCCCTCAACGCAGCCTGGTACGGAAGCAAACACCTGAAGTCACACTCTAACCCTGTGGTTTTTCTCCGGAGGGAGGTGGATAAATGAATGACCCCACAGTGAATGTGACTCCCCCCACCCTTAAGATGATTGTTTATTTGCTTCCAAAATAGTTATACAAACAAAGAAAGAGAGAAAAGGTAGGGAAGGTAGGGCATACACCCCACAATCCATTTTAGTGTTTTGAAGGCAAAGAAGAGACCTGGGCAGTAAACTTTCCACGCTACTCCTCCTGCTTCCTCCTCCTCCTCTCCCGCCCCCCCACCCCTTCAGCCAGTGCTCCCTCTAAGATCTGTTGGAATGAAGCTGCTCTGCAACCTGACAGACTCCTCTGTGGCCTCTCTTGCTGCCACTGTCTGGTTGTTCTGGACAAGTTAAATCTGTAACAGTAACCAAAGGCAGGCAGGGGTAGTGCCGGATCAACCACAAAGAAATGAAGAAAGAGTACCCCACTGGATGCTATGAAATGATCATAAAGCTAACAAGTCTGCAGTCGTGTATAAACTCCTTCACCCTCATGATAACCCTGTGAGATCAGTATTGTCCCCATTTTGCAGGTGAAAACTGAGACCTAGAGAGGTTAAGTGACTTACCCAGCATCACACAGCTAGCGAGAGGAGCTCTAACCCAAGCAGTGTGGCCCCAGATTCCAGGCTCTTAACTTTTCCATGAAAAACTGCCTATTGTGTTACAGAGTTGGAGCCACCCCTCTGAAGAAGGGACTGATACGTGGGAGCCCCAACATTACCAAGGGCTTCCTAAGCATCCCTGCAGCTTGGGAGCATCTGCCCACAAGTTAACAAAAAAGCAGTGGCTGGAACAGCCGGAGGTATATGAAAGCAAGCGCCAAAGTAGGATTCTAGAGCACAACTCCCCAGAGACTAAGCCCATCAGCTCTCCTTTGTCAGTGTTCCTGTTTCCAGAAGGGCATCCCTTGCCCTAACAGGGTATACCTACTTTGGGGGATGGCAAAAAAAAAGATCTATTTTCCCTAAAGAAAGGAATCAAAAAAAAAAAAAAAAAAGAGGTGGGGTGGATCAGGATCTCATTCTACAAAAATAAATCCTTCCACCAAGGTTTCTCTTCAGAGCACAGAAAAACATGAGGAGTTCCAGATGGCTTCCTGTTCTGCCACCTTCAACCTGATCGCTCCGCTTCCTCCTCTGTCAAGGGTAACAGTCTTAGGGGGCCTGGGTGGCTCAGTTGGCTAACGCATCCAACTTGGGCTCAGATCATGATCTCACAGTTTGTGGTTCAAGCCCCACGTCGGGGTCTGTGCTGACAGCTCAGAACCTGGAGCCTGCTTCGGATTCTGTGTCTCCCTCTCTCTCTTTGTCCCTCCTCGGTTCGTTCGTGCTTGAGCTCACTCGCTCTCTCTCTCTCTCAAAAATAAAAAATAAAACACTTAATTAAAAAAAAAAAAAGGATAAAAGTCTTGGGCAGAAAGTAAACAGTCATGTACCATGTACCTAATACAAATAAAGCTGACATGCATAGAGAACGAGCCCTTTCGAGGGCCCTACAGTATTTTTTTTTTGAGGGCCCTACAGTATTCCTAAAAAAGAAAAAATAATAATTTTAATGCTAGTTGTATATATAAAAAAAATTCCAACAATGAAAAACATAAGTAGTAAGTACACATTCGCTTATAACACTTCCCCTCCCCCTTAAAAATACTCTATTAATAGTCTGGCACATGTCATACTGGATTTTTCCTTGGAATTCTAGCATCAAAATGCCAGTGTTTTTATGGTGTAATACCATCCTTTCTGTATTTTAAAAACGTGAAGTCTGAACTACTGATGTATTAATGTAGATACAGAGTAAAAGCATAAATGTTAAAGCAGCATACAGCTCTCTATGTAACATCAATATATACATGGTGCACATACATAAGGTTTTCTTGAACTAAAGCAGGCTTAGGAAGCATTAAGGAAAAGAAGCCCATCTTTTGTCAGCTGTCTTCAGTGTGTGTGCATGTTTCCATTGTGCCCATACCACCTGTGCTCTGGGGCCCCGTGAGTCTAAATCGTCCTCATCCATTTTACATGAAGAGCTGCAGAGTAAAGCGGCAGAGTCACAAACACAGTCCGTACGGGCGGCCCCTCGGGGTTGGGTTGGTAGCGTGCGGCACAGTTAGTCCCCAAGCGGTACTTAGTGTGAGGAAGGAACACTGGCTTTCGCCCACCTGCTCCGAACACACTGCTCCCAAAGCGGCATCATTGGGCAAGAAGGCTGATTCTGGCTAACATCAAGTCACCCAAGAGGAGGAGAGTTCTGGCCCTGAGAGAACAGATCTGGACCTGAAGGGACAAGAAGGGGGCAGGGGATCTAGTCCTGAGAACAAGGAAGTGGTCCAGATCCAGGGGAGGACTGGAAATGAGGCCTGGAGCTTTCTCCACCTCCTCCTCTCAATACGCCCAGCGTCTACCCTTCCCACCTCCCATCCCAGTACTAACCAGGCCCGACCCTGCATAGCTTCCGAGATCAGACGAGATGGGGCGCGTTCAGGGTGGTATGGCCGTAGACTTCCCTCCTAAGTTTAAAACGACTTAGGAGCTCTAACAGAGGTAAATGCCCCAAAATGGTTCTCAGGAAAATATAAGTGATGAACAGACTTAAAGTCACAACTTCACTAGCTGTTTTAAAGTCCCATTTCCTTAGTTACTACAGGAGACCCCAAGAAAGGTTTTAAACAGGACAGGCAGGTGGTGGTAAGAGCACATGTGAAATGTTAAATGCAGCATATCGCTATGTACATCACACATAAATGATTCGGACTTCAGGTTTTTAAAATACAGAAAGAATGGCATGATACCCCTAACATCATGGGCATTTTGGCACTGTGATTCCAAAAGCCACAATGACAATCACAAAGGGTAAAGTGCTCAGTTTAAAGGGGTCGGGAAAGATAGAAAAGCTCTCGCTTGAAGACAGGTCTAAAAGCTCAAATAACACAGGTCTTCGGAGAGAAAAGAAGCAAAGAGAGGTACATTCGCAGAGAGAGAATTCTGCCAAGCACTGTGGAACACGTCGCACACTCAGGTTATTCACACCTCATCTCAGGGAGCACAGCCTCAATGGCGGGGCTAATCCACACAAATGGTAAAAGGAGCTGTGATACAAACTCGGGCCTCTGATCCCAATGTCTGAGACTTCAGTAGAGCCCTGCAGCCTTTCAAGCAATCTAAAATAGAAACTTCTGGAGTGCCTGGGTGGCTCAGTTGGTTAAGCATCTGGCTCTTGATTTCAGCTCAGATCCTGATCTTGTGGTTCGTGGGATCCAGCCTCACATCAGGCTCTGCACTGACAGCAGGAAGCCTGGTTGGGATTCTCTCTCTCTCTCTGCCCCTCCCCTGCTCGCTCTCTCTCTCTCTCTCTCTCTCTCTCTCAAATAAATAAACTGTAAAATATGAATTTCTCTGACAAACTTCGTAATTCCCCCAGTGGTCACACCCAAGCCACCTGCCCTGAGCCAAGCTTCATTCCTTTAGGGCAACCTGTCCTCCTTACTCCATCCCTTGACATGAGGTTTACTGAGTGGGGGCCACCATTTTCTTACACTGCCACAACTACCTGGCCATCATGAGTGGGTCAAGGGTTTGGGGACTCAAAAATCCCAAGCTGGGGAGGGGAGGGGTGTGGTTATAATCCAAGCTGGAGAAAGAGAGACTCTTTCTTCTGATGGTGAAGCTACAAGATGTGAACTGGACCCACAGTGGGACATGAGTGCAACACAGAAAAGAAGGCACTGGCCAGACAGAAGCAGAGACCTCCCCCACCCGAGTCACCAGTGCTGTCTCCACAGTAATCTCAATCACCACTGTGGGTGTGACTTGCCCCAATAATGCCCCTTTACAGCTTAAACTGCTTTGAACTCAAATCCTGTTCAACATAAAGTTTATCTGACTCCCTTCCCATGATCAGAAAGGTTAATATCAGTCCTTTTCTTTGCAAAGCTGTTTAAAAACAAAAAATTCCTTAGAATCATATGAAGAATCAAATAAGATCACACACCTATCCCTCGCTGCCCAACAAAACCAAAATTACCATCTACTTGGCGTTACTTAGTGTCTCCCAACACAGAACAGTTAAGATGAGCTGACATTTAGGTTACAAGAGGTGTGAAAGCACTTGGGAAAAGGAAAGGAACATTCCAAAAAATGGATTATGATGGTTCCCCCCACCCCACAACTCTCTTGGGAGATAAATCAATATTGTTCTCATTCTGTGTAGAAAAAAGATAACCTAATGGGAATAAAATGACAGAGAGACCTAATTTCTTTAATCCAACAAAGTGGACTTTGTCAAGGTATCAGGGTTTCCTTCTCCGAACTACAGACATTTTCTTCTCTGCTCATGTTTAAGAAGACAAAACCTTTTTCCGTCAATCTTTTAAAGGGGAAACGAGATAGGGGTGCCTGGCTGGCTCAATCAGAAGACCACACGACTCTTGATCTCGGGGTCCTGAGTGTAAGCCCCACACTGGGAGTAGAGAGTGCTTACATAAATAAAACTTTAAAAAATAAATAGAGGGGAAATGAGACTAACAAAAATAAAATGATTTGCTTCACATCCTCTCTATCAAGTGCTGCTCTAGCTACACAGAGATATTCTGCCCATGAAAACGGAAGGCTGTCCAAAGAAACGGTAATACCCACGGGTGGTACTGAAGCACGCACTCTTGCACCACTGCTGGGCGTGCAATCTGGCCCACTCTGACCCAGCAATTCAGGCTGAAAGGTTTTCAGAACTGTCAACACACACGCATGCACGCACGCGCACACACACGAGCGTGAACATATGTACACTCAATGATGTTCAGTGCTTATAACAAACAAACAAAAAACAAACCTAGAAACTGCCTATGTGTTAGCAACCAACTATGGATAAAGAAATGATGGCTAACCATTCACAGAAGAGAGTAATACGTTAAAGTTATATTAACTCATAAGTGGTCTAATTTATTGATGTGAAAAAATCGTTGTGACATACACGTAACCAAAAAAAAAAGCTCACAAAGTAGCATGTGTAGACTAAATGAAAGAAACTAGACACAAAACACACACACACGCATACAGAACATGTATAGTAAGAGCAGTCTTACATAAATATTTTTTCCATCTTTTTTCTACCAATATAAAAATAAACTAGTTATGGCAATAGAGTGTGACTGATCTTCAATTTTTTCATTTTAACTTTATATTCAGAAGTTTTATTAGTTGGTTCTTGTTCATATAACAGGCACATATCACTTTTACCATAAGAAAAACAAAATGATTTTTCTAAATCAGCATTTGCAAAAATACTTCAATTAGGCAGCCTCAAGAAAAGTGTTTGACAGGGGCGCCTGGGTGGCTCAGTCAGTTGAGCACCTGACTTGGGCTCAGGTCATGATCTTGCAGTCTGTGAGTTCAAGCCCCGCGTCGGGCTCTGTGCTGACAGCTCAGAGCCTGGAGCCTCCTTCAGATTCTGTGTCTCCTCTCTCCCCCCACCCCTCCTCCCCCCTCTCTCTCTTTCCCTCTCCCTCACAAAAATAAACATTAGAAAAAAAAAAACTTAAAAAAAAAAACTTAAAAAAAAAAAGAAAAGTGTTTGACAGAAGAGATTCATAAATATGGAGAACAAACTGAGGGTCACTGGAGGGGTTGGGGGGGGATGGGCTAAATGGGGAAAGGGCATTAAGGAATCTACTCCTGAAATCATTGTTTCACTATATGTAACTAATTTGGATGTAAATTTTAAAAAATAAAAAATTAAATTAAAAAAAAGTGTTTGAAAAAAGATGTTCCCAAGATACATATGTAAATCACAAAGCATACAAGGCTTAAGACCCTCTGCCAAAGTAAGTCAAAGACAAAAATTTTCCTAAATGTTCCTCCAAATTATTTGGTATTTTTTTCTTAAAATGTCTTCTCCAATTAAATTTCTTTAATGTTTATTTATTCTTGAGACAGAGAGCGTGAGCAGGGGAGGTGCAGAGAGAGAGGGAGACACAAAATCCAAAGCGGGCTCCAGGCTCCAAGCTGTCAGCACAGAGCCCGATGAGGGGCTCAAACTCACAAACTGCAAGATCAGACCTGAGCTGAAGTCAGACACTTAATCGACTTGAGCCACGCAGCGCCCCAAAATGTCCTAATTAAAAAAAAAAAAAAAATGCATAGTGCAGGAAAAGAACCTTTTTCCATAAGGTTACCCACAGTCAATAAATTGCATCCTGAAGCCTGAAACCTTGAGGACTTCTCAAATTCACCCCAGTCCTTCACATACCCAAGCTAACAGCAAAACCCCCTGACCCTGTCCTCCTCTCTAATGCCCTTACTCCAGTTTGCTTCTCCCCTCTCCCCCTGGTATTAGCCCACGCCACTTTCATTACATCCCTAACTCCTAAGGCATCGTTAGCACCCAGCAGTCCTTCGATGTCTTCCACTGCCCCTGGAGTCAGTCCCAAGGTCCCACTATCTCTCCAGGCTCCTCTACCCAGGACCTTGCTCAGCCCCACTAGTGTAGGATCTCAGAACACTACCTCCATTAATGTCACCTGCAACATGCTTCCTCGTGGAGCCCACTGAGCCATCTCTCTTCCCTCACCCAAGAGTCCTAAGAGATGCCTGGCTGGTTCAGTCGGTAGAGCGTGAGACCCCTGATCTCAGGATCAATATATATTAAAATACACCTTACAAATATATATTGTAATATGAATGTGTACCAATACCTATTTTTTAAACAAAGAATCCTAAGGGCCATTCTTCCACAAAGCGCTTAAGGATGATTAAACAGAGATGGGGCGGATGCCAGAGATGGGTGGTTATGTGTTCGGCTCTTGGTTTCGGCCCAGATCGTGGTCTCGCAGTTCATGAGTTCAAGCCCTGAGTCAGGCTCTGCACTGACAGTGTGGAGCCTACTTGGGATTCTCGACCTCTCTCCCTCTCTCTCTGCACTGCCCCCCCTCCACTCGCACTATCTCTCTCAAAATAATTTTTTTTTAAAGGATGATTAAACAGGCTCCTACCAGCCACTGAACTTGGCACGAAGCACTTCCTCCCCATTTATGACATTTTCCCCCTCAGTCCAAAGCACAAGCTGGTGGATTCTGTCCACAGGAAGTACAGCAAAATAACCTAGATCTCACTCAGTACTGTCTTCTGTTTCATGTTTTCTATGCTCTGCTTTTTCCCTCTCCTGCAAAGTGTCCTTTAATATCCTAAATCCAGGAAGACGTCTTGCTATTATCTGCCTTTCTGTATCCCGTGCACAATCGTTATGAAAACGTAGAGCCGACCATCTCTCCATTACTGCTAGCCCAAACCAAACTTCATCACATCATGCGTCTTATAGGTTCACAAATCATTAGACTACCTTAAATTCTTTATGAGTATAAATGTATCTAAATGAGACTAACTTGAAAAAGTTTTTCTTTCTTCACAGTAGTTCCTTTTGGGGATAACTATCAAAATATACGCTTAATTCCTGCTATACAAACAGACATAGGATGTATATTTCAAAAATATTTGGAGCCAACTAATAATGAAGAAGAAATGATGGAATCAGAAAGTCACCCTACGGCAGACAACACAGTAATAATTATTTTTGGCAAAATATATCAATGGATGCTAAAACTGGTAGGTGAAAGTTTGGTCAAAAACAGGGTATTTACATAGTCGCAAAGGACCTCCCCATAAGATACCTATTCATTATAAAAGACAAATCAAAAATAAAAATAGCAACTTTCGGAAGCTACCTGGCAAAGACCTCTTTCACCAGGGAAGAGAAAGACACCGTGTCTCTCCTGATATGATGCACAGAGTACACGTGCATGGTATTCGGCCCAAAAGGCACAACCTCAATCTAATCATGAGAAACATTCAAGCTCAAATCGAAGGGCTGTACAAAATAAATGTGCTCTTCCAAAGTATTAAGAGAGACAAAGGCAAGACTGATGATGAACCACCTCAGATTTAAGAAGACTATCCAGATGAGAACCAAATTCAACTGTGGTTCTGGACTGGACTGTGGACAAGAAAACTGTTCTTGCCTTTGTTACACAGGACGTTAGGAAGACAACAGGTGAGATGTGAATAAGGCTCACAGATGAGACAGATCTTCCTCTACTGATCCTACTATTGACTTAAGATAACTGTGCTAAGATGACATAAGCAAATGTCCTTGTTTTTAGGAAATACATGCAAGTGTTTAAGAGCAACAGAGCACTGTGTCTACAACTCACCCATTCCAACGGTCCACAAATGATGATAATATGCGTGCATACACAGACAGAAAGACAAAACAAATGTGAAGGGTTAACACTGGGATCTGGGCGAAACTACATGAAAGTTCTTTGCACTATTTTCTGAAACCTTCCGATACATCTGAATATTTTCCAAAATAAGAGAGTATTTATTCATGGTCATGAGTCTACTAGGACCAAAGAACTGTTTAAAATATTAACCTTAAATATTTGGGTTTCTCATTAAAGTACAAAATGAGTTGCTTATCTCTCACTCAGGACCCAGTCTCCTAAAGCAATCACTGTGAACTCCGGGGTGAGTCCTTACACTCTATTCTTTACGCTCCAGTAGAAATTATTAATACTGCTGCAACATTACAAAAAAGTGGCATTGCACATGGATTCAGATGTGGGCTCTAAGTCAAACTACTCAAATTAAAATCCGCCTCTCACACTTTCTAGTTATGTGACTCTCTTCACTCTCTTAGGCGGTTTCCCCAACAACTGCAGAATAGGACTAATCACAAGACTTTTCACGTAGTACCTACGTCATAATTTGATGAGGCAGCAGATGCGAAGCATTTAACAGTTTCTGGCCCATAACGGGCACTTAAGAAATGTTAGCTACTGGGGTGCCTGGGTGGCTCAGTCAGTTGAACGTCCACCTTCGGCTCTGGTCATGATCTCACAGTTCATGAGTTCGAGCCCCACATTGGGCTCACTGCTGTCAGCACAGAACCTGCTTCAGATCCTCTGTCCCCCCCTCTCTCTGCCCCTTCCCTGTTTGCACTCTCTCTGTCTCAAAAATAAATAATTCTTATAAATAAGTGAATAAATAAATGGATAAATAAATAAACAAATAAATGTTAGCTATTAGTAAACATTAGCTGTCATGTACGGATTCATCCGCCTCATTTTTGGCTCCATTTTCTCACCCCAGCTGTTTCTTTTTCTTTCTGCTGTGACATTCAATTTAAGATTTCTTCTATTACACATATCCTTATTTAAATTTTAGCTTTCTAAATTAGCAAGGCAAAGTATTAGAAATAAAAATAAAAACACCCCTGCTAAACCCTCCTAAAAGGGGTCCTCAACCGGTAGGTTTTAAAGTTGTGTGTTGTTTTTTTTTTAATGTTTATTTATTTCTTTTGAGAGAGACCAAGAAAGCCGGGCGGGGGAGGGGCAGAGAGTGAGGGAGAGAGACAGTCCCAAGCAGGGGGATTCTGACCGCACTGAGCGCAGGGCCCAATACAGGGCTCGAACCCAAGAGCCACGAGACCATGACCTGCACCAGAATCAAGAACTGGGTACTTAACCAACTGAGCCGCCCAGGCGCCCCCACCAGTAGGCTGTAAACTCACCCTTGGATTTCTCCAACAGCTGCTGCTCTGCTCTTGGTTATCAATAGTGCACAGCTCTTCACTACAAAAGATCCAAGGCCGGCAAGGACTACGGGAAGGTAGGCAACCTCAGCCCCATGAGCAAGTCCACTTTCTACATATTTCCTCTCCATAACTACATAATGTCTGCACTGTCTTCCTTTCACTGACCACATGCTACACACTAATCACTACCGGCACCTTATGTACACTGGCTCACTGAATCCACATAACGCTGTGTACATGAGGGAGGTTACCTGCTCAGAAGTCAAAGCTGCAGAGCCAGCACAGGAATCCAGACTATTCACACTCAAATCTGAATTATTTCTGACACACTCTGATGCTCTTGCATATAATATAAACACGTATTTTGAAAGAAGTGCATTAATTACATACATCAAACGTACCATTTTTACTTGACGATCCACGAAATTTTCTTGAAATAACTTTTCCTGACGTGTTTCTGCTTTTGCTTAGTACTGCTCACTATAGCTTTTCTACTTACAACACCAGAGCCATCTATCTTTTCATTTTGTTTTAATGTTTATTATTTATTTTTGAGAGAGAGACAGAGACAGAGACAGAGACAGAGACAGAGACAGAGTGAGAGCAGGGGAGGGGCAGAGAAAGAGACAGACACAAAATCCAAAGAGGGTTCCAGGTTCTGAGCTGTCAGCACAGAGCCCGATGCGGGGCTCAAACTCATGAACCATGAGATCATGACCTCAGCCGAAGTTGGAAGCTTAACCGCCTGAAGCCACCCAGGCACCCCGAGACATCTGTCTTTTTAAAACATACCCCAAGAGGATTAAGAGTACACTTATCTTGATAAGCGCTGAGTAATACATGAACTGCTGAACCACTATATTGTACACCTGAAACTAATGTAACACTATGTTAATTACACTGGAACAAAAATAATAAATGAATGAATGACTGCCAGAAGCGTGGGAGCAAAATGGGTGAAGGGGAGTAGGAGGTAAAGGTTTCCAGTAGTGGAATGAATAAATCATGGGAATAAAATGTATTCATGGGGAATATAATCCATGATCTTGTAATAGTGTTGTATGAGGAGAGTGTAGCTACACTTGTCATGAGTACAGCATAGCGTATAGAGAAGTTTAATCACCATGTTGTGCACCCGAAATTAAGATAACATTGTGCACCAACTATACCTTTTTTTTTTATTTTTGAGAGAGAGAGAGAGAGAGAGAGAGCGCAAGTGGGAGAGAAGGGCAGAGGGAGAGATCGAAAGGGAATCAAGCGGGCGCAAGGCTCAGTCCCACAACCCTGGAATCACAACCTGAGCTGAAATCAAGAGTCAGGTGCCAACCAACGAGTCACCCAGGCTCCCCTAAGAAGATTTTTTTAATAAATGTTTCATAAAACGTAAATGCAGGAAGGAAGGAAGGAAGGAAGGAAGGAAGGGAGGGAGAGAAGGGAGGGAGGCCACCCCAAGAAATGCAGATCTTACAACCAATGAACAACACTTGCAGGGACAAACTCTGGGAGAAATGAACAGCCTCTGAACGGAGGCATGGCTTAATGGCAGCACCCAGCAGACTGCCAGAAAAAGAAACAGAAGTCACTTCATCTGAATCCAATAATCTTTTCTGGCTCTCCCCTCAAGGACACACGGGGGGAAGTAAAAACCTCAATGAAAGCCAAGGTTGTAGCAACAGAGGCCAGGGAAACGAGAGGAATCTCCCTTATCTGTCAACACCTTCCTTCCCTCACGCCTATCAAGGGCACCTGATCCAGGGCAGAGGTAAAGAAGCTTAAGGCAAGACTAAATCTTCCATGGTCTACAGAGATGATGCTGCCCAGAGAGGAGGAACAAGAAAGGAAGTGAGGCTTCTCTGAACGCTAGAAACACGTTCCTTTCTTTTAGGGGCGCCTGAGTGGCTCAGTCGGTTCAGCGTCTGACTCCATTCTGGCTCAGGCCATGATCTCACAGGTCATGCTGAGTGCGGAGCCTCCATGGGATTCTCTCCCTCCCTCTCTCTCTGCCCCTCCCCAACTGTGCTTTCTCTCTCTCAAAATAATTTTTTTTAATTATAAAAAAAGAAAGAAAACACATTATTTTTGATTCTTCATAGCCCTGTGTAATTCTACCTCACCATCATGGGCTCTCCAACTAAGCAAACCCTAACATTTCTTTTCTTTTCCACCCTACAGCATTTATAGACACTCCTATGATAGACACTCCTAAGATATCCTAATTACATCTTAACCTACACTGTCCATTGTCCTCTCACCTGCCTTACCCCTGGTCCCCAGTTAGACCATAAAGACCATTAGGGCAGAGACAAAAGAAGCCCTAGGTTAACAGAGAACCTAAAATTTCAAATACAAAGCAGTCTGGCATGGGCCTTGAGACAAGAGTGCACTGGGATGAAGTCCGCATGTCCCAAACTTAGGGCAAGACTGCCCAGGCACCGGTAGCACGGTCAGGGTGCAGACGGAGCCCGATGGTCCCCACCGGACACCCAGCCCCCACCGCAGTATCTGGCACATCATAAGTGCTTAATTAACTTCCGCTGTTGCATAAGCACCTGGGGTCAAGTCCCAAAAACCTTGGTTACTAGCTCTGTCACCTTGAACAAGTGATCTGACTTCCTTGAGCATCAGTCTCCTCATCTGGAGAATGTAATCAACAGTATCTATCTCATACGGTAACTAGAAGGTAAAAATGAATACATATTTAACACAATTTCTGGTACACAGTAAATGTCCCATAATCACAGGTTATCATTATTAGTCTACAATAATATATACAGGTCCACAAATCACTTATCCAAAACTCTGGCTGCCAGGGGTGCTCTGGAATACAAAATTTTTCAGGTTTTACACGGGTAAGGTAATACACACAGCTACACATACAAGACAGGAAATATATATAGAATGTATAAGGTGGGGAGAGAATACATATACATATATTAAACAGTACGTAGGGCAGCCCACAATCAAACATGAGTATTTCTGCTGTGAAACATGCCCTGAGCAGGTGAATCAAGACTGCACGTAGTTTCAGGTCAGTTGACTTTGGGTCAAACAACAAATGAAAATCACTACGTTTGGGGCTTCAGGGATTTGGGAACTGTGGAGAAAGGACTGCGGAACTGTACTCACAAAAAGCATGTGGTCCCCACCAAGCCCACTAAACGTGCAGGTGCCCGCAAATGTAAGGTGTGTGGGGCTGCCCGGCTGAATGGAAGGTGTCAGCACCGGGGAGGAGTGCACAGCATCGTGCTCCCTCATTCCCCCCAGCTGCCGGAGCCCAGGCAGCCTCTCTGGGTCAGATCGCTCTTTCCTTTCATCCCTTCTCACCTACACAAGAAAGACGGGGAAGGAAAACTCAACAGTGGCTGGAGGTTCGGGCAAAAATCTACTCCGCCATCTTCCTCGTTCTTCAAGTTTTACTAAAGGAAGAGACCAGATCAAGGAGGGCAACCGTATTCAAAGTTTGGGGATTTATTTTTAATGTCCGAGTAATCTAGAAAACAAACAAGAGTCTCTCCTCTCCTTCTGTGGCTCCCACAGTCACTGTGACAACAAAGAACACTTAGTAAATGCTTCCAGGTTGAACAGCACCCCACAGTGTAGCCCTGGTGTTCTGGATGTATGAGGGCCTTATACAGATAACCAATTCCTCAATCCCCAGGATGACTTCTATTACCAAAGAAAGTCCGAGGCCAACTCACAAAAAAATGATCAGTGATAGGCTAACAGAATGCAAACTGATCATAACAGGAGTCTGAGTGAGAGAAGGCCACAAAGGGCAAGTTTTCTCAAAATTCAGATACAGCGCTTCAAAAACAAACCTGTAAGAATGCTCTCCCCATTCCAAAAATCACATGCAAATCATAAACCTTACTCTTCCCTCAGATGAATCATGAATGGTTCCCACCAGTAAAGAAAAAGCGTTTAGGGGCGCCTGGGTGGCGCAGTCGGTTAAGCGTCCGACTTCAGCCAGGTCACGATCTAGTGGTCCGTGAGTTCGAGCCCCACGTCGGGCTCCGTGCTGACTGCTCAGAGCCTGGAGCCTGTTTCCGATTCTGTGTCTCCCTCTCTCTCTGCCCCTCCCCCGTTCATGCTCTGTCTCTCTCTGTCCCAAAAAAATAAATTAAAACGTTGAAAAAAAAAATTTTTTTTAAAAAAAGAAAAAGCATTTATACATAGTAGGGGCTTGATGTTTTAGTTTGGGGGCTGGCAAATTACGGTCCATGGGCCAAACTGGCCCTCCATCAGTTTCTGTAAATAAGTTTTATCGGAACACAGCCATATCCATTCATCTGCGTGTTGCCTGTGGCTGCTCTCACACTATATGGACCCAAACTATTTACATATTTGTGAGATGACCATTTGGCCCACAGAGCCTTAAGTATTTACTACATGTCCTTTAAGAAAATTTGCTTACTGTGTTCTTATGAGAGGGGCAGAGGCTAGGAAATCAGGGAGACCTACAGTGAAGCCCCAGTTCCATAATTGCTAGTAGAAATTATACCTCAAAATTCTGGGAGACCTCAGTTACTTCATGTACAAAATCAGGGTACCACCATCTACCTTGCATGGGTGCTGCGAAGATTAAATAGGTAACATCCCAGACATATGGTAACTTAGCAATAAATAGCAGCTATTAAACTGCAATTAATGCCAAATACAAATTTGCTTACCACTTTAAGAAATAATCAAATGTCGGGGAGCCTAGGTGGCTCAGTCGGTTAAGCTTCCGACTTCAGATCAGGTCATGATCTCATGCTCCGTGAGTTCGAGCCCCACGTCTGGCTCTGTGCTGACAGCTCAGAGCCTGGAGCCTGCTTCAGATTCTGTGGTCTCCCCCTCTCTCTGCCCTCCCCTGCTCATGCTCTGTCTCAAAAATAAATAAAAACATTAAAAAAAAATTTTTTTTTTAAAAAGGAAAGAAAGAATCAAATATAAAATGATTCAAGCACCAGCCAACTATTTTTTTAAGTGAGACACTGTGCTGACATTCAACTACATTCTCTGTTAAGGAACAATAACACCCGGGGCGCCTGGGTGGCTCAGTCAGTTGGGTGTCCGACTTCAGTTCAGGGCATGATCTCAAGTGTCATGAGTTCGAGCCCCAAGTTGGGCTTTGGGCTGACAGCTTGGAGCCCGGATCCTGCTTCAGATTCTCCCTCCCTCTCTCTCTGCCCCTCCCCCACTCACACTCTGTATCTCTCTCTCAAGAATAAACAAACATTAAAAAAATTTTTCTTTTAAGAGATAACAATACTCAAGTACTATTGTTTTAAAAGACTAAAATTGTTTCCCTTTTCTCCTATCCTTTTAGTCCTTAACTTAAAAAAAAAAAAAAATTCAAGAAGCCAAGCTGCAAAATTTTAACATAAAGTGAATCCTTTCAATCCATAATATATAAAACATGTCAAGGGACACCTGGATGGCTCAGTCAGTTAAGGGTCCAATCTCAGCTCAGGTCATGATCTCACGATCTGTGGGTTCGAGCCTCATGTCAGGCTCTATGCTACTGGCTTAGAGCCTGGGACCTGCTTCAGATTCTGTGTCTCCCTCTCTCTCTGCCCCTCCCCGGCTCATGCTCTGTCTCTCTCTCTCTCTCTCTCTCTCTCTCTCTCTCTCTCTCTCCCTCTCTCTCTCTCCCTTAAAAATAAATAAACGTTAAAAATTTTTTTTAAAAAAACATATCAAATAAAACTGAAAATGCACATCAGGCTCTGAGAAATCCTGATCTATAATTTTAAAAGGGTGGGGGAGAGGTCTAAAAGGTAAGTTTCCAGATTTTGGTAAAGCCCCCAGGAGTACTTGCAGAACAGTCTAAGCTCCCAGGTTCACTCAAGAAACCAGTATTCATTGAGCACCTACTGTGTTCCAAGCTCTGGGCACCAGGTGTGCAAAGGGCAGTGTCATCATACTCAGTTTATAAAGAAAGGGGGTGCTCACTACCATGTAACATTAGAACCATATGACATGGCCAAGACCACAAAGCCATCAGTATGAAGTCATATAAGGTATTAGAGCTTGGAGTCCCGATTACCTAGTCAAACACCTGCACTGAAGAGACAGGTAAAGTGATTTGTCCATGATTACATGCAAGTCAGTAGCAAATGTCATCTCGCTGACTTCTTCCCACCAAGCTGTCCTCCTTAAAAATTCCTTTGTGAAAGGTCAAGTCTTAATCTTTCATGCTTTTGTGACCCGGAAGACGTATTCTGAAAAAACTACCCAACCTTCAAGCACCTTGGATTCCTCCAGGCAGTGTTACCATGTTCTTCTGGCTTCCCACCCAGTCCGGTGGGTCTCCCTCCTGTACTGTACTGCTCCCAATCTACTGTACTGTAAAACCCTTTGCTTGTTGATCAGTGCCAGACTATGAGCTCCTCGGAGGCAGGATCCAGTCTTGACACCGACTGCTAACGTCTGAGTGCTTGTTATGGGGCAGGAGCGGGACAACTTTATACACTCCTTCATTTAGTGCTTATAATAATTCTGTTATCCCAACACCGTAGATGAGGGAACCGGAGCCCGAGAGGTTAAGAGCTCACACAGTACAGCAGACCCTGTGGGCTACTTATTTAATAGCCATATTACCTCAGTCCCATCCCCAACTTCCTCCTTCAATCCATAATATACATAAAACCTGAGTTTTGTACACCAACAGCAGTCTGCTATTGCACAGTCAGTATAGTGCGGTTGGAGCCAATCTCTGTTTCACTGTCTGCCTTTATGGAACTGAACACTTAGGGAGTGCTTGTTCACTCACCGACCCAGTACTTGTTGAGCAGGAGTCTGACAGGGCTCAAATATTCCCCCCTCCTTCACATGGCCACATGCTTCACTCCAAGGAGGCCGGACTCTTAAGATCAGGAGGTCAAGCATGATGATAGACAATAATCATGGACACCCATCCACTTTCCAGTGATGCTGGGGTGGGCAGGCAAAGCCATTCTGGCCAATTTGATGTAGAAGAGTCTGCTGGGGAGCTTCTGAGAGAGACACAAGCGGACACTCTCCTTCCCTGGACATTGCTTTAGCTACTGCAGGCTTCTTAAATTCTTACAGAAAATCACCCGACGTCCATACAGTGGCTTTAAGGCAATGAGTCAGACTTCAGTTACTCTCACCCAAAAGCATCATAATGTGCACACAAAGCAGCGGAACTGTGATCCAAACACAGATAAGGTGTCTCTAGACTAGACCCTCCACACCTCTCCTGTAACACTCCCACCATCCAGCACCAAGGCTGAGCACATAAGCAGCACGTGTAACTTCAGCTAAATGAATAAATAGGTGAATGAAATAGAAGTTAAGCTCACCTTTCAGAGACAGGATAACTTTTATGTGCAGTTGTAAGTAAAATATTAGGGTCGTAGGTCCCTTAATGAGTATAAAGCCTACTGACTCTTAGAGGAGACCAAGGTTTAATGCATTTGGAAAACAAGAGTCTGTAAACACTAGTTTCCAGGTCCAAACCAATCTCAGAAAACCGGGTCAAAGAAAAAGGCACAAGAGATTCTGTTTCTCATGGGCTCCCTTCACAATGTTTATAGCACTTATTAGGAGTCATGCCGACGCCCCAGTCTTCCACCCCAATCTTGACCCAAAGGGTCAAACTGAAAGAGAGAGGAAGGGGGAGGGGACAGGTAGAGAGAATGACATCTCTTCAGTGCTTCAAGTCCCATCTTTATTCATGAAAGCTCAGTCCTTGAATGGGTAAAACGGTCATTTGGGTCTTCGGACCCCTGCCTCCACCCACTACCCACCAAAGGCACATGCCCACCTTGATCTTTAGAAGCTGAAGGATCGCCTCCAGGCCATTGCATACAGGTTGCAGAAGAGTCCTTGGCAACCCATACTATTTTTGGCCAGGTACCTAGGCCAACTTCAACACAGGTAAAATTTACCTGAAGGTAAAATGCTCCACGTACTATAGCCAATTCTATTCCCCACAGGAAACCAGTGAATACATTTGCTTTTCCTGAAGGGCCACTCACCAACATCTCATGACCCATTCACTGCAAGATACAGCATTCGCTTCAACTTCAAGGCTGCAAATGCCTGTAAACTTTCCAACACAAGGGCCTCTCTTTACGTGTTCACTTGGCCTTCTCTCGAAGTGCTGAAGCATAAGGATTCTTTCAATCCCCAACAAGAATCAGAGTAAACTCTACTTGCTTCAGAATGAAATGTCCAAAAGCCACAACCAGAGTGTCCTACTGGAGGCCAAAGAATCCTGCTCATCTCTCCCAGAGGAATCCTTTCTCCTAAGGACCAATTCGGACCCACCAAGGCAGCCCGGCCACCTATACAAGTGCCTCCCGGAGCGCGACTTACCTTGTAATTGCTAGAGTTCACCCAAGAGGTAGCGAGCCCATCCACAAGTTTATCTAACATGGTCTGGTCATGCTCAAGGTCAGCAGACTTCTGTTTGTCTGAGAAATAGTCTATAAGTTCTTGGCCAACCTGCAGCCGTTTCCCCACATCCTTCTGCAACACCTGTGCCAGGCAGGACTCCATGCGAGGCTCCATGGTGGAATTCAAATCCAGATCCAGCAGAAGCTAGAGGGCAGTCAGGGTGACACCCTCCCAGTAAACGTACCCAGGAGGTTGCCTCTTTGTTCGCTGAGGGTTACTAAGAGCCTGTGTTTCAAAGATGCAATCCGGGGAATGGCAACAATGCACCATGTGTGTCTGAAGAGCAGCTGGTAGGATATTAAAAGTCCAATTTAAATAACTAGCAGGAGATAAAGGAGTGAGTGGCAGAGCGAGGTTCTACTCTTGGGTCTGAAATTCTTCATAATTCAGCAGTCCATTCTGAAAAGTAACAGAGAGCGACAAATCAGCACAGATAACGTAACATTCAAATGTTTTGAAACATTAAACCACAGACAAAGCAATTCGCGCTGCAGAATCATTTACAATCACAAGTGGAGTGAGAAGCACGAACGTTTGGCAACCATATCAGAATAACATCATTATTATTTTTATCAGGAAGAACATGGAAACCCAAAGCAAAGAGCCAATGAGCTACACAGTTGGGAGGTTGACGTTTTTCACAATTTTCCAGCTTGTAAATGCACCAGTCAGGAAAGCAGTCTTCTGCTTCAGCTAGTATATTTATTTGTGGCTTCAATTTTGCTTCCCACCAAAAACTTAACCCCACTCTGCGTGTGAATCACTGTAGGTACTGTAGCTTATTCTTACTACCTTACTCTGAGTTTTCTAAAAAACCCACTGCTGGAAATGGGGTGGGCGCCATAGAAAGACCACTGACCAAAGTGGCTGGCCTGGTAATGGGAACCAAAGACAGCATCTCCATCAAACTTCTTGCTCAGGAGCTTTACAACAGGGTGAGCAGTCATCCCTGCCTCGTCATCCTCCCTCCAAGAAAGAAAAGGGAGTGATGGGGGTGGGGGGACAGGGAGAGGAGAAGAGGGAACAGGCTCAATTCTGATCACTTACGGACAGTATCCTCAGCTGACAACAGCACCATTTGGACCTGGTGTTTGTTATAAAATCAGGAGATCTCAAAATCATGTTTGAGGGCAAAACACATGATTCGAGAAAAGTTACACTAACACTGTTTTCATCAGACTGAACAAGTTGAACAGTGAATCTATAGCTGCTGCAGCAACTGTACACATTTATTTCTTATGCAATTTCTCCTTGTCTTCCAACCTAACAAGAGCCACAGAAAACCTGTCTTCCAGATGCAGCACCTCCCTGACGCTGCAGGAACGAGAACTGTTCCACACATCAGCAGTAAGTCCCAGCTCTCAGGGGTTCTAGCAGGCAAATAAATCAAGTAAAATTAAAATTCTGCACAGAATAACTCTTCCAGTCTGAGCACAGAGATTCTTTTCCTTTCTGACATCACCTCATCCGTCCCTACGCTCGGTATAAAAAGCACAATGCGATGGGGCGCCTGCCTGAGTGGCTCAGTCGGTTAAGTGTCCGACTTCAGCTCAAGTCATGTTCTCATGGCTCGTGGGTTCGAGCCCCATGTTGTGCTCTGTGCTGACAGCTCAGAGCCTGGACCCTGCTTCGGATTCTGTGTCTCCCTCTCACTCTGCCCCTCCCCTGCTCATGCTCTGTCTCTCTCAAGAATAAACAAACATTTAAAAAACAAAAACAAAAAAACAGCACAATGCACTTTCTGAGTTCTAGAATCAGAGACTTCTGACACCGGCAGTAATCATTCAAGTCGAGTCATTCAGTGAGGAAGACCCTCCTTCAAAGTCCCTGACACATGACTGATTACCCATCTTCTACATGCATGGTGCTGGGGGCAGGACGGCCCTCGAGAAGACCCTGCTTCACACGGCGGAGGAGACAGCCGCTCTCCATCACTTCCACACCGTGGAACTGGTCCCTCCTTCATAAGAAGGACCTTCAAATACATAAAAGCGTCTATTACCCTTTATTCCAATTTTTAAGCCAAACAAAATAACCACAGCTCCTTAATCAGCTATGTTGAGCTTTATAAAGGAGGCATCAGTGATACAGGAAAACTGGACAAACAGAACCTTTTCTTTTCTCTGTCCAATATCAGCCCAAGAAGCAAATCAAACAAGATTGGGCTTCTCTTCCCTCATCAAGGTGGGGCCTAAGTCCTCTCCCACAGTGACTCTGGGGTTGGCCCTGTGACTTGCTTTGGCCGGTGGGGAACCAGCCGCTGCAAAAGGAAGCAGAGATTTGAGAGGCAAGTGCTGCCGCCCACCCTTAGAATGCTGCCCAGGGCCCACCATGCTGGGAGGAAGCTCCTGGAACCTGAGAGGCCATGTGGAAGGCAAGCAGCACGCTCCAGCCGACGGTCAGAAGCAGCCGCCAGACGTGGGAGTGAGTCCGTCAGGGACCGCTTAGCCACTTCAGTCATCATCTGACTGCAGCTACACAAGTCTGAGGAGACAAGCAAAAAACCACCCAGCCAAACCACAGATTCTAAGAGGTAACATCTCGTTGTTGCTGTAAGCCACAGGTCTGCAGTGGTTTGTTACACACCCGCAGATATCAGATGCACTCTGCCCTCCCCCAAACATCTATCTTTCCTTCTCAGTGACAACAATCTCCTATCCTTTACTCCTCCGAGGACCTAAAATCAACGGACACTAACCAATAATGATAATGATCACACAACTTTGAAGCCTCTACTTGAGGTGTCAAGTTCAATGCCAGATGATGTATATGGACTGCCTTTAATTCTCCAACCAACTGTAAAAAGTAGGTATTAGCATCCCTATTTTACAGATGAAGAAACTGAGGGAAAGTACAGGTAAGTAAATTTCTAAGGCCACATGGCCACTTAGTTTCCTCTCCCCACCTTCAAACCCTTGTGATTACAAGCGTGGCCTAGTTCTGTTCTCACTCAGGGAAAGGAGGTCAGACATCATGCTCAGCTAGGAAGTAACAGGCAAGAGAATGCGGTCTCCATTGCTGGGAGAGGAATGATTCTGTTCATTTCAGCCTCTCTATAATTTTTAAAATACGTATTATATATAAAAAGCTCCCCTGCCCTAAGAATTGTATAGGATTTCCAACAAATAAAACTATATGCTTCTTGAGGGTAATTATGCAATAAAGGCTTAAGATACTCAAAAGTAGGTCACAAACTCCTATGTACAAAACCCACAGAATGAAAGACACTGTTAGTCCCTAAGCGTTAAGCAGATTGGGTCCTCTCTACTCTTTTTCTCCTTAACTTAAAAGAAAAGGGGGGGGGGGTGGCGCCTGGGTGGCTCAGTCGGTTGAGTGTCCGACTTCGGCTCAGGTCATGATCTCTCGGTCTGTGAGTTTGAGCCCCGCATCGGGCTCTGTGCTGACAGCTCAGAGCCTGGAGCCTGCTTCGGATTCTGTGTCTCCCTCTCTCTCTGCCCCTCCCCTGCTCATGCTCTGTTTCTCTGTCAAAAGTAAATAAACATTAAAAAATTAAAAAAAAAAAAAGTAACATACTCTCGAGCATTTTCTCCATCTCTGCTTTCAGAAGCATTCAGGGAGTATCAATCACATAGTCCCAAATTCACAAGGTACAAAAGTATAAAACCTCCCTCCCACTCCTGCCCCCCAGCCACCTAGTTTCCCTAACAACAAATAATGTCACCAGTTTCCTGTGTACCCTTGCAGAGATATTTTTAGTGACCCAGGTAAATAAATATGTGCCTTTCTCCCTGTACCCCCTGGGAATTTTCTAAACCAACAAAAACACCAGCAAAACTTCATACAGCAACAGAATTATACAAAAACATTCTTAAAAAAAAAACACGTTATATTAAAAGATGCAGAAAATAGAATATAAACAAACGGGGGGAGGAGGAGGTAAGACATCTCTTCCTTCCAGCCACATCCTGTCCAGGCTCTCTACCAGGGAAAAGCCCAACAAGGAAACACGTCTCAAGTTAACCTGCAGTCCCAGAGGTGACCTATGGTTAGACCAAATAAAAACCAGGTCTGTATGTGCAAGGCATTGCTGGAAGGCACGGGGACGCGATAAACAGGACTCAGCACTTGCCCAGAGAGACCTTACGAACCGGCACAGCGTCTGTTCACGATCGGTCATCAGTTCTGAAATCATCATTTGAGGGCGCGGTGTCGCACAGAGGACTACCTGACAGCAGCGCTAGTGTTAGGAATTACTCAGACTGTTGGAATGAGTAAGTCACGGGGATGAAAGTGACAGCACAGGGAATACAGTCAGCAGCACTGTGTGGAGACAGACGGTGGCTACCCTTGTGGGGAGCACCAGCATAATGTACAGACTTATGCAATCACTATATTATACACCTGAAACCGATGTAACATTGCATGTCAACTGTACTTCAATTAAAAACAAAAACAAAAACAAAATGACTCAGAATGTAACACTATTTGTAAGTTTAAAAAAAAGTCCCACTTGCACACGTTTTCCAAAATAATAAGAGAATGTAAAAATGATACAAAAGAAAAGGCAGGTGAGGTTAGAATGGCCAACTACCTTTCCTCCTCTTGATGTATCACGCTAAGTGCTCTCCTTGAGCAAGATCTCACCACGAAAGCCATGGAGCCACTAGACCTTATTGTATCAGTTCCTGAGAAAAGGGACACATGCCAGGTGTTTCCAAAAAAATGCCCCAACTCCTCTTAAACTCCTCCTCCCCAACTGCTAAGGGCTCTTCCATTCCCTTCTCTGCCCCCCCCCCCCCGCTACGGTATAAGCACCTCAACCTTTTCCTGCCGCATCATCTTGGTCTAAACCAGGGGCGGGGGAGTAACAATAAGAGGTGAAGCCCATGGCCCTACAGCCATTCTCCTTTGCAGTAGCCAGGAAAGTGGAAATTAACAGAGCAATGTTTATCAGAACAATAGCCCAACTGTGAGCCCAACTCTGCCAGGGACTAACAGGAAGAAGTTAAAAAATACCAGCTTCAACAAGAATGAAGAAACACACAATTACACAGCCTGAGGTAATGAAAAGAGCAACAAAGTTTAAAATTCCAGCCCCTAGTCTTGACTGCCACTTCCTGAGTAGCACTGGGGAGAATGTTGGCTCCTCATTCATTAAATAAAATTAAAAGTGGAAAAGGTTTGCACGGGAATTTTTTTTTTAATTTTTTTTTCAACGTTTATTTATTTTTGGGACAGAGAGAGACAGAGCATGAACGGGGGAGGGGCAGAGAGAGAGGGAGACACAGAATTGGAAACAGGCTCCAGGCTCTGAGCCATCAGCCCAGAGCCTGACGCGGGGCTCGAACTCACAGACCGCGAGATCGTGACCTGGCTGAAGTCGGACGCTTAACCGAATGCGCCACCCAGGCGCCCCTGCACGGGAATTTTTAAAAACTGGCTCCTATCTCTGTGCGGTGCCTGGGTGGCTCAGTTGGGTAAATGTCCAGCTCTTGACTTTGGCTCAAGCCATGATCTTACGGTTCATGCATTCGAGTCCCACATCGGTTTCTGCGCTGGCAGTGCAGAGCCTGCTTGAGATTCATTCCCTCTCTCTCTCTCTCTCTGCCCCTCCCCTGCTTGTGTCCTCTGTCTCTCTCTCTCTGTCTCTCTCTCTCTCTCTCTCTCTCTCTCTCTCAAAATAAATAAATAACCTTTAAAAAATTAGTTATCTCTATCCCCTTAATTATCATAACTACTCTACAGCACCTGCATACACAACCATGGAGGTGTATTAACAATGGAGGACTGGTGGGCAGGGATGGCAGAGAACCGAACCAACTCTAAGCTCTGCTCCATAGACTTCTCCATAAGAGAAGTTACAAGCAGGACCATTTTTACCTAGTGGCTCAAAACAAGTTAATACTTCTCATGAGTCTGTGGGTTGGCTGGGCCCACCTAGAAGGCTCTTCTACTAATCTCGCCTGGGAACATTCATGCCAGCTTCACCTGGGTGCGAGTACACAGCAGCATCACTCACATGGCTGAGAAACTGAGGCTAGCTGCCGGCTGGACCGCCTGCCACATATGATCTCCAACCATTCGGTGACAGAGGCTGCATCTCACTACAGAGTGGCTAGAGCGTTTTGAGGTAGCAAAGGGGGAAACTGCCAGGCCTCTCAAGGCCCAGAATCCAGAACCTGTAAATCACTTCTGCTCCATCCGGCTAGTGAAAGCAAGTCACAAGGCCAGCCTAGATAAGTGTGAGGAAATCGATTCTACAAATTTATAAGGAGGAGCTACAAAATATTTTGGCCACGTTTTTCAGTCTAACACAGATGTATTCAATGGGTATTTGCAGAATAAATAAATGGATAAATAGATGGGATGAATACATTTGTACTGTTTATCCATTACCAGGCTAATCTCAATTACTTGCATTGATTCAACTTATCATATATTACATCTCACCACAGAAAATACAAGAGAAGTTACTATAATCCATGAGTTGAAAATGCTTCCAACTTACTTGGAGAGAATGAAATGCACTCACAAAAAGCTTATCAATGTAAGAAGTCAATACAAACATAAGATGCACATTACAGTTCACAGGTGGAATGTTACACCTGCAAAATAAGGCATATGAAGGGATGCCTGGGTGGCTCAGTCGGTTGAGCATCCGACTTCAGCTCAGGTCATGATCTCGTGGTTCATGAGTTCAAGCCCTGCATCAGGCTCTGTGCTGACAGCTCAGAGCCTGGAGCCTGTTTCAGATTCTGTGTCTTCCTCTCTCTCTGACCCTCCCCCACTCTGTCTCTGTCTCTCAAAAATAAATAAACGTTTAAAAATATATAAAAAATGAAAAAAATAAGGGATATAAATAAGTTCTGTGGTAATTCAGAGGGGTAACTCAGAAGGCGTGGAATGACCAAGTTAAAACTATATATGCTCATTAGGTAATTGGGTGCACTTAATAGGAGAAATGATAAAACTTAATGGGAGAGGGGCGCCTGGGTGGCTCAGACAGTTCAGTCAGTGTCCGACTCTTGATTTCAGCTCAGATCATGATCTCACGGTCTGTGGGACAGAGGCCCGAGTCAAGGCTCCACGCACTGACAGCGCAGAGCCTGCTTGGGATCCTCTCTCTGCCCCTCCCCCACTCGCACTCTCTGCCTCTCTCTGTCAAAATAAATAAATAAACATTTAAAAAAACAAACCAAAAGAAAACCTTAATGGAAGGGGCGCCTGGGTGGCTCAGTGGGTTCAGCGGCTCAGGTCATGATCTCACGGTTTGTGGAGCTGAGCCCTGCTCACATGCGCTCATGCTCCCACACTCACGCGCGCACTCTCTCTGGCTCTGAAAATAAATAAACTTAAAAAAATAAAAACACTTAACAGGGAAGAAAAGCATAAGCAAATGAGGGCGGGATATACTTGTGAACAGGTGAGGGAAGAAGTGTGCTAAGGCAGAGACAGTGAAACACTGTGAGGTACATAGGCCTCATTATGCCCATTTCAAAGACAAAGAAATGATGGGGCACCTGGGTGGCGCAGTCGGTTAAGCGTCCGACTTCAGCCAGGTCACGATCTCGCGGTCCGGGAGTTCGAGCCCCACGTCAGGCTCTGGGCTGATGGCTCAGAGCCTGGAGCCTGTTTCCGATTCTGTGTCTCCCTCTCTCTCTGCCCCTCCCCCGTTCATGCTCTGTCTCTCTCTGTCCCAAAAATAAATAAACGTTGAAAAAAAAAATTAATTCAAAGACAAAGAAATGAAAGCTCAGAAAGGTTAGGTAAAAAAATACAAACACCTGCCCACAGTTTTAAAGCTAATAATATCAGGCAGTAGTCGAAAACCAGAGCCGCCTCGCCTTACGGTTTGTATTTTTTTTTTTTTAACTTTATTTATTTTGAGAGAGAGAGAGCATGAGCAGGGGAAGGGCAGAGAGAGAGAGAATCCCAAGCAGGCTGTGCTCTGTCAGCACAGAGCCCGACGTGGGGCTTGATCCCACGAAAAATCGAGATCATGACCTGGGCCAAAATCAAGAGTTGGAAACTTAACCAACTGAGCCACCCACGCGCCCCTTTTAGGTTTGTATTCTTTTTTTAATTAAAAAAAAAAAATTTTTTTTTAACGTTTATTTATTTTTGAGACAGAGAGAGACAGAGCATGAACGGGGGAGGGTCAGAGAGAGAGGGAGACACAGAATCCGAAACAGGCTCCAGGCTCTGAGCGGTCAGCACAGAGCCCGACGCGGGGCTCGAACTCACGGACTGCGAGATCATGACCTGAGCCGAAGTCGGACGCTTAACCGACTGAGCCACCCAGGCACCCCTGTTTGTATTCTTAACACTTCACTACGACCCTCTACTACCACGTTGAAAATCCAAGGTACAGGCATTTAATAACGGAAATGTGAAAAAAATGTTCAACAGCTATAGCAGGTGGGGCATAAAAAGTAGAGGAGTAGGAAACAAAGAATCAAACCACAAGTACTTAGGAAACTTTAGTAAACTAATATTCCTCATTACAGTATCAAGAGAGGCAATTCAAACTAGCAGTACAGCAAAATAAATAGCCACATCGAAACTCTCCCTGGAAAATATGTAGAAAGCAGGCATGATATTTAAAAAGCCAACTCTAGAAGCCAGAAAGTGGCAGAATTTTACTCACATTAAGTCTTTAAAAGCAGTGTGCGTCTATCTATAAGACAACCCTTTGAAATTAGCAGAATTTTATTGACATTAAGTCAAAAGCAGTGTGTTTCTATCAATAAGACAACCCTTTTTGGCGTTATAAGATTTTTATAACATGGTCTGAAATTTTTAAAAGACACTCTGCCTTGTCCTGCCAGCAGTGAATCTCTGTTCTCACTCTACCTGTGCCTTCTCCTCCCCCCTCCCCAGCCCCACTCATTTCTGAGCCCACACAGTCACTCAGGGAACACTGAGTCTGTGCCTACGACGTGGCACGCATTGTACGGTGCTAACGACAGGAAAGCACAGAACGTAAGGCTTGGTCAAGCCTTCAAGGAGCCCCCTGCCCCAAAAGAAGGAAGAAACAGAAACACAAACAGCCGCGATGGTATCAGTAGGAGTCTTTTTTTTTTTTTTAATGTTTTTATTTATTTTTGAGACAGAGACAGAGCATGAACGGGGGAGTGTCAGAGAGAGGGAGACACAGAATCTGAAGCAGGCTCCAGGCTCTGAGCTGTCAGCACAGAGCCCGACGCGGGGCTCGAACTCACGGACCGTGAGATCATGACCTGAGCCAAAGTCGGACGCTCAACCCACTGAGCCACCCAGGCGCCCCTCAATAGGAGTCTTAAGCAGGATGTTTGTATAGAAGGTGCTGCAGGTAGCAGAGAAAGGAGACAAGATGGCGCCTGAGGAAATTCAAGTGGGAATTTCGGGGACGGGGCAGGCAGGGCAGCTCACACCATGCCGGTAGAGCACCCACTCTCCCAGCCAGCCCCACCTTTTCACTTGTCACCTGCGGTCACTGGCTCACGGCCCCTCGGCCTCCAGCCTCCCTGTCTCCCTCCCTCCCTCCCTGCCTCAACATCCTGCAATGGCCTCTCTCTTCAGCCACCTCAGACCTCTACCCTTCCAGGTGTCTGTTCTCAGGTGTCAGCAACCCCTCCTTGTCTCTCAGCCCCCCTGACGTGTTCTGCAATCCCACTTTCCAACCACAACTGACCATCCTTCCAGCCCTTAGGCTCAAGCCCCTGGCTCCAGCCTCAATTCCATAAAACGCCTTCCCAATCTGACCTTCCTTAGTCTGGATTCAATTCCGTGGGGATTTTAAGGGCTTGAAACTTTCAACTTTCTCTCCTGTGATAGCTGCCTTGTAAATCTGCACCCTGGAAGAACCGGACACACTTAACCAGCTGCCTTCTCACGCCTGCAGCAAACAGTCCATCACGTGGAAGGAAACACACGCACGTGCCCGATGGGTGTCATTTTACACTGATCATCTCAAACTTCACAAAGTATTCCAAACCAGCATCCTAATTCATGTTCTCCAGTAAGCTGGCCCACCCTTCTCTCCAAAACCACTTTCCCATCTTCTCCCCAAGCGCCCATGTACCCTGTCCTGCAGCCTACACCCGCCGGCCTCTTCGGATGTCAACCAGCTGCACTGACGTGCTTCCTGCTCACCCTGAAGCCCCTCTGATGCAGCTTCACTGGCCCCTGCCCCACTGGAGCTGCTCTCGTCAGGGTCACGGATAACCTCCATGCCGGCAAATCCAAGCAATACCCTTTCTACACTTTCTAACTCCATCTCTCGGGAGCATTCCAAAGCTGGCCCCTCCATCCTTCATAAAAAATTTCCCATTTCCGTGAAAATAAACAGTCGTGCCTTCCTGCCGCTTTTCTGGGCACACCTACTCGAATCTCTCTAACCATCTCTGCTCTGCTTCCAGAGCTGCTGACGGGCTCAGACCGATGCCTCTCGTGCTCTAACCTTGCTCACTCCAGAACACTCAACATCCGTTCCCAGGAGTTTAAAAGCTTCCCGTGAACTGACGACTTCTAAATTGGCATCTCCAGGCCAAGTATTTGTGGACTCCCGTTGTACACCCTGACTCCTGCTCTTCCTTCTTCTGCCTTAAACCCTCTCCATGTGCCTACAGTGCTATGGGCCTCAGGGCTTCAGCTTAAAATTCACCTCCTCAACAAGTCCTTCAAAGACCACTCACAGGAAGCCCCTCGTCACGGCATCCCATTCCCTTCCTTCAAATCACTTGTGACAAGTCATAATTCTACTGCATGTTTCACTATTTGCTGGCCGTTTTCCCCAGGACTGTCAGTCTGGTACAGGAGGGGATCTCGTTTGTTGTGTTCACCTGAAGCCTGTAACCATGTCACACACAAGGCACTTGAGAAGTGTCTGCTGAATGATTCAAGTTTGAGCTGAAAATCAAAAGTCACTGGCGATCATTAACTGAGTTCATTATCTTCTTGAGGAGTGGGAGGAACGGGGTGGGTAAGAAGAATGTGAAAAACATTCCAGGTGAAAGGATTGTGCGAATACGTATGAACAAAGCACAAACACGAGAGACTGGCTCACCAGAGGAAAGGCAGCGATTTGGAAAGGCCAGGGCACTGGCTCCCAGCCGGTAAACACTGACCCCACCCCCAAGATGAGAGCGTACGGTTATTACAAGAATGTCGGAGAATTCTTCCATACACACACCAAACACTGTCCAGATGTCCTCATGTCCACATTTTTCAAACTCACATACACACTGAATTGTTCAATGTGATGGTAATGTAAAAAGCAATTCTAAATTCTTTCTTTTAGTTTGATAATTTTTCTCAATTAACAGACACTAGAAATTCCACTTCTGTAGAGCTCTGTGATTTGGACACTAGCCTCAAAAACTCTGGAAACAATCAGTTAGGCATAGAGCAGGAAGACTAGACACAGTGCCCAAGAGTCTACTTCCAGCCCTAAAAGTCAACAGGCCTTCAGGGAGCTCTTTACAAGTTATCTATGAACAGCAGAATCAGACTTAGGGTGGGCATATAATTTACCTTGAAAAGATCATTAAAATCTGGAATTATACAAGTGATCACAAGATCGTAAGATTCTGTGGTAAGGAGGAAAAAAATCAGAGATAATCAATCTCTCTCTCTCAGAGAGAGAGTGAATGTATATACAAATATATACATATATATACAGTCTATATAGTGTCTCTCTATATATAGTCTATATATATACATATATATACAGTCTATACATATATAGAGATGAACAATAATCAAATACGGTGAAGTCAAGAAAAAAACAGTTATATAATGCAAATCCCCAAAAATGAATAAAAAGGAGGTTCACCATATTATATTAAAAGGCCAGACCATATGAATAGAGGGGAAAAAAATCATTAACAATGGTTAATTCCTGGTGATCAAATTATAGATTTTTCATTGCAATTTTCTGTATTCCAGAAATATTTTTTTCTTAGTGTTTATTTTTAACAGAGAGAGCGCAAGCAGGGGAAAGACAGAGAGACACAGAGAGAGACAGAGGATCCAAAGCGGGCTCTGCACTGACAGCCGTGAGCCTGAGGCATGGCTTGAACTTCTGAACCGCGAGATCATGAAGCTGGATGCTTAACAGACTGAGCCAACCAGGCGCCCCTCGAAGTATTTTCTGTAATTGAATATACGCTACTTTCGTAATTACAAACAGGTAAGTACTATTCAAAAATCAGGCACTACCATTTCCTAATGGAGGAAAATCTCCCTTCCGGTATCATGGGATATACTGTGTAACTGTCAGTGAAGCCTAGAACAACAAAGTCTCAAATTGATAAGAAGATGGAAGTATGCACCAATTACTTCCACAAAACACGTGGCGAAAAACCACACGCTGGTGAAGAAAAATAAGTGCAAAGAAAAGAAAAAAACACACACACAAACCCAGCACCGCCACATTACTGTGCGCAGACTGTGAGAAAAGGACAGAATGTACTGCACCGGCACCGAATAAGTGATTCATAGCAGTCAATACCTGCCTTCACTAGCATTTTAATGTTTTCTCTCTGTTTTCTCTAACTGTGAACTGTAAAAATAGGAGATAGCTCTGTTTCTGCTTCTCCTGCAGCAGGTTTAAAATAGGAGGAATGGCTTCTATTTTTATTCTGCTCCTCAAACTTCCTCAAAAATGAAACAAGACAGATAAGCACTGAGAACCGCTGAAATTCAGTGGTTATCACATGAGGGTTGTTATAATATTCTCTTTACTTTTGTAGGTGCTGAAAATTGTACATCATTTTTTTAAGGTACTATAAAGCTTCAGTCCACTTGGTGGAAAAAACTATGAATTACCTGTAATAAAACTGTCCATTAACTAAACAAATTAGAATGTGAAACTGTATTAAAGTACACACATATATGGTACAGTATAGCCTAAATGTGGGGAAAATTACAGAAAAAAACAGAGTATATAAAATATTAATGTGTGACCTCTGAGTAATAGGCTTATGAGAGCTTCTGTCCTACTTCTTAAAAATTTCTTTTTGGGGCACCTGGGTGGCCCACTTGGTTGGGAGTCCAACTCTGGCTCAGGTCATGATCTCACAGCTCATGGGTTGGACTCCCACCTCGGACTCTGTTCTGACAGCCCAGAGCCCGGAGCCTGGCTTCGGATTCTGTGTCTCCCTCTCTCTCTGCCCCTCCCCAGCTCCTGCTCTGTCTCTCTCTGTCTCAAAAATAAACACTTTTTTTTTAATTCTACTTTTTGTATTTGTGAAACAGAAAAGATTGGGGTGGTTGGGTGACTCGGTTGCTTGAATATCTCTTGATTTCAGCTCAGGTCACGACCCCGGGGTCGTGGGATCGAGCCCCGCGTCAAGCTCTGAGCTGGGCATGAAGCCTGCTTAAGATTCTCTCTTTCTCCCTCTGCCCCTCTCCCCTGTTCCCACTCTCTCTCTCCTGCTAAAATAAAAACATGAAAGAAAAAAGAAAAAAAAGAGATAAAGATTTTATAAGTCTCTGAAGAGAAAAACAGAACAGCACCCAATTTTATTCATTCAAGAACTGTAAGACTAAAACTAACCTCACTCTTTATTCACTGCTGACTTTTTTCCTCTCTCAACGCAAATTACTTAATGTATACACAAGACTGGCTCTCAGCATTAGCATACCACACTGTTACCTTACCAAGGCAGTGACCCCAGATAGGAGAGGATAATAATACAGATCACAGCTTTCCACAGAAGGATCTTACATGAAGACAAGACACCCGAGTAAAGGACCAGCTTATTGGGGTGAGAAGCCTTATGAGAGACAGAGTGTGACTGATAACGTTGGCTCATCTAGAAAGAGGGGATCTAAATTTCCACTCAACCTAACAACAATTGACTTCTATAATATTTTTCAGAGAGTTTCATTTATAGTTTCGCTCACAGTCCTGGTCAAATAGTATTTCTTTTCTCATGTGTTTACTACGCTAACACAAAATAGATCACTGAAGCTAAGCTGCTTACATGACTTTTTAGTAACCGCTTTCCTGAGATCTAATTCACTTACCATTAAGTTCACCCTTTTATACTGGGTGTAATTCAGCAGTTTTTATTATATTCACAAGGCTGTGCAACCATCACCACTATTTAAGTCAAGAACGTTTTTATTATCTCAAAATAAGACCTTATGTCCTTTAGCAGTCCCTCCCCAAACCCCTTTCCCTAAACCCATGAAAACCAATAATCTACTTTCTGACTGAATGGATTTGCCTATGCTGGACATTTCACATAAGGAGAGTCATAAAATACCTGCCTTTTTGTCTGGCTTTCACTCAACATACTATTTTCAAGGCTTATCCATTTTGTACCATGTATAACACTCCTTTTTATGGCTGAATAATATTCCATTGTACAGATATATCACATTTTGTTTATAAGCTCACCTGTTGATGGACATTTGGATCATTTCTACTTTTTGGCTATTATAAATCTGCTACTATGAACATTTCTTTTTTTTTTTTAATTTTTTTTTTCAACGTTTATTTATTTTTGGGACAGAGAGAGACAGAGCATGAACGGGGGAGGGGCAGAGAGAGAGGGAGACACAGAATCGGAAACAGGCTCCAGGCTCTGAGCCATCAGCCCAGAGCCTGACACGGGGCTCGAACTCACGGACCGCGAGATCGTGACCTGGCTGAAATCAGACGCTTAACCGACTGCGCCACCCAGGCGCCCCTGAACATTTCTGAACAAGTTCTGTTCAGATATGTTTTTAATTTACTAGAATATAGGATATGTTACTGTTTTAACTCTTTGAAGAACTGTCAAACTATTTTCCAAAATACACCATTTTACATTCCCACAAGCAACATTTATTTTGAGAGACAGCACGAGTAGGGGAGGGGCTGAGAGAGAGGGAGAGAAAATCCCAAGCAGGCTCCTTGCTGTCAGTGCAGAGCCCCACTGCAGGGCTCAAACTCACAAACCATGAGATCATGACCGGATCCAAAATCAGGACTTGGATGCTTAACCAACTGAGGCCCCCAGGTGCCCCACCACAAGCAGTATGTGAGGGTTCCAATCTCCCTACATCTTCAGCAACACTATTTCAGCCATCCTAGGGGGTGCGGAATGGCATTCCACTGTGGTTTAGACTTGCATTTCCCTGAAGACTAAGGGTACTGAGCTTCTGTTCATGGGTGTGGCCACTTGGACATCTTCTTTGGAGAAATGTTTAATCAAATCTTTTGTTTATCTTTTAATTGGGTTATTTGTCTTTTTACTGCTGATTCTTAAGAGTTTTTATATGTCGCGGATAAAGGTCTTTTATCATATATATGATTTCTGAGTATTTTCTCTCATTCTGTGGAGTGTGCTTTCATTTTCTTGATGGGTGTCATTTGAAACATAAAGATCTCAATTTCGATGAAGTCCACTTTATGTTTTTGTCTTTTGTGGCTTATATCATACCGAAGAAATCATTGTCTATTTTACCACAATAAAAAAAGAAAAAGAAAACTACTGCCTAATGCAAGGTCATAAAGATTTACATCTACATTTCAGATCTTACATTTAAGTCTAGGAATAATTCTGAATTCATTTATACATACAAGTGAGGAAAGGGTCCAAATTCATTCTTTTGCATGTGGATATCCACTTGTCCAAGCACCATTTGTTGAAAAGACCATTCTTTCCCCCACTGAATTGTCTTTTAACACCTTCATTGAAAATCAACTGACTATAAATGTAAGGTTTTATTTCTGGACTTACATTCTATTCCACTGATGTATATGTTTATTCTTATTATCAGTACCAAGCTGTTATGATTACTATAGCTTTGTAGTAAGTTATGAAAGTCTTCCAACTTTGTTCTTTTTCAAGATTATTTTGGCTATTCTGGGTCCCTGGTACTTCCGTATGAGTTTTAACATCAGCCTGTCAATTGCTACAGAACAGGCAGCTAGGATTTTAAGTGAGGGTACCAAATCTGTAGAAAATTTGGGGAATATTGCCATCTTTAACATTATTAGGTAATCTAATCCATGAACATAAAATATTTTTCCATTTATTTCATTTTTTAATGTATGTTTATTTTGAGAGAGAGAGAGAGAGAGAGAGAGAGAGAGCGCATGTGCACACACACTAGCAAGGGAGGAGCGGAGAGGGAGAAAGCCAGTGCAGAGCCCAACGCGGGGCTCAAACTCACAAACCGTGAGATCATGACCTGAGCCAAAACCAAGAGTCGGACTCTTAACGGACTGAGCCACCCAAGCACCCCTTTCCATTTATATAGATCTTTATTTTCTTTCCATTTATTTAGATCTTTAATTTCTTTCAGTGGTGTTTTATAGTTTTCAGAGTATAAGTTTTACACTTTTTGTTAACTTTATTCTAAGTTTTTTTTTTATTCTTTTTGTAGCTATTGTGAATGGGATTGTTTCTAGTTTCGTTTTTGGACTCTTCATTGCAAGTATACAGGAATACAACTGATTTTTGTTTATTGATCTTATATCCTGCAACCTTGCTGAACTCCCTTATTAGTTCTAATAGTTCTATAGCAGAATCCTTAGGATGTTCTACACACAAGATCATGTCATCTGCAAATATAGTTTTACTTCTTTTTCCAATCGGATGCATTTTATTTCTTTTTCTTGCCTAACTGCCCTGGTTAGAACCTCCAGTACAATGTTGACTAGAAGGGGCATAAAAGGACATCCTTTTCTTGTTCCTGATCTTGAGAACACACTCAATCTTTTAGCACTATGACATTAGCTATGGGTATATGGCCTTTATCACATTAAGGAAGTTCTCTTCTATTCCTAGTTTGTTGAGGGTTTTTAATCACAAAAAGGTGCTGGATTTTGTCAAATGCTTTTCCTTCAGCTATTGAGACAATGATGTGGTTTTTATCCTTTATTCTATTAATATGGAGTATTATATTCATTTTCAGATATTAGACCAACCTTGTATTTCTGATATAAATCCTACTCGGTCATAGTATATAATCCTTCTGATACAGTGCTGGATTCAGTTTGCTAGCATTTTATTGATTTTTGACATCTATATTCGTAAAAGAGACTGGTCTGTAATTTTCTTGTGATGTCTTTGTATGGCTTTGGTTAACAGAGTAATAACATGCTCAAAACATTTCATCATCCTCTTTATTCTGAAAAAGTCTGTGAAGAATTTGCATTTGGTAGCGATGGTAGAATCAATGAATGTGAAGTCATCTGAGCCGGGCTCTTTTTTGTGGGATGTTTTTTGACTGTTAACCTGTTACTTGCTATTGGTTTATCCATATTGTCTATTTTTTCTGCAGCCAATCACAGTAGAGTGTTTTCAGGAATGCATAATTCCATCTACATTAATTTATTTATTTTGAGAGAGAGAAAGAGAGAGAGAGAACTCGAGCAGGGGAGGGGCAGAGAGAGGGAGAGAGAGAAAGAATCCCAAGCAGGCTCCACACTGTGAGCATGGAGCCCAATGCAGAGCTCCAACCCACAAACAGTGAGATCATGACCTGAGCCAAAATCCAAAGACTAATCTAGTCTTTTCTTTTTTTCCTTCTGCTTACTTCTGGTTAAGTACATTCTCTCACTAGTCTCTTAAGACGGAAGTTTTGGTTACTGATTAAAGATCCTTCTTTGTTAATAAAAGCATTTAAAGCTATAAATTTCCCTCTGAGCATTGCTTTCACTGCATTCCCTAGGTTATGGTACATTGTTCTATTTTTGGCATGGAGTATGGATAGTAGGTGCTCAGTATTATTGTGGAACAATGAATGAGTGACAGTCTTTTTTTTTTTAATTTGTGGTAAGACATACATAAGATTTAGTATTTTTACCGCTTTTAAGTGTAGAGTACAGAGGTATTAAGTGCATTCACACTGTTGTGCAACCACAGCCACCACGGTATGGTGTGTTTTTGTTTTCAATCATCTCAGGATATTTTCTAATTTTCTTTGTAATTTCCTCTTTCACTTACTGATGACTTAGGAGGGTGTTAATTTCAACAAATTTGTGAATTTGCTGGTTTCTCTCTCTATTATTGATCTCTAACTTCATTCTATTATGGTCAGAGAGAGAACATACTTTGTGTGATTTCATCCTTTTAAATTTGAGTCTTGTTTTATGGCATAATATACGATCTATCCTAGAGAATGTTCCACATGCACTTGAGAACAGTGTTACTATTAGGTACAGTATTCTATATATGTCTGTGCCTTAATGATTTAACAGTCTGGCTGCACCTAGACCAACCAGGTTTAAGAAAAAAAATTCTCCATTATATAAATCTTAGATTTTTCATGGTATCCCCTACTTTTTATTCTGGCTACATATCCTGTATTTACATATTTAAAAACATCAGGTCTCCCTTTAAAAATAAAAATCTCAGCTCTAGAACCATATTAAGAGTTAGTTTCTAAGAGCAAAACCTATGAAAATGGTAAGCCAAAAAGATATTTGCATGAGAGATTTTTTAAAGAGGTTTCTTAACATGAAATCCCAGGACTTAGGTGAATAAGAAGAGGGGCAAGCATTCGATATGTCATTTGATAGCATGACAGCTGACAGGGCCATCCCAAATTTCTCAAGGGAGCTGGGTTACACCCAGTTGAAAAAAGAAAACCCTATTAAGTACTGGGTATTCAGTGTGAAGACAGAAGTACTGGGTATTCAGGGTGTAAGAAGGCTTGGGATACAGAAGCAGGGAGAGTTTTTCCTGTTACTGCATAAAGTCAAGCTCTAAAAAAGTAACACAGCAGTAGTTTAAAATTTGGCTTTCATTTCAGCAATTTAGAAAAAGCAAGGCCACTTCACATTTGAAACCGCACTTTCCAAGTGATTGTACAAATGCTACTTTCTTTATCCACCCACAAAACCTCTGTACGTAACTGTTACTCTCACACTATTTTACAGAAGAGGAATCAGATTCAGAAGCAAAGTAACTCCCAGGATCACCCAGCAAGTATGAAACAGAATCAGGATTCGAACCTTGGCTTCTAACTCCAAATCCAGGGCTATTTCCACCAAGTCACAGCTCCTGCTTCTCATTGTAACACCCACAGGTCGCTGGGTGCTTTAGACATGTACGTATATATACAATTTAGGAAGAAGATCCACAAAGGAAGGATATATCCACCGTGCTTATTGTTACCAAACTAAGAGCACAAGAGCCTAAATCAAGAGAAGCAACTAGAAACTGGCACAGCACCACGCACTAAGCAAGTGCTCCATCAAGAACAAATAAAGAGGAAGAACCATATGCATTCCCACAAGTAACCCTAGGAGAGTAATCAGCAATCTTTAGTTCGGAGGGTTTAGTATTTCCCACAGATGCTGATGGCAAGCCAAAGGCATGATCAAAAAAGGAAAAAGAGAGAAAAAAAAGGGTAGTGCATAACCAGGGGGAAACTAGGTAAAGGATAAACAGAAACTCTGTACTATTCTTTCAACCTCTTGTGAATCTGTAAGTATTTGAAAATGTAAAGAAGAAACAAGTGAAAAGCTACACACAATGTGGACAGGCTCGTGGTGCTCAGTTCCTAAATTCACTAAATACATATTATGCCAGCCAATCTGCCAGGCTCTGCCTTCAACAAGTTACAGGTTCACCAGGGAAAGAAATAAAAGTGAGCACTCTATTCTAACACAGTATATCAAGGTGCTTTCCTGGAAGACTATCTACTTTTCTGATGACTCCCTAGTAAACAGGGGAAAAAAGAAAGACTGCAACAATGAAACAAATGTAAGGGCAAACCTCTGTCTTCAGGGCGGGCATGAAAACACATGCTTTGCTCATTACTCTCAGCCTCCAAATCATTTCCCTTGCTTCCATTCCTGGCTCCAGCAAGATTCATACTGAAGACACAGAATCTGATCAACTAGGAAATCTCACATAGTCACAGAGCCTTCAATGATAAGGAGTCTTGTGCTTGCTGAAGATAGAGAACTGAACAGAGGGCTTTAGAGATTCATTTATTCATTGACAAATCAGATGGTATTAGGTTTAACTTCACATCTTTTCAATGCGGTAAAGTGAAGTGGCAAAGAAAGACAATGTGGAACATCAATCAAGCAATGACAAAGACTACTGCAAAGTCTCATATACAGCTTCCTACCCACCCCACTGAAACCATAGTTCAAGCATACAGACTTTTAAATCTGTACTTTCCACAAAGCTTACACATAAAACTAGGGAAATTTCTCTGTATTTCTCAGGTCAATTAGAACACTGCTATCACTAAAATGATATTTTTACATTCATATTTTACAGATTCAGGGAAAAAATCCACAAGAAAAACATAAAAAGAGATCTGTGCATTAACCATGTTAGTATATACTGAATCATACCTACAGTTTCCAATCTGAGTTGTTACTGCCTCTGTATTTTTCCAACGTGACTTATTCCTACCCATCACTAACATGGTTTTCTCTAAAATATCAGAAGATGTAATCTTCCATTTAAACAAAAAGATCACTTGAGAATGTAACTGCATATAATCACACACACACACACTTTAATACGCTGATGAGAATGAAATCCCTAACTATCCAGGACAATTTGGAAAGGTTATCTATCCAAATAGATGTTTTGATCCCACAAGTACAAATCCAAGAATTCACATAAGGAAATCATTTGTCAAGTCCAGTGAAATGTGCACACAAAGTTGTTCCTTGTGACTGTTCATGCAAAACTTATGTTTATTTTTTAAGATTTTATTTTTAAGTAATCTCTGTAGCCAACATGGGGCCAAACTCACAACCTCAGGATCAAGAGTCACATGCTCCACCAACTAAGCCAGCCAGGAACCCCCAAGAAAATCTTTTTAAATGAAAATAACCTTAAATGTACAAGAACAAGGAATTGGGAAAGAAATTACCATATATCCAAACAATAGCATACCATACAGTCACTCTATAGTAAAAATACGTTCTTCGTGGCCTAGGAAAATATCTACGGTCAATTTAGCGAAAAAAGCAAGCTAGAGGGGCACCTAGCTGGTGCAGTGAGTAGAGCACGTGACCCTTGATCTCGGAGTCATGACTTTAAGCCCCATGTTGGGTGTGGAGCTTACTTTAAGAAAAAAAATTGTTTAAGCTTATTTATTTATTTTGAGAGAAAAAAGAGAGCACAAGTGGCAGAGAGGCAGAGAGCAGCAAAGAGAGAAAATCCCCAACAGGCTCTGCACTGTCAGCATAGAGCCCGATGTGGAGCTCGATCCCAGGAACTGTGAGATGCTGACCTGTGCCGAAGTCGGATGTTTAACTGACTGAGTCACCCAGATGCCCCCCAAAAATTTTTTTTCAAGCAAGCTAGAAAATAGCATGCTTGTGACATCATGTTTGTTTACAAAATAC
Organism: Herpailurus yagouaroundi; assembly: GCF_014898765.1. NCBI lineage: Eukaryota > Metazoa > Chordata > Mammalia > Carnivora > Felidae > Herpailurus > Herpailurus yagouaroundi. The sequence goes on along the minus strand of NW_024412395.1, from coordinate 8,823,803 downwards.
AAAATAGTCACATTCTGCATGCACAGAGAAAGTATGCAGGGAAACAGCATACCAAGATGTTAACGCTCTTTTCTAAAATTAAAATATACTATCTACATAATTTAAAAAGTACATGTTAAAACTAAGAGTGGAACTAAATAATAATAATACAATAATAATAATAGTGGTATTAGTTGCAGAACAATGCTGCAACCCATTCATACATATAAAGGCTTATATATGCACAGAATATATAGAAGACCATCTAAGAAACCAGAAACAGTGGTTGCCTCTGGGAATAGGTTGTGGAAGAATGTGGAGAAAAGGTGAAGACTTACATTTCACCTCTAGCTGTGCACACATTTTGAACTTTTTGACCATGTACATATTATCTAGTCAAAGGAAATATAAATTTTAAAAAAATTAAAAAGAATGACAATATTCTTTCTAGTTGAACCACAGTTTATACAATAAATACCAAAAAGCTGTTTATAAAGTCAAATTTAATTACCATTATGAAACCACAGGCATCACCAGTTATTACAAGAACTGAGAACTACAGGGACTCCTGGCTGGCTTAGTTGGGAGAGCATGCAACTCTTGATCTCAAGGTCAGGAGTTCAATCCCTACATAGACCTTACTTTAAAAAAAAAAAAAAAAAAAAACCGGAGGGGTGCCTGGGATGGCTCAGCTCAGCTGGTTGAGCATCTGACTCATTTCGGCTCAGGTCATGATCTCACAGTTCGGTTCATGGGATTGAGCCTTGTGCTGACAGCGGGGAGCCTGCTTGGGATTCTCTCTCCCCCACTTTCCCTCTCATTTAAAAAAAAAAAAAATTGAAAACTATAAAAAGAGGCAGTTACTCAGCAAACTGCCCACCCATTTCTGGCACTCCTCTCTAGAAGGAGCCTTGGTAATGTGTATAAGGAAACAAAGCTAATTTCTGAACCTCATCCAGCCATGTAATACGTGCAAAGTCAAAAACAGAAAAACAATGAGAATTAGTGTTGGATTGCTTTTTTATCGCTGAACTATAGCCACGTTTTAACTGAACAATACATATGACAAAACAGGGTCATATGCTTTTACAAAATTATATTTTTAAGTGTTTTAACTACAGGAACTCTCATACTGCAGGCTAGGTTTTTTTTAAACCTCTAAGACGGATAACTTAGCAATATCTCTCAAAATTTTAAAGGTACGTAACTTTCAACCCCAAATCTCAACGTATGGGAATTTAGTCATACAAGTGCAAAATAAATTACAGGATTAATCTTTCTAGCATTATTTATAAAAGCAAACGACTAGAAAAAACTAAATGTTCTTCAATAGACGGCTAAATAAATTATGGCATCCTATTCAGCCATACTCTTCATTTTAAAAAAATGGGGAACATTTTACATGTACTCACACAGAATGATTTCCAAGATACATAAAGTTAAAAAAAAAAAAAGGCAAAATACACGGTGGTCTGTAGCAGGATACCATCTGTACAAAATAGGAGGAGGGGAAGGTGTGTCTATACATGTGCATTTTTTTCACATATATATTTAGTACCACTGTTGCTTCCAGGGAAGGGGACTGGGTGGGTGGCAAACAAGAGAAGAGGAAAACTTAATTTTTAAACCATGTGTATGTAGTACCTGCTCAAAAAATAAATACTTTATAATTTAAAAAAACTAATGCATTTAACTAGCAGTTCTATTTCTCCTTTCTAGGGAATTTAAACAAGATGAAAAGGACCTTCATACAAAGCCACAACAGATTTAAACTCGCTCATAATAAAAAGGGACACTGGGGCGCCTGGCTGGTTCAGTCACTAGAATGTGCAACTTCTGATCTCAGGGTTGTAAGTTTGGGCCCCATGTTGGGTGTAGAGATTACTTAAAAATAAAATCTTTACGAGTAAAAGAGGGGCACAGACTATCCCCTAGGCATCTTTAAAAAAAATTTTACAGCCAATAATGCATGCAATAAGCATGCAATAAGGTTGTGACTACAATAAAAATAACATATTTTTAATAATGCCATCACTCTCCAGAAGCAATCTCAATAGCAACCAATTTCCCAAAAGCACAATGTCTAACCCCCGCCCCCCAAAATTCCAAAATTGTATCGCTGATCTGTTGATGATTCAAGTAAAGATCTGAAAATAATCCTGATTTTATGGAGACGTAGGGCTCTCGAAAGATGCTAGTTTTAAACAGTCTTCTCTCAGCAAGGGTGCTTTCTTGGCCATTGTCTGTGGCCACTTCACAAAGTCAGACCATGGCATTAACATGGCCAAGAGTCCGGGTCTTCGCCCCATGGTCACAAGCTAGGTCCCCAGCCAACAGAGCTCTCATAAATGGAAGGCAACAAGCAGGCCCCAGAGTACCCAACCAGGCATGCGGACCTGGTTCAGGGCCTTACATAACTTTGGGTTAAAACAGGGTAAGGACACACCTCTTCTCCTACCCCCAGATTAAGAGCCCTTCCCTCTTCAGTCCTCCCACAGTAGTGCACTTAACTCAGGAATCCTGTCTCCTTACTTGTCTGACTTCCCTCTTGGGGTGGAGCTCTTTGGGAACAGGGCTAAGAGCCTTTCTTTCAGGAGCGTCTAGGTGGCTCAGTCAGTTAAGTGACAAATTTTGGTTCAGGTCATGATCTCACGGTTTGTGGGTTCAAGCGCCGGGTCAGGCTCTTTGCTGACAGCTCAGAGCCTGGAGCCTGCTTCAGATTCTCTCTCTCTCTCTCTCTCTCTGCCCCTCCCCCTTTTATACGCCTGCGTTCACATGCTCTCTCTTTTTCAAAATTAAACATTAAAAAAATTATTTTAAAAAGAGCCTCTCTCTCAGTCCTGTGGCACAACAGTTAACGTGTGTTGAGCAAAAATTCTGATAAAGCACATAGTTTGTGTATTCTTTACTAATTACCCAGGATACACCCTAGAATAACTCTCTTAATTAAATGGGAGCAGTTCTCATGAAGGCTCTGTGCTTTCAGGTCCATTTCTCATGAACATCTACTTATATACCCTTTCTGGATCCCCTCCATTCACCTTACCCCACCCCAAAAGAGGTCTACCAATCAAGTGACTGTAAGATGTTCTTTATCTTCCCCAGCTGTCATCCTTTTGTGATTCTGTAAAATCATTACTACATAATTAGGCTAAATACTGTTACTTTGTCCAAACAAATGTTCCTTTGGCAATTTCAGAAACTTCCTCCAAGTTCTAAAACCATGAGAGAATGGACAGTTTTTCCCACCATGTTCACTTTTAAGAATACAGTCACAGTGGTGCTGGGGGGTCTCAGTCAGTTGAGTGACCGACTTCTTGGTTTTGGCTCAGGTCATGATCTCGCGGTTCGTGGGTTCGAGCCCCAGGTCGGGCTCTATGCTGTCAATGCAGAGGCTGCTTAGGATTCTTTCTCCCTCTCTCTGCCCTTCCCCTGCTTGCACTCACTCTCTCTCAAAATAAACAAATAGACAGAAATCTTTTTTTAAATGATAAAAAAATAAAACCCCAGTCACAGGCCATAGGAAATCTACTTGGCATGCCAAAGGGTAAACACAACCGGCATCTGGCTAAAATACCACACCCATTAGCCCAAATCAGTGCACAGAGGGCACCCGGGCACTGAGAACATTTGTTTTTAAGGAGCTACCCCTCTCAGCATGGGATCCTAAGTCTGAAGGGTGATCTATTAAATAACAAAAACACTTCTTGAATCAAATTTTGTGTATAAAGATACAGCTATATACTCCCTCTGGCCTTATTTACGAAGAAGTTGGGTCCAACTTTGTGCACACAGATGCATGGCTACAGATTCAGATTCTTACCAGGCCAACTTTGCCAGGGGCAGTTAAGGAAAACAGTCTGCATTATCTTCTTCCTACTCTCCCTGTAATAAACCGTTATTCCAACTAAGGGAGTTCAAGCTCTTTGTGAATCATTTCACTGGTTGACAATTACCTGAAAGCAAGTCAAATACTGGATTTGCTCTGACCTCTCATGTTGTTATGTTGCTTGAAATAGAAAATAAAAGAACAAAATAATTCCTTTTCTGTTTTCACTATCAATAATAAGGAACTGATAAAATAAACAGTGGAAGCCAGTATCTCATACATGAAAGTGTTTATATAACAAGATACTAAGAGTCAAAACCTAGTAGAAAACAAAACACCTAAGGCCAGCCTTCAAACTGAACCTTTCCTTCGCTGACATCTGGATGGTAGGTTACAAAATGGACTCTTACAGGAGGTCTGATCACTTAGCACAAGTAATATTAGACCCTAAGGAACACTAAAAAGTGTGATGGAAGGAAATCTGATAATACAAACCCAGAAAGATCAGATAATTCTGCACTAGTTAATTTTGGGGATTTCTAGGCAAAAGACCTTTTTAATGAGATTTAATATTTTTGTTAGAAAAATAATACACGCTATTGCACAAACTCCAAATAATTTTTTTAATTTTTTAAATTAAACATTTGTCAAAAATGCAAATCGAGGGGCACTCGGCTTTGGCTCAGTTGGTGGAGTGTCTGACTCTGACTCAGGTGATCACCTCACGGTTCGTGACTTCAAGTCCCACACCAGGGTCACTGCTGTCAGCTCAGAGCCTGCTTCAGATCCTCTGTCCCCCTCTCTCTCTGACACTCCCCGACTCGTGCTCTCTCTCTCTCTCTCAAAAATGAATACACATTTTTTAAAAACTGTAAATCAAAATGGCTCAATCTAAATAAATCAGCTAACCCTATAAAACTAGATATATAAAAATCACCCCTAAAAGGAGTAAAATTCCCGATACAAAACTTACCATAATCTTAAATAATGAGTTAAAATTTTTCCAGTCATCTATGAAATGAACTCTGTATTATGCAACCTAACTGAGGTTTATCAAAATATCTTATGTCATATACAAAAAAACTCCCAAGGAAGTTTCAAGGCTTAGATGCTATATCAATCCTCACATGTGAAAAAATTGCTTAAAAGGACCTGAATTAAAAACCTTGAAGAACCTTATAATATACTGATTATTGATCTTTCAAGAATTATCCACAATTGGGGGTCTGGGTGGCTTAGTCAGTTAAGCATCCAACTTCAGCTCAGGTCACCAACTCACAGTTCGTGAGTTCAAGTCCCACGTCAGGCTCTGTGCTGGTGATGGAGAGCCTGCTTGGGATTCCCTCTCTCTCTCTGCTCCTCCCCTACACTTGCATGCTCGTTGTCTCTCAAAATAAATAAACTTTAAAATTTAAAAAAAAAAAAAGAATTTTCCACAATTACCTAACTGTACCCACAAAGATCTATATTCAGCTTCACAATTCAGCCAATAAAAGGTAAGGACATCACTTGCATCATTTGCCCAAAACTGGACACTAGAGTAATGGGGGTGGGGGGGACAAGAGAGAGGCGGACATGGTGAAACAAAAAAAATATATAACATACACCCTACCCTGAAGGTCCTCACAATCTATTTTGAAACACAAACCACAAGCAACTATACAAGGGCATCTGGGTGACTCAGTTGGTTAAGTGTCCCAACTCTTGATTTCAGCTCAGGTCATGACCCCACACTTTCATGAGTTCAAGCCCCACATCAGGCTCTGCGCTGGAAGCACAAAACATGCTTGGGATTCTCTCTCTCTCTCTCTCTCTCTCCCCTTCTTTCTCTGTCCCTCCCCAACTTGTGCTATCTCTATCTCAAAATAAAAAAATAAACTTTGAAAAAAGAAAGTAACTATACAAAATTAGGGGCGCCTGGGTGGCCCAGTCAGTTTAAGTGTCCAACTTTGGCTCAGGTCATGATCTCAGGGTTCGTGAATTCGAGCCCTATGTTGGGCTCTGTGGTGACAGGTCAGAGCCCAGACCCTGTTCTGTGTCTCGCTCTCTCCCTGCCCTTCCCCCCTCACACTGTGTCTCTCTCAAAAATAAATAAACATTAAAAAATTTTTTTGGGGGCGCCTGGGTGGCGCAGTCGGTTAAGCGTCCGACTTCAGCCAGGTCACGATCTCGCGGTCCATGAGTTCGAGCCCCGCGTCAGGCTCTGGGCGGATGGCTCAGAGCCTGGAGCCTGTTTCCGATTCTGTGTCTCCCTCTCTCTCTGCCCCTCCCCCGTTCATGCTCTGTCTCTCTCTGTCCCAAAAATAAATAAACGTTGAAAAAAAATTTTTTTTTTTAAATTTTTTTTGAAGTAACTATACAAAATTAAAAGGGAAGAAAGGGAACTCACATTTATTAAGTGTCTCTCACATGTCAAACAGCAAAGCTGTAACTCACACAAAATACACATGCATCCTGTTTCAAAGGAAGAAAACAGGGTAGGGGTATGGAGTAAGAATGAAGGAGAGTAGGCAGTGAAATCAAATACCTAAAGCAAAATATAAATGCCAGTGAATGACACAGAAAATGAGTAACTAAAACATTTACATCAGTCTTCAACAAATGTTACTCGGACAACTGGATATCCACATGCAAAACAACGAAGTTGGATCCCTACCTCACACCATATAAAAAAAATAATAATAACTTTAAATGTATTAACAGCCTGAATGTAAGAGCTAAAACTATAAAATTGTAAAAACATAGGAGTAAATCTTCACGACCTCAGATGATAATGGATTCTTAGCTATAACACCAAAAGCATAAGCAGCAAAAGAAACAGATTAGTTGGGTTCCATCAAAATTTAAAACTTTTGTGCATCAAAGAACATTATCAAGAAACGTAGGGGCACCTGGGTGGCTCATTCAGTTAAGCATCCAACTTCAGCTCAGGTCATGATTTCATGGTTCATGGGTTTGAGCCCTGCATCGGGCTCTGTGCTGACAATGTGGAGCCTGCTTGGGATTCTCTCTCTTCCACTCTCTCAAATCAATAAACGTAAAAACAAACAACAACAAAAAAAAAGATATGGAGAAACTGGAACCCTTGTACATTGCCATTAGGGGTATAAATATACAGCCACTGTGGGAGAGTTCAACAATTCCTCAAAAAGCTAAACATATGGGGCGCCTGGGTGGCGCAGTCGGTTGAGCGTCCGACTTCAGCCAGGTCACGATCTTGCGGTCCATGAGTTCGAGCCCCGTGTCAGGCTCTGGGCTGATGGCTCAGAGCCTGGAGCCTGTTTCCGATTCTGTGTTTCCCTCTCTCTCTGCCCCTCCCCCGTTCATGCTCTGTCTCTCTCTGTCCCAAAAATAAATAAATGTTGAAAAAAAAATTTAAAAAAAAAGCTAAACATAGAATTGCCACACAACCTAGTATTCTAGTCCTAGGTATATCCCCAAAAGAACTGAGAACAGAAACTCAAACAGAAATTTGTAAGACACTGCAGCATTATTGACAACAGTCAAAAAGTAGAAACAACTCAAGTTCTATCAACAGATGAGTGGATAAACAAATGTTACTATATACATACAATGGAATATTATTCACCAATTAGAAAGGAATAACATGAATGAACCTTGGAAACATTATGCTAAGTGAATAAGTCATAGAACAGATATTATGATTCCACTTACATGAATTATCTAGACTAGGCATGCCTAGAGTTATCTAGAATTATCTAGACTTGCCTAGTCTACTTAGACTGAAAGTAGATTCTAAATTATCAGAGACTGAGGAAGAGGGAGGAACAGGGATTTATGGCTCAATGGTTATAGGGTTTCTGTTTGGGGTGATGGAAAAGATTTGGAAGCTGACTCTGATGATGGTTGTACAATAGTGTGAATGTAACTAATGCCACTGAATTATAATCTTAAAAATGGTTAAAATGGCATATTTTATGCTATATATATTTTAACCACAATAAAAAATAAATTAAAAAGGTTTATATCATGTCTTTAGTGACCTGGATTGTCCAAGGGTAGATTTCAAATCGGGGAATGAAATCTAAAAGAGACTGTATATCACCTGATCTAACCCTCATGGAAATGCCAGTGCCAACGTGCATCTCTATGTCCTTCCTGACCAGTGAGGAGGCAACTCCAGATGCCACCAGACACCGGGAGCAGACTTTCTCCCAAGACATCCCCACTGACCTTTCATGAATGAGGAATAGCCTGTGTGCAAAAAACAGAAATAAATGGAAAGGAAGCTGAAGAATCCGAGAACCGACTCTACCACTTTCCAGCTGCATGACTGTGGACAAATTATTCAACTTTTCTTTTTTTTTTTTTAATTTTTTTTTTTTTTAACGTTTATATTTATTTTTGAGACAGACAGAGAGAGAGACGGAGCATGAACAGGGGAGGGGCAGAGAAAGAGGGAGACACAGAATCGGAAGTAGGCTCCAGGCTCCGAGCCGTCAGCCCAGAGCCTGACGCGGGGCTCAAACTCACAGACTGCAAGATCGTGACCTGAGCTGAAGTCGGACGCTTAACCGACTGAGCCACCCAGGCGCCCCATTATTCAACTTTTCGAGTAAGTTCCCCAGCTTCCTCTCATTATAAAATGAAGACAGCATCTGTCTTTAAATACTGCTGTAAGAAAGGGTGCCTGGGCGGCTCAGTTGCTTAAGTATCTGACTCCAGCTTAGGTCGGAATCTCACGGTTTGTGAGTCTGAGCACCTCATCAGGCTCTCCACTGTCAGTGCAGAGCCTACTTCAGATCCTCTGTCCGCCCCACCCCCCACCTGTTCTCTCTCTCTCTCTCTCTCTCTCTCTCTCTCTCTCTCTCTCAAAACAAATAAATAAACATAAAAAATATTTTTTTTAATTTTTTTTTAACATTTATTTATTTTTGAGACAGAGACAGAGCATGAAGGGGGGAGGGTCAGAGAGAGAGGGAGACACAGAATCGGAAGCAGGCTCCAGGCTCTGAGCCATCAGCCCAGAGCCTGACGCGGGGCTTGAACTCACGGACCATGAGATCGTGACCTGAGCCGAAGTCGGATGCTCAACCATCTGAGCCACCCAGGCGCCCCTAAAAAATATTTTTTTTAATAAATGCTGCTTTAAAAAATGGCCAAAGCATACCTACAAGAAGTTGGGTGTTCAATCCATGGTGGCCATTGCCATTGGGATGCTAGGTCTACCTACCATCCTCAGGCCAACCAAAGCCATGTCCTCATGGCTTGGGTCTGGAAAGCTCTAGGACTTACCAGAACTGAAACAAAACACAGCCACCAGCACCACAAAGAGGCTTCAGAGAAGGAGCTGTTTTTATGCAGTTCAACTGCTCTTAGAAAGACTGGCTTATTGTTCCTAGAATGAACCCAGCTACTCTACGTTAGGAAGGACACTGCTACACAATTCATTCTCTCTATACAGCAGGCTTCTGTTAACATGTTTGAGCAACCCTTCATAACAGAGTCTGCCTCTACCCACAGGAAAGACACACTGCGGAGAAACCGAGCAAAAAATTAGCTGGAAGGTAGTCCCGAGGCAGCTCTCAAACTCTGGTGGCTTGAGAATCACTTGGGAAATCTGTTTAAAAAGCAGCTAACTCGCCCCCACCACCAGACATTCTGATTACTAAATATTTCAGGCAGGGCCCTTGAGCACGCGCACACACACACACACACACACACACACATACATACACACACAAACACACAAAATGCTTAAAGGTAGGTCACAAAAATGTAATAAGATTACATTGTGATGTCGACAAATAGACTATTCTGTCCCACAAAGCAAAGGCTGCATTTTCCTCCACATCGATCTGGAAATGCAATAGCTGTAGCCACACAGGACAGGAGTGAAAACCAAGCAAGTAAGACAGAGCACCTGCATGTAATGTCCAATACAAATTGCATACAGTTGGTTCATATAAAAGCCCATCATTATTCCTTGCTCTTTTTTAAAATAAATGAAAAATAATGTACGATTCCACGTCTCTCACTGTAACAACAACAAAAAAAAACATTTAAAATATATTGCCAGAAGTTGGTAAAATTTCTGTGAAAGTGATACATTCTTAGGATGCTGGGAAAATTATTAACTGGTACAACTTTGTGGTCAGCAATCAGGCAGTATGTATCAAAAGTCACCCAATAATCTCACTTCTTTGAATTTATCCTAAGGAAACAACACCAAAGAAGCAAACTATGTGCAAAAAGACAGTCACCATTACAGTATATGTAATTTAAAGAAAGGGGGTGAGCCTGGCTGGCTCAGTTAGAAGAGCACGCAACTCTTGATCTCAGGGCCATGAGTTCAAGCCCCAAGCTGGGTGTAGAGATTACTCAAATAAATAAATAAACTTTAAAATTTATATATGTATACATATATTTTATATACATATATATATGTATATATATGTATACATATGTATATATATGTATATACACACACACACACATACACCTACTTGTCAAGGATCCCAGTTTACCAAAATTCGCCATGTCAACTCAAACATGACAAAGCTATTAAAAACTTAAATGATGCATAATATGTCATTACACAGAAAGTATTCACAAAACATGCAAAACCTAACATTACTTACTCAGAAGTACAAACATACAGACAGGGTGATACATTAAGAAATGATACCTTGTGTTAGGATGGTTTGATGTGGCTTTTCCCCTCTGGTCCCTCAAGTTTCTGTGCTATCGCTATATTATTATAATAAGACTATAAATAAATTTAACTGATTCCGTTTGGAAAGTTAATAGGGTAACACTTACAGAGACAGGTGCAAAGTGGATTCGGCTATCCTGAAGAAACATAAACTCACCCAAATGTGCCAGAGTAAAAGACATCTACAAGGCCAGTTCTGGATGTTTTTCATAAAACAATCAATCTTCCCAGATACATGTTAACTATTAAACCTTGAATTTACATTTTTTTAACAGCAAGTATAAACACACTAAAACACAGGAGGAAACCTGGTTTGGCAGCTTATTGACATGGCAAAGAGATCAGAGGATTTCATGAACCATAACTTCAGTAAGTCAACAAAATTATGTAGCTAAGAGGCAGCTGACAAGAAAAGAACACTTAAGTTTGGAAACAGAAGGTCCTGCTCTCATCCCAGCTCTATCTCGGACTGGGATTTAACCTGCAGGTCTTAGTTTCTCATTTGTAAATTGAGAGGATAGCAACATTATCTTCCCCGTCTACCTAACAGGATTCTGAAGGGAGCAAAGAAGATTATGAATGCAAAAGTGATTTAAAAATCGAGGGGTTTTTCCCTTAAATCTGGCTATTATTTATTATTATGAAGACACTCACATACACGTAGCTACCAAAACAGGCAACACTGTTTAGGATACATTTCACACTGATAAGTGGATACGCCTCCTAGGGGGCCTGAGGTCTGGGGCCAAGCCTTTCCCTTATCTGCATTGTTTGTATCTGTCAGGAGCATCTACTCATCTATTACTTGGGGGATTTTTTTAATTTGTAAGAGCAAACGCAATCACTGACAAAATTAACATAAAACGCAAGGTTTTCATTAGGGTTTTGTTTTAAAGACTCACCAGGGACTGTTAGAACTGTGTCTACCCAGGCCTCGTAGGCTTAACTGACCAAAAATCTCTGGGTTTTTGGGGAATAAATAAGGTCAGACCATTTGTATTTTAACAAGCTCCTCAAATGACTCTGGTGACTTGATTATTGCTATGTATGCTGCCTTGTCATTAATATTATCAACTCCTACCACAAATACATAGTGGGAATATCATGTATATAGCCACTTACTATATGCCAATCACTATTCTCAGCACTTGACATATCTCATTTAATCCTTACAACCCTGTAAGTAGATATTACTTTTAACACTGCCTTCCCTTCCCCTCACATTTGTTTTATAGGTGAATTCATTAAAACATGAAGAGATGATTTAATGGGCCCACGGCCCAAAGTCATAGGGCTAGCAAGTGGCATAGTCAGAATGTACAACAAAGTCTGAACCCTTGATACAGTTCCTAACCTAAGACAACAGCTGTATGCTCTGGTCAGGTCACAGCAAGTTGTTTCATTTCAGACACTGCATTTAAAGGACACTAATGGGGGTGCCCGGGTGGCTCAGTCGGTTAGCCGATGGACTCTTGATTTCAGCTCAGGTCATGATCTGGAGGTTTGTGAGATGGAACCCCGCCTTGGGCTCTGCGCTGACAGGGCAGAAATGCTTGGGATTCTCTCTCTTTCTCTCTCCTTCTCTGTCTTGTCCCTCCCCGCTCACTTCTCACACTCACACTTCTCTCTCAAAATAAATAAATAAACTTTAGAAAGAAAGAAAGAACACTAACAAAACAGAATTGCCTAAAGAAAGATGGGGAAATCTGATTAAACCATGAGAGAACAGGGCACCTGGCTGGCTCAGTCTATAGAGCATGAGACTCTTGATCTAGGGGTTGTGAGTTCCAGACCCATACTGGGTGTAGAGATACTTTAAAAAAATAAAACCTTGAAAGAAAAAAAAAATAAAAACAACACAGGAGGGGACAAAGGATCTAGGGCAGGGTTATTTATTTACTTACTTACAGCCTAAGCAGCATCAACGTGTAACATTTTGTCTGTCTCCCTTATTAGACTGTGAGCATTTGAAATGTGGGGACCACGCAGTCTTTTCAACTGTACCCCGTGTACCGAGCTAAAGAAAGGGTTTAATAAATTAATTCATCAATAAATCTGGAGAAGGCTTGATGACTGTCCTAGGAAATGAAAAGCTATTACATGTATTACAGGGAGAAGAAACAGACTTAATACATGTTGCTTCAGGGTTATGCCCAAGAAAAACAGGCAACAGGGAAGGGGCAGATTCTGGAGCGGTCTCAACTAGCTTTCTAGCAACCAAGACCTGTCCAGGAACAGAAAAGCAGATTTGCAGTGTAAGACTGAGGACCAGAATACAGTAGACAAAAGGTAGGAGAATGGTCAATGGAGCCTCTAAGAACTCTGCCCAAACTCAAATTCTACTATTCTATCTTTCATATTTCATACATTAACCATGACTAGCTACACAAGTCCCTAGTTACACAAGCCCTGGTAGTTAAGTACAGAGGATACCACAGTGTTCTACAAACTCCCAGGGCCCTCAAGGATCTAGAGGAGACTAAAAGCAGAGGCGTGAATCTTCCAAAGAGGAAGGTAGTGGATAAAACAGGAATCAACAAGGAGTGAGGAGATTTCCAGGCAGGAAACAAGAGGGAAGTCAACACAGGCATTATGAAAGAAAGGCCTCACCTGAGCCACAACTTTAGGGACCCATGTGGGGAGGTGGATTGGGGCTGCCACAACAATCTGGGGAAGAAAAGCATTCAGTATGGCAGTAATGGTCTGAGCACAGAGTAGGCAGGAAAGCCCTGGGGCAATGAAGACTTACCAGAAATAGTAAACTCCGGAGCTTAAAAAGAAAAGGCCTTTAGAGGTCATTTAGTCAAACACACACACATTTTATGGATGTTGCCCTGATCGCACTGGGTTAAGAAAAATTCATTTACAGGGTGCCTGGGTGGCTCAGTTGGTTGAGCATCCGACTTCTACTCAGGTCATGATCTCACAGGTTGTGGGATCCAGCCCCACATAGGGCTCTGTGCTGACAGCCCACAGCCTGAAGCCCGCTTTGGATTCTTTGTCTCTCTCTCTCTCTCTCTCTGCCCCTTCCCTGCTCATGCTCTGTCTCACTTTGCCTCTCAAAAGTAATAAATAAACATTAAAAAAAAAAAAAAAGGTTCATTTACTTTCTTCTATTACATTTTACAAACCAAAAACTCTATCATCAATGACTTGTTCTTTGCTTAGTTTTGTGTTGGGTTTTTTGTTTTTTTTTAAGACTAACAGATCCTTCTCTTATTTTTTAGGAAATCTTTTAGATGATTCTGTTTTTCTTGCAGTTGTTAAAACTGCCAGGTTTAATAACTCAGCTCTAATATTTACAATCCCTTAAATGGTCATAATATTTGCTAATAGTACTAAATTAAAAGTATACTCTAAGAACTATGATTTTACAAATAGAGGATTGTTAAGAAGAAACGGAATCTCAAAGATAAATTTAAGTCTCAGATCCAAGAAACTATCTCTCACTCAACTTATAAATTGTGAGACTGAGCCACTCAAGAAAATAGAGTTAACAGACTACTGAAGCAAAAAAATCTAAATCCAAACCAATGAACGAAACCTAACACATATGAACAATAAACCTAACGTTCTTCTGGCCATTTCTCAACATCCCTGTCAAACTATTTTAAGGATCTGAAATCTTGCTCTATAAAAAGTAAGTTCCCATCATCCAAACTACACTTAAGAGATTCTATCACAGTGGTTACTGAAGCATAAACACCAAGCTTCAGATTTTTGCTTCCCATTAGCACAAAAAATGCTTGCTTCTTTTACATAAGGTTGAGACTGTGGCCAAAATCATGACTTACAAGGAGATCCAGGTTTTCAGTTCCAACACTAAGTTAAGGTGTAAGGTTAGCAAAGGCCTTTTCTCTATTTACCACTTAGATTGTAACATGGAGATACAATATTTGACACCTCCACCACCAACTGCCACTTCAAAGGATTTCTGACTTTGGTTACTTTAGTCTAGAAGATATAAAGCTAGGGTTAAAAGCTCTTCGGTAAAAATTAAAACTTAAAATTCAAAAATAGTGCTGCACGTTAGCTGATAAACTATAAATTACAAAAACAGAATTTTAAAAAAAGGTGCAATTGCACGATTTTACAAAAAGGAGTAAGTCAGCGGCTCACAAAAATTTAAATCTTTCTTAGCAAATGGATTAGATACACAATATTCAGTAACTCTGGGACATTGTGGTTTTGTTTTTATCTATAAGGTCTCTGCATCAATGTTACTATTCTCCCAACTCCCTTTGAGTAAAAGGAGCCCACTGTCCAGGATCCCTCTTACCAAGAGTTCAGTAAATGTCACAAATAATAATAGAAATAAAAGCAACAATCTCTAAAGCTAGAATTTATACCGGACTGTGGCACCAGAATAGGGGACAAGGCACATGGCAGCCTGCAACTATTTCTCCCTTCTGACTCTTCTGCATCACTGCCTCCCAAAGGAATTGAGAATCCGAATCTCTCACTGCCACATCTACAAATTAAAGTATCACGATTAAAGAGCTCGCAGGTTCTACGAACGGTCACTATTTAATCATCGAACCCCGCAACAGAGAAATTCATCCAGATGCAACAAAACATGCTTCCAGGATCTACCTAGTTTTTTTTTTTTAATCCTAGAAATAAACACAACTATTTTAATAACATTATGTAATAAGTTAGACCCTGGAAAACCCCATATTCATCTGAGCGGCTCGAAAAATGGAAAGCAAAATTCGATTAGCTCCATTGTACCCAACCAGGCTAACGTGCACTCCTCTTCGTCAGAGCGGCTCTGCCAATACCAAAGAACAACAAAGGCAAGTTGAGGAGGCTGCACAAGGCTTAACTCAGCACTTGTCCGCTTTCCCAGCTTCGGAAAGAAGCTCTCTGCGGGCCTCAGGGACCAAGGGACCCTCTGCGTCCCGCCCGGTCCCCGGCTCGGCTCGGCGCCGCTCGCTCAGCTTTTGTCTAGCCCGGCTGGGAGCCCCGGCCGCCCGCCTCCCCGGCACCCCTTCCCTCTGGATCTTTCTCCACACCCATCACTCGCCGATGACTAGTTGTTATGGGTTTCTCTCCCTCGCCCCCTCCCCTCGCAATCCCGGGCTCTTTTCAAACGCGACTGGCTGTTCGCTGGCTTCTCCCACCGGGCCGGTAAGACTCGGGTCAGGAAGGGGGCCCGGGGTGGGGTCTGGGAGAGGAAAAGAGAGAGGGGCACACAAAGCCGGGCTGACCCCACGGTCGCCCCCTCCTCCCTCTGCAAAGCAGCCTGGGATCAGCGACCTACCGGTGGGATAAACAACCCACCCTCCCATCCCGCTCCCCGCCCGGCTCCCACCTAAGGGCCGCCCCCTCCCCCCAAAGTGCACCCAAGAGCCGATGACAGCGCTGGACATCGCCCTCACCCGGACCCGGCGTCTGCTACCGCAAGGCGAAGGGGCAAGGGCCTCGGAGGGCTGGATCTAAATCTCCTCTCCCCAACCGGGTACTTACAGCCGTATTATTCGCTACTGTTGCCGCTGCGGACCAGACAGCCGCCGCCTTCTCCTCCACCCCAATGAGGTTAAGCGCTTGGTGCGGGGATTAAAAAAAAAAAAAAAAAAAAAAAAAATAGAAGCCGAGAGCGCCTGCGCAGTGCAGTCTCCCTTTTACCGCCACCGACCCGGCTGGACCATAGAGAATGTAAACCGAGACCAGAGAGGCGGCTGCTCTCTATGGTAACGCCCCGCGCAGGCGCCAGCCGGCCTGTACTGGGCTTCTGGAGCTGCAAGTCCCAGGAGCTTTCGCCTCCTCCGAGAACGTCAGTTGACCCCGGTAGGGACCCGTAGAATAAAGGTTCTTTAAGGGAAGGACGGCGAAGGTGCTGCGAAATTGCGGCGAAACTCAGGCTAGGCCAGGAGGGTCGGACGCAGCGGCCACGGCGACAGGGCACCACAAAGCAGGGAGTGTAGTGAATAGAGCTGAGGGGGGAGTCGTGAAAGCCTGGATAAAAGTCATCTGGCCGGGACTTCCTGCCGTCGGGGTCTAATACCTGAAGGAAACGAGCTTTCACTTCTGGGTTACGCGCGTCCCGCCCGACCGTCGGGCGACTCAAATGAAGGAAATTGTGCCCTGTGACTTTCCGTACCCGGGCTTGCGTTGGTTCCCCCTTCCCTTTTCGACAGGGCGCGGACACTTGAGCCGGAAGCACAACTTTTTAACGGTTCTCTGGCGTTCTTGAAGCGAAATCGGCCCGGTTGAGGCCTCGGAGACTCGAGACGGCCAGCCACAACCCCTTTTTTACGTGAGCGCCTGAACAAATAACGCTGCCTCTGGCCTCCCTCTCGCGTGACTTTCGGCTGACACGTGAGAAAGTGTTTCGGAGGGTACAAAGCTGTGCAAATGATAGGGCTGCCATTAAGGATCCTGCAGGACCCAGTTTTGCGGCGTCGAACCCCCTATGTTCGCAGGTAATTTGACACTGAGAGCTTGTGTGTGAAATTAACACACTGCCTCAGAGAGATCACCCCGTGGGAGTGGGAGTTGACTTCCCTCCCCTCTCGATGTCCAGTGCGTTGAGTTTTCACCGGGAGCTCTTGAATGCCGAGCTCCGCGGTGGTGGAGTGTTCTGTGTTAGAAGACGGGTGCGGGAGAACGGTGAGGTAACGCCCCTGATGCTCGGGGCTTAAATGTTAAGGGTCGGCGAGACTAAGCGGAAACAAAGGCACGTGTTCGCTCCTGTGTGCAGTGCGGGAAAGAAGAAGGACCGTGGTCTGAAGGTGTAAGTAAGGATACCTGGAGGATGTGACTCCTGGTTGCATCTAGAAGAACTAGCATCTTTGGGGGCGAAAGCACCACCCAAATGGATGGGTGTTGATGAAAGCATTCCGGAGAGGAAACTCCTTGGAGCGAAGGCTGAAAAGGGAGTGTTTTACTGGGAGTACAATGAAGGCAGCAGTCTAACTGAAAGGCGGTAGTGGGGGATACAGGGGAAGAGTGGAAAGTAAGGTTTGAAAACTAGAATTGGGGGGGGGGGGGGCGCCGGGGGGGCTCAGTCGGTTAAGCGTCCGACTTCGGCTCAGGTCGCGGTCGGTGAGTTCGAGCCCCGCGTCAGGCTCTGGGCTGATAGCTCAGAGCCTGGAGCCTGCTTCCGATTCTGTGTCTCCCTCTCTCTCTGCCCCTCCCCCGTTCATGCTCTGTCTCTCTCTGTCTCAAAAATAAATAAACGTTAAAAAAATTTAAAAAAAAATAGGATGGGGAATTTTTTTTGACTTTTAATTATGGGAAGATACACATAACAAAATTTACCGTTTTAACCACTCTTAAACTGCGCAGATCAGTGACGTACCATTGCATTGCTGTACAACCATCTCCAGACCTCCTTTCATCTTATAAAACTGGAATTCTGTACCTTTTAAACAGCTCCTCAATCCCCACTCCCCCAAGTCCTGGCAACCACCAACCAGTCTACCATATGTCTCTGAACTTGACCCCTCAAATACCTCATATAAGTGGAATCATACAGTAATTGTCTCTTTGTGACTGGCTTATTTCACTCAGCATAAATGTCAAGGCGCTTCCATGTTGTAGCATGTGTCAGAATTTCCTTCCTTTTTAAGGCTGAATTCTGTTCCATTGTGTGTATATACCAGGATGGATACTTGGGTTACCAACATCTTTTGATTGTGGCGAAGAATGCTGCTGTGAACGTGGGTGTGCAAATATCTCTGAGACCCTGCTTTCAGTAAGATGGGGAAGACTTACAAACTAAGTAGAGAAAGCCATCAAAAAGAACTCTTTTAGAAAGTAACCCTGGCGGTAGAAGCTCAATACATACCCTATTTATGCAGAGCATTTATGGAGATCTCCCAGGCATTGTCCTACTTTATGTAAAGTATTGGTATGCCATTGAATCCATCAAAATAAACATGACCTGATGGTTATTCACCACATTTGCCAGTGAGAAAATCAAGGCTCTGGGTTACAAATGGGCTGTGGAGAGACTCACCAACCACACATACACACAAATGATTAGGAAACAAAATTCCCATGGGAGCTGGGCACCCTTGGGCACTGACTACTCACTGATTTGGACATGGGAATAAAAGAAAACAATTCAGTTGTTAAGAAGAAAGAACAGGGTGACATCAAGAACTATCGCTCAAATTACTCGTATGTGTAAGGGCTTAACACAGCAAAACTGCATCATCCAAGGTCCCTAAAAGAACTCAGAGGTTTGACTCCAGGTATGTTCGTGGCCTTTAAAAAAAAAAAAAAAAAATCCCAGGTAAGTATATCTTTGCATGTACTGGAGAAATTAATAAGACCTATCATGTCCTACTCAACATTTCATCTTTCATTTTACATTCTCAAAAATCCTATGGATCATTCAAAGCAATGATCCATTTGGCAGCTGAGGAAATTAATGGCCAGAAGGGAAAAACGATTTGCCCTATGCCACCTGGCTGCTTAGTACCAAGGCTGCAACTAAAATGTGAACGTTTCTGCTTTGATCACCCTTGCAGAGATAGATAGCATAGTCTTGAGTGAGTGGGTAGTGTTTCTATTCAATCAGTCTCACCTTCCTCAGAGATTCATACCCAAACTTAAGAAGCTAGCGCCAGTTAAACAATGAAGCAGAGAATATAAGTGCATTTTAAGTAGCATTCATACACTCAAAAATACTGGGTACCAACTATGTGCCAAACACTTAGCAAAGCAGGGGGAAAGAATCCCTGTACTTAGATAGAAAATAAAGTAGTAAGTAAAATATAAACTATGTCAGGTACGGTAAGTATTATGGGGGAAAAAATGAAGCAGTAAAGGAGAAATAATGAGTGCTAAGGAAGGGAAAGAGATTTCTTTTTAAATAGGCCGGGGCGGGGGGGGGGGGGGGGGGAGGCACAAAGAAACCAACTCTAAGCACTGATCTGAAGGAGGAAGGGAGCAAGAAATGTCCTTTATCTGGGAGAACATTCCAGGTAGTAAGAACGGCAAGTGCAGAAATTCTGAGCCTACAGAAAGATGTCTACTACATTCTAAGAGCAGAAAGGAGGTCAGAGTGAAAGAAGCAGAGTGTGGGAGGGGAAAAGTAGGAAATGAGGTCAAAGGTGACAGGATGCCAAATTGTGTAGGGATTTACAGGGTATTGTAAGAATTTGGGCTTTTACTGAGAGGGAAAACCATTGAAAGATTTTGAGAAGTAAAATGACTAATATTTTTAAAGAATCCCTTTAGCTTCAATTTTGAGAATATTCTGTTGGGGAGTAAGGGAGTTTTGAGAATAGATTATAGGGAAGCGAGAGGGACAATTTAGAAGGCCATTGCAATTCTGCAAATGAGAGACAATGGTGGCTTGGGAAAAGTGCAAGCAGTAGATTGATGAGGTGTCTGGATATAATCAGACAGGGTGGCACCCAGGATTTGAGTTGATTGATACAGGGTATAAGCAAAAGGAATTAGGGGACTCCAAGATTTTTGGACTGCGCGATTTAAAGAATAGAGTTGTCATTTACTGAAATGGCAAAGCCTGGGACGGGCAGGTTGGGAATTGAAAGCGCTGCGAAATTCAGGATGGGAGACGTTACGTTTGAAATGCTTATTACCATATGAAAATATCAAGGCAGATATTTGGGTCTGGAGTTGAGAAGAAAAGTCTAGGCTGGATTTGGGAGACCCTAGCATGTAGAGAGTTTTAAAAGCCATGAGATCATCTAGACAAGAAGTGTAGACAAAAATTTGTAAGAGTTATCTAAAGACTGAGCCCCGACGCATTCCATTCTAGCATTTAGGGATTGAGACAGTAATGAAACTAGCAAAGGAGACAGAAAGGGCAGCCACTGAAATAAGGGGAAACCAAGAAAGTAAACTGGGAAGAGCAACCAAGTCAATTGCTAATGGGCTAGAATTGACTGTTGGCCACAATATTGGAGTGGTGAGGACGGAAGCCTGATTGGAACGGGTTCAAAAAAGAATGGTGGGAACAGAACTGGAAAGAAGGGGGAGAGATCATTTGGAGGAGGAGTTTGATTGTAAGGGTAGGGAAGCAGAAAAGGGGAGTGATACTTTTAAGGGACAGGTGGGCCAAAAGAACTTATTATTTCATCCAAAATATTTTAGTATTCCTAGAAGATAAGATTCTTTTTAATTTTTTTTAAATGTTTATTTCAAGAGAGCGCATGAGCAGGAGAGGGACAGAGAGAGGAGAGATTCCCAAGCAGCCTTTGCACTCAGTGCACAGCCAAATGTGGGGCCTGACCTCACCAACCTTGAGAGCATGACCTGAGGTGAAATCAAGAGTTGGGACACTCCAGGGACGCCTGGGTGCCTCAGTTGGTTAAGCAGCGAACTTCTGCTCAGATTGTGATCTTGCAGCTGGTAGGTTCAAGCCCCATGTCGGGCTCTGTGCTGACAGTTCAGAGCCTGGAATCGGCTTTGGATTCTGTCTCCCTCTGTCCTTCCCCCATTCGTTGTCTCTCTCTCTCTCTCTCTCTCTCTCTCTCTCTCTGTCTCTGTCAAAAATAAATAAATATTTAAAAAAGTAAAAAAGAGTTGGACACAACCGACTGAGCCACCCAGGTGCCCCAGGATTCTTTTAAATATAACCTTTCTGGGGGCGCCTGGGTGGCGCAGTCGGTTAAGCGTCCGACTTCAGCCAGGTCACGATCTCGCGGTCCATGAGTTCGGGCCCCGCGTCGGGCTCTGGGCTGATGGCTCGGAGCCTGGAGCCTGTTTCCGATTCTGTGTCTCCCTCTCTCTCTGCCCCTCGCCCATTCATGCTCTGTCTCTCTCTGTCACAAAAATAAATAAACGTTGAAAAAAAAAATTTATAAATATAACCTTTCTGTTGTTAGCACAGAGCCTGCTTCAGATTCTCTGTTCCCCTCCTCTCTCTCTGCCCCTCGCCAGCTTGTGCTCTCTCTCTGTCTCAAAAATAAATAAACATTAAATTTTTTAAAAATATAACCTCAATACCACCATCACACCTAAAAATTTAATAATACCTAGTCTCATGATCTACCTGGTCAATCTTCAGACTTCCCAAATTGCCTCATAATTTTTGTTGCTATAAGGTTTATTGAGATATAATTCATATACTATATAATTCATCCACTTAAAGTATATAATTCTAGGGCACCCTGGGTGGCTCAGTCGGTTAAGCATCCAACTTCAGCTCAGGTCGTGATCTCACAGTTCATGGGTTCCAGTCCCATATCAGGCTCTGTGCTGACAGCTCAGAGCCTGGAGCCTGCTTCAGTTTCTGTGTCTCCCTCTCTCTCTGCCCCTCCCTCACTTGCATTCTGTCTCAAAAATAAACTAAAAAAATTTTTACATGTAGCTTTCCAGTTGTCCCGCCATCATTTGTTGAAAAACCTATTCTTTCTCCATTGCCCTGCCTGGGCACCCTTGTCCAAAACCAATGGACTATAAATATATGGGTTTATTTTTGGATTCTAAATCTATTTTCCATCAATGTATACATCTATTTTTATGCCAGTACACACTGTTTCAATTACTATAGCGTTGTAGTTCATGAAATTGGGCAATGTGAGTCCTCCAACTTTGTTTTTCTTTTCCAGTTGTTTTGGCTATTTAGAACTCTTTGAAATTCCATATAAATTTTCCAATCAGTTTGTCCATTTCTGCAAAAAAAAAAAATTCGGTTGTGATTTTGGTAGGAATTTACTGAATCTGTAACAACAATCAATTTGAAGATTGTTGCCATCTTAATAATATGAAGTCTTTTGGTTCAAGACCATAGAATGCCTTTCCATTCATGTAGATCATCTTTAATTGCTTTCAACAATGTTTTGTAATTTTCCTAGTATAAGTTTTACATTTCGTTTATTAAATCTATTCCTATATATTTTCTTTTTGATGTAATTATAAATGGAATTATTCGTTTCATTTTCAGATTATTCATTGCAAGTGTATAGGTATACAATTAATTTTTGTATATTGATCTTGTATCTTGCAACCTTGCCAAACTCATTGATTATTAGTGAATTCCTGAGCATTTTCTGTTTACAAAATCATGTCATCTGCAAATAGAGATTGTTTTTCCTTCTTCCTTTCCAGTCTGCATCCCTTTTATTTCATTTTCTTGACTGATTTTTTTCCAGCTAGAACCTCTAATACAATGTTGAAAAGAAGTGGTGAGAGTGGACATCCTTGTCCCTGATCTTAGGGGGAAAGCATTCAGTTTTTTACCATTAAATATGATGTTAGCTGTGCGTTTTTCACATATGGTCCTTTTTTTTTTTTTTTTTTTTTTTTTTTTTTTTTTTTAGTGTATTTGTTTTTGAGAGAGAGAGAGCATGTGCGAGGCAGAGGAGGGGCAGAGAGAGGGAGATAAATCTTTGCCATGCTGTCAGCAAAGAGCCTGATGCGGGGCTTGAACTCATGAACCACAAGATCATGACCTGAGCCAAAGTCAGATGCTTAACCAACTGAGCCACAGAGGCACCCCAACATCCATTCTTTCTTAAACGTCTTGTAGAATTCACCAGTGAAGCCATCTGGGCCTTGGATTTTCTTTGTGGGTAGTTTTGTTTTATTTTGCTTTGTTCTTTTATTACTAATCTCTTGTTATAGATCTGTTCAGGTTTTCTGTTTCTTTTTTTGTAAGATAATTTATTGTCAAATTGGGTTCCATACAACACCGAGTGCTCATCCCAACAAGTGCCCTCCTCAATGCCCATCACCCACTTTCCCCTCTCCCCCACCCCCCCATCCACCCTCAGTTTGTTCTCAGTATATGTGCTGCCAAAGCGAGCACTCTGTTCTCAGTATCCAAGAGTCTTATGGTTTGCCTCCCTCCCTCTCTGTAACTTTTTTTTTCCCTTCCCCTCCCCCATGGTCTTCTGTTAAGTTTCTCAGGATCCACATATGAGTGAAAACATATGGTATCTGTCTTTCTGACTTATTTCACTTAGCATAATACCCTCCAATTCCATCCACGTTGCTGCAATTGGCCAGATTTCATTCTTTCTTATTGCCAAGTAGTATTCCATTGTATATATAAACCACATCTTTATCCATTCGTCAGTTGATGGACATTTAGGCTCTTTGCATAATTTGGCTATTGTTGAAAGCGCTGCTCTAAACATTGGGGTACACTTGCCCCTATGCATCAGCACTCCTGTATCCCTTGAGTAAATTCCTAGCAGTGCTATTGCCGGGTCATAGGGTAGTTCTGTTTTTAATATCTTGGGGAACCTCCCCACTATTTTCCATAGCAGCTGCACCAGTTTGCATTCCCACCAACAGGGCAAGAGAGTTCCTTTCTGTTTCTTCTTGAGTCAGTTTCAGTACTTTGTGTCTTTCTATGAATGAATCCACTTCATTTAAGTTGTCTAATTTGTTGGCATTCGGTTGTTCAGACTGTTACGATCTTTTTTTATTTCTGTAAGTTTGGTATTAATGTACCTGTCTTATAATTATTTTATTACAGTTTGTGCATATCAGGATCCAAATACCAATACATGTCATTTAAGTTATTTTTCTCTTAGGTCTCTTTAGATCCCCCCCACCCCATCTCATTTTTCCTTGATACTTATTAATTGCAGAAACCTAGTTATTTACCTTACGTATTTCCCACATTCTAGATTTTCCTGATTGTGTTCCTGGGAGTCTCTAACATGCTCTTCTACCCCCTAGATGCTTGATAGTGCTGTATGCCTTATTCTGATTCAAGTTTGAGTTTTTTGGCACAACTCCCTCATGCATCCATCAGAAGGCACCTAATTTCTCTTTGTCTCTCTTTGTGAAGTTGGCAGTAATTAATGACCGTTGCCTAAGTTCCTTGTTACAAATGAATAGTTCAACTGAAGTCAGAGTAAGTGGATACCCATTGATCCAGAGTATATGGGATCCTAGGTAAACATCTTTAGTAAATTATGTTTCCCCTTTGGCCTCAGTGTTCTTATCTATAGAATGGGGGAGCGCCTGGGTGGCTCAGTCAGTCAAACCAAAACTGATTTTGATTTCAGCTCAGATCATGATCCCAGGTGTGTGGGATCAAGCCCTGTGTCAAGCTCTGTGCTGAGCGTGGAGCCTGCTTAAGATTCTTTCTCCCTCTCTCCCTCTGCCCCTCTCCCCGCTTGCTCTTTATAAAAAATTTTCAAAAAAAATTTTTTTTGTAAGAGAGAGAATGTGGATATAAACTATAAGGGACCTCTAAGGTTTCTTGCTATTCTAATACACTCTGACTAAACGCTTAAGTAGTGAACTTAATCCCTAGCAGATACAATTTCGGTGGGTTAAAAAGGATCCGCTAACATTGTATTATTCTTCCCATCAAACCACTTCCCATCAAAGCCTAAGTTTAATCAATCATTAAATCCAATCATCTATATAGCAAAGTCAGGTAAAATCATTGTGAGAGTAGGGAGACTGTCAGAAGCCTTGGTTCCTGGATTCTAGGTCGGGCCGTGCCTGCTCTCAGCGGGTCACATTCTCCCTCAGTGTCCTATCCACAAAATAAAAGATTATGCTAGTGTTCTCTAAAGGTGTACAAGCTTTATGGTGTTATGTCCTTTTTAAAATTTTTCCCCACAGTTTTTGAGGATATTTTTATTAATATCTTCAGCCCTACCCTTTTTTTTTTTTTAATGTTTATTTACTTATTTTGAGAGAGAGAACATGTATGCATGAGTAGGGGAGGGGCAGAGAGAGAGGGAGAGAGAATCCCAAGCAGGCTCCGTGCTGTCAGCACAGAGCCCAACGTGGGACTGCGTCTCACAAACCAAGAGATCATGACCTGAGCCAAAATCAAGAGTCAGGCGCTTAACCAACTGAGCCACCCAGGCACCCCAGGCCCTCCCTGTTTTTATCTGTTTTATATTCCACTGAGCAACTGATTGACAGGTGCCTGCCCTAGGTATCAATTCGTGTGTGAAGTGCATCTTTGACATAGAAAACTTTTTGGAAGTGAATACATTCAAATATTAGCAAGTGGTTGTCTGTGGGTGGTAAAATTGTTGGTCATTTTTAAAATTTATGTCTGTATTCTTCATTTTGTTCTATCAGCATACATTTTTGCAATTTTTCGAAAGTCATTCTTTTTTTTTTTTTAATTTTTTTTTAACGTTTATTTATTTTTGAGACAAAGAGAGACAGAGCATGAACAGGGGAGGGTCAGAGAGAGGGAGACACAGAATCTGAAACAGGCTCCAGCTGAGCTGTCAGCACAGAGCCCGACGTGGGGCTCGAACTCACGGACCGCGAGATCATGACCTGAGCTGAAGTCGGCCACTTAACCGACTGAGCCAGCCAGGCGTCCCAAGTCATTCTTAAAAGATTTGATAGCATGCCCTAATGAACGAATCACCAGACCCTGGGTAAGAAGATTTCTTTCTCTTCCTATGATTCCATTAGGCAGTACCCTCCATTGTAGGTTAGCCTAAATACTTTAGTAATAGGTACTTACATTTAATTGGATGGCTTTACTTAATCTTCTTTGATAATCTCAGTGGAAAAAAAAGGTTTTTATGCCGACAGAAATTAAAATTCAAGAATAGCAACAATGCATATTGTTATCATCTGCCATCACCCATATGGAATCTGAATTTGCACTTGGGAAACAGACAGTCTCTTGGCTAGAGAAGTAGCGAGTGTTACAGAAATATTTGGGCAAAGGCAGGGTGTGTCTTTTGTATGTGATGAAAACAGGAGATCAGAAACTAGTTTGCTAAACTGTTCATAACCACTCCCTGTCTCAGTATTTGACTTACCTGCTAAGTACCACCCACCTAAAGGAGGCAATACAGGTGTCTGACTTCCCTCTCATGGGTTTCCTCACCTGGCAAGGTCTTATGCTGCTCATATGCCCATCTTTTTTTAAATTAATGTTCACTTACTTATTTTGAGAGAGAGAGTGCAGGAGCGCAGGGGAGGGGCAGAGAAAGAGGAAGAGAGAACTTCAAGTAGACTCCATGCTGTGAGCACAGAACCCAATGCAGGGCCCCATCTCACAAACCCTGAGATATGACCTGAGCTAAAATCAAGAGACGGATGCTTTACCAACTAATCCACCGAGGCTGCCCCGCTTTTTTTTTAAGTAGGCACCACACCCAGTATGGAACCCAACACAGGGCTTGAACTCACGATCCTGAGATCAAGACCTGAGCTAAGACCAGAGTCGGATGCTTAACCAACCCAGGCACCCAAATGCTGCCCATATGCCCATCATTAGACACCACAGTGGCAGTTACTAGAGAACTGCCCTATGGCCATCGAACTCACTGTGTGACCTAGACAAGTCACTTAGCCTAGTCTCAAGCACCAAGGACACTTCATCTTTAATGAAGAGGACAGTCCTAGTTTCCAATATTATCATAGCTAGTGAAATTGATATTAGAAAAACCCACTTGTCAATAACAATGGCAGTATGAAAGCCTGTGTACTTACCATCAGAAGCATGACAAATCCAGGTGGTTCAATGATGGCTCTGATGCAAAACAAATGATTAAATAGCCCTTTAAACATTATCCCATTGTACAACATGTCATAATCTGGATTTGCTCAGGCTTTTTGGAGACTATTCCTCACACTTCATAAGAACAAAGGACAAATGCCAAAGAGTAAGTAACCAGACATATTTGTCAGTAAGTTGACAGTTTTGGGATTTCAACTGCCATCAGTGAGATCTCTCAAGCAACATTGGTCCGTGCCAGTTCTCAGATGGACTCCTGTGCCAGTGGCCTAATCAACCCATCCAAATAAGAGACTTTTACAGACTTTCAAAACCAAGTGAAGTGCCTTTATTTTTACATTATCTAATAGCCTCTCCTTTGCCAGAACTTGACCTGCCCTTGGGTATGCATAGCTGAAAAGATACAATTTTTACAGTCTAAGAAGTCAGTTTAGTAAGGAAAAGAAATTACTAGACTATGTAATTACTACAATGATGGAACATAAAAGGGGGCACTTAGCAAGTGTGGATGGGTCAAAGCTAAGGAGGAATGAAGGGAATGTTCTTGAGCTATACCAAACAAAACATTGAAACTCACCATTTTGACACTCAGGATCTCAGAGCTACAATGATGATTTCGACCAGTTCCCACTTGGACAGGGTTTATTTATTCTAATAATTTCAAGCAACTCGGGGTGCCCGGGTGGCCCAGTCGGTTGAGCGTTCCACTCTTGATTTCAGCTCAGGTCATGATCTCATGGTCCGTGGGATTGAGCCCTGCATTGGACTCTGTGCTGGTGGTACGGAGCCTGCTTGGGATTCAAATACTGGGATTCTCTGCCCCTCGGCTGCTCCCTCTCTCAAAATAAATAATACTAATTTTGAGCCACTCTAAATCTTTCCATTTTAACAAGGTCGTTTAGAGTTTCACAGATAAAGTTTCCAAAAATGGGCCTGTTTTGACACGTGGACCATCACATACATATACACACTTGTCGGTCATGGCAGCAAAGTGAGAACAGAGTTCGTTAGCTAGATCAGAATGTGTCAGTGAAGCTGCCCCACTACGTCTGCTTTAACAGAATAACAGCTCCCTGCCTACATTTGTTCATTTGTATTAAGGATTAAATAATTCCAACTATCTCTTGTAAATTGCAGGGTATGCCTGGTTGTCATGCATGGGAATCTTTACTACCCCCAAATTGCACAATTGTGTTTCTTCTCATTTTGTTTTTGCCACATTGATTATATCATGTAGTACTTGAAATAGAGGTGGAGTCTGTCACTCTGCCCGCTGGCAATTTAAGAGTTAAATGATGTAGGGGCGCCCTAGGTGGCTCAGTTGGTGGGGCGACTGACTCTTGATTTTGGCTCGGGTCATGATCCCAGGGTCGTGGGATTGAGCCCCATGTCAGTGTGGAGCTGAGTGTGCTGAGTGTGGAGCCTGCTTGAGATTCTGTCTCTCTCTCCCTCTGCCCTCTCCCCTGCTCATGTTCTCTCTCTCTCTCTCTAAGATAAAAAAATAAATAAAATTTAAGTGACGCATTAAGAAATCAGCAAGTTTTTAAATTATAAGATTTGTGTTTGCCATATTTCCTAGCTGGTGTTATTTATTTAGAGTTTTCCTGTTCCTGGATAATTTCATCTCGCCTTCTGATGTTTGCAGTGACTCAAGTCCTTTTTCTCCTTTTCAGATAATCTCCTTCTATTCATGCCATGTGTTCTAGTTTTCCTTATTGCTTCATCTAATTTCTAAGTAAATCATAGCATACACAATATGAGTTGTTCACAGTCACTAAACCAATATCCTCAAATGTATTTTGATTTTCTCAGTTCCCAAAATCTGCCTTTGCACGTGTGTGATTTAGGTATAGAACTCTTCTACGAACTCCTCTGTCTCATGCACTTGACTGCACTTCTCTGGTCATCTACCACACTGCACTGGCATTCTGAGTCATCTGGGGTTAGGCACCCTCCCTGCTATTAACTGTGTAATATTTAAATTGCACTTACCAGTCTTCTTTTGAATTCAAACACCACGTGAATTAAACTGACGGTAGTTGCTTTCAACCTGTAATTCCTGATTGCCGCAGGTAGTTGCCAACTCTTGAAACTAACAGGTTTGACTAGAAGCCGACAGTTCTTAACTCTCACAGAACTTAATATTTTACACTTATATAAATTAAGAAGGCAAGATCGTACCTTAAAAATCAGGACTCTTTGTTCATCGATAACACAGTATCTCAATTTAAACAAAAAGTATTTGCACCATACCTCAGAGAATAAATTAGATTCCTCTTGGTGCCAAGCAGGGGGAAAGAAGGAAAATTTTACTACAAAGAGATTACCAACCACTGCTAAGGGATTTACCAGACAACTGCTGGTATAAATTACAAAGATAAGGCTCATCTGTACCTAGATGAGAAGCCAGGACATTTGCCTAATGGCAAGTGGGGTAATCTAACCCTGAACTTTCAACTTGGGCATATGAAAAATCTAGCATCCCTAAAAACTGTCCAGAGATTTGAGTTCATCAGTATTTATCCAACCAGCTTGGTGGAAATGATAGAAGAGAAAAACTTTAGAGCCGAGGAATTTTTTGACAAAGCCTCAGAATCTGCCCGAGAATCACAGAAGGTTGGATTGAGAAGGTACCTTACAGATCATTTCATCAACCACCCTTATTTGACTGAGAAAACCGGAGGCCACAGAAAACCGGAGATTCACTTACAGTCTTGCAGTCCTGGTTAGTGGCAGATTCAGAACTAGATCTGGGTGATCCTGACCCCATTTCAGTAGTCTTACAGCTAGAAGACAAGAACATTTGGACCCTCTTCCAGAACGTAGCCTATAGCCAGCTACTGAATACCCCTTTCTCTGAAAATTGGGCAAACAGGCTGAAATATTTTGAAAAGAAAACACTGATTTATAAAGTGGGAAGAAATTCCTGTACAGACTTGCTAACTGGAAGCAAGTCATTGGCTTCCCCAAGACAAAGGAGAGTCTTAGTCATGAGGTTAAAGTTCAAAACTGATTGTGTCTCCAGCCTGAGAGCTGACAACCTTTTTTAGAAGCAGTACACTGAAATTAGAACCGAAGAAAGCAGTTTACAGAAACTTGAATTCAGGGCTATCTCACGACACTGGGAGTTATTTTGTAATTGTTTGCATTTAATGAAGTATCGGGCATACAAAAAAGAATAGAAACTGTGATGAATTTCTCGTGTTGCCTCACCTGACCCCATTTCTACCTCTCCCTCCTGAATTTGGCACTTATATGTTCATACCTGTTCTTGTGTTTTTCCTACATATGAACATATCCATAAGTGATGCTAATCCTAACATCCGTAAGTATTATTTTCATATTTTAAGTTTTATATAAATGCTATCATATTGTATATATCTTTCTGCAACTCACCCCCCCTTCTCAACACTGTGTTTTTGAGATATATCTTATGGATAAATAGGATAGCTGGAGTGTTAGGTTATTTTAACTACTCTATGGTATTCTACTATATGAATGTTTTGACATTTCTCTAATCTATTAATGGACATCTAGTACGTTTGCAGGATTTTAGTTTTGTTTTATTTGCTGGGGTTTTTTTTAATTTTTTTTTTTAACGTTTATTTTTGAGACAGAGCATGAACAGGGGAGGGTCAGAGAGAGAGGGAGACACAGAATCTGAAACGGGCTCGAGGCTCTGAGCTGTCAGCACAGAGCCCGTCGTGGGGCTTGAACTCATGGACCGCGAGATCATGACCTGAGCCGAAGTCGGACGCTTAACCTACTGAGCCACCCAGGCGCCTCATGGGTTGTTTTTTTTTTTTTTTTTTAACCTTGCTATATAAACATTTTTATAAACCCCTCTATTGATGCTTATATGCAAGAGTTTCTCTAGTGACATTTACGAGGTCTTACCATATGCATGTCTTCAACCTGACAAACATATCTCAAAAATAACCAGCAGACTATGAGCGTGTCCAATACTCGCACTATGTATTTTCAGAGTTTGTAATGTTTTATGAATTTTTAAGAGTCTCAAATGGTATTTCCTTAATGGTGTTAAGTTGTTTCCCGGATTCCTCATGGGGCTGAGCGTCTTTCCACATGTTCACTGGTGATTTGGGTCTCCTTTTCTGCCTGAACCACTTTTCAGGCAAGCTTTGTCTTTTTGTTACTGATTTTTAGAAATCCTTCCATAGTCAGGATATAAATTTTTCATGGTTATATGCGGCAGTTTCTTCTCTCCATCTGGAATTTGATTTTTTACTTTTTTATCATGGTATCTTTTTATGAGCAAGTTTATCAATCCTTTCTTTTTGGTGTACACTTACTATTTTGTTGTTTGTTTGTTTTGTTTTGTTTTTAGAGAGAGAGAGCCAGAGCACAAGCCGGGAAGAGAGGCAGAGAGAGAAAGAGAGAGAATCTCCCCTCAGTGTGGAGCCTGACGCAGGGCTCAATCCCACGACTCTGGGATCATGACCTAAGCAGAAATCAAGAGTCGGACATTCAACTGACTGAGCCACCCAGGTGCCCCGATTGTTTTTTCTTCTAAAAACAAATCTGTCCCCATTCTAAGGTCTTAAAGATATTCTCCTTTGGTTCCCTCTAGTTTTTTTTTAAGTGTGGGTGGGGTTTTTTGTTTGGTTGGTTGGCTTTACAACCTTCAGGCCTTTTACACACGTAGAATTTACTTTGTGTTTTTTGGATATGTTTTTGTTTTTAAGTAAACTCCACACCCAATGTAGGGTTTGAACTCATAACCCTGAGATCAAGCTTCACATGCTCTATCAACTGAGCCGGCCAGGCACCCCTCACATAGAATTTACTTTTATATGTGGTGTGAGGTAGGAAACTAATTTTATTTTTTCCCAAATTGACAACCAATTGTTTTGAAACCTTTTGTTGACAATGCTATCCTTTTCCCAAAGGTGGGTAACGCTACTTTGATACACATTCTGGATTCTCTTTTCGTTCCGTTAGGTTATTCTTTCATCCCTGTGCCTTAATGCACATCTTAATTACCATACCTTGTTGCTAAGTTACATCGTCTGGAAAATAAACCCCCACCGTCAAGTAAACACAGTGGCAGCTACCAGTATTTGAGCCATCTCGCTGGAACCCTCCCCCCACCCCAAAGAGGATGCATACTGCAAGAAGGAAAACCCAGAAAGAGGCAGTGGGGTAGTGGGGCCTGCCACTGGGTAGTGAGTGGCAAAGTTGGAACCCTGAACTGGAGATTGATATCCTGTACCAAGAGACCATGCTCTGTGGAGACCTGTGGGGCACTTCAGCAGCACACATAGCAAAACCAGAACGATACAGAGATTAGCACGGCCCCTGCACAAGTATGACACACACGTGTCACAGAGCTCACACGTGTGTCCCATGACAGATCCGCACTTTGGATAACTGCCCACAGAAGGCCTTGTGGTCGGTCAGCGTTACTAAGTACAGCAACAGCAACCGACAGAGAATTCCAGTTGCTCCTAGTGAAGTAAAAAGACATTTGTTGTGAAAATTGAGTAGAAAACAATTCCATTTATAATAGCATCAAGAATAAAATACTTAAGGGGAGCCTGGCTGGCTCAGTCTGTTGAGCGTCCGACTCTGGCTCAGGTCATGATCTCGCAGTTGACGAGTTTGAGCCCCGCGTCGGGCTCTGTGCGGACAGCTCAGAGCCTGGACCCTGCTTCGGATTCTGTGTCTCCCTCTCTCTCTGCCCTCCCCCACTCATGCTCTGTCCCTCTCTGTCTCAAAAATAAAGATAAACATTAAAAAAATAAAATACTTAAGAACTGATTTAACAAAAGAAGTAGAAGATTTGTATACTGAACATTGTTTTGGTATTTTTAAGTTTATTTTACTTATTTTCAGAAAGAGAAAGAACATGGGAGGGGCAGAGAGAGAGAGGGAGAAAGAATCCCAAGCAGGCTCCACACTGACAGAGGGAACTCTGAATACTGAACGTTGTTGAAAGAAATTAAGGAAAACCTGGGGTCCCTGGGTAGCTGAGTCAGTTAAGTGACTCTTGATTTCAGCTCAGGTCATGATCTCACTGTTGTGGGATCAAGCCCCACATCGGGTTCTGCGCTGACAGCATGGAGCCTGCTTGGGATTCTCTCCCTCTATCTCAAAAATAAATAAACTTAAAAAAAAAAAAAAAAGGACTCTAAGTAGGTTGAAAACCTACATGTAAGATCTAAACTATAAAACCCTACAAGGAGGAGCACCTGGGGGGATCAGTTGGTTGAGCATCCAACTCTTGATTTCGGCTCAGGTCGTGATCCTGGGGTTGTGAGATCGAGCCCTGCGTTGGGCTCCATGCTGAGCGTTGATCCTTGAGATTCTCTCTCTCCCTCCCTCTGTCCCTCTACCCAACTTGTGCTCTCTCTCTCTCTCTCTAAACAAAAACAAAAACTCTCGAAGGAAAGCACAAGAATAAATCTTTTTTTTTTAATGTTTATTTGCGTTTGAGAGAGAGAGAGCATGGGGGGGCGGGGGGGGATGCACAGAGGTTCCGAAGCAGGCTCTATGTTGATAGCAGAGAGCCCTATGAGGGGTCGAACTCATGAACCATAAGATCATGACCTGAGACAAGTCAAGAGTCAGATGCTTAACCGACTGAGCCACCCAGGTGCCCCAAGAATAAATCTTAATTTGCTTTTCCTCAGATTAAGCAATGGTTTATTGGATATGACACCAAAAACAGGCAAGAAAAGGAAAAACAGATAAGTTGAATTACATTAAAATGTTAAACTTTTGTGCTTCATAGGACACTAGAAAGGAAAAAAAAGGTAACCCAGAGAATGGTAAAAAAATATTCACAAATCATATGTCTGATAAATGTCTAGTATCCAGAATATGTAAGGAACTGTTATAATTCAATACTAAAAAGACAAGTAACCTAATTTAAAAATGGGCAAATGATCTGAATAGACATTTCTCCAAAGAAATGTGCAAATGGCCAATGAGCCCAGGAAAAGATAATAGTCGTTAGGGAAATGCAAATGAAAACCATATTGAGATACTACACACACTCACTAGAATGGCTGTAATTTCAAAACAAAACAAAGCAACAGACAATACCAAGAACTGGTGAGGATGTGGAGAATTGGAACCCCTGGGTATGTAAAATGATGCAATTGCTTTGCATAGCGCTCAGCATGGCAGTTTCTCAAAAAGTTAAAGAGAGTCAGCATATGATCCAGCAGTTCTAGCCCTATGTATATACACAAGAGAATGTTAAGCATTTATCTACACAAAATATTGTACACTAAGGTTTGTAGCAGCGGTATGCATAGTAGCTAAGGAGTGGAAACACCCCAGCTAATGAATAGACAAGTAAGATGTGATGTATCATTACAATGGAATGTTATTGAGCCACGAATAGAAAACTGTGAAAACATTATGCTAACTGAAAATAGGCAGAAATAAAAGGCCACATATTGTATGATTTCCTTTATATGTAATGTCCAGAAAACAGTAGATTACTGGTTGCCTAGGGCTAGGGTAGAGGGCGGGT
Organism: Herpailurus yagouaroundi; assembly: GCF_014898765.1. NCBI lineage: Eukaryota > Metazoa > Chordata > Mammalia > Carnivora > Felidae > Herpailurus > Herpailurus yagouaroundi. The sequence continues at coordinate 8,789,425 of NW_024412395.1, read as the reverse complement.
TGGGGGACTGGAGGCATTCCTTTGGGGCATGATGAAAATGTTCTGGAATGAGGGGTGATGGTTGCAACCTTGTGAATATACCAAAAACTACTGAATTGCACACTCTAAAACACAGAGTTAATGACCTGTGAATTATAACTCAATAAAGAAAGAAATTACCTCAAAAAAGATGTTTGCATCTTTTTATCCTCTATTTTCCATCTCCAATACCCAAAGAGCTAGAACCAAAAGTGGGACAAGGAGGAGAAAGTCAATTAGCAGACCATGCTGCACACAAGGTCCCAGTAGCCTACTCTATGAAGAGGAAGATTGCTTTGAATTAGATATGAAAAATAAAAGAGTTAAACCAGACTGGGTTGTTTCACTGACCAAAAGTGATGGAAATATAATGATAGGTGCCTCAAACATCATTTAGGCATGAGACGGAAGGCTTATCAGGGCACAGCGGAAGGTGGGGATGACGCAAGAAATAAAATCATTTCACGCAATTCGCGTGTGAAACTTCTCCATAAACTAGTTACACTAACGAATTCCTTGTGTGTCGGCAACACTAAATAAACGAAAGTTATAAGTGCTCTTCTTGTTTGGAGAGATGGAATGAGCGCACCAAAAGAATGAGAGGCGAAAGAGCAAGCCACTCCTAGATACCATTGCTTACAAAAGGAAACCAGGGACTCTTGGAGAAATGGCGGGTTCCAGGTTTGGAGCTGGGAACCTACAAGGCACGCTTGGGAATACTTACATTGAAAAAAAGCAAAGAAGCCTTCAAAGACGGGGTTATGTCCGAGGGACCCAGGAGCAAACTGAAAGGGGCCCCCACCACCCGAAGTTGAGATGATTGCCATTAATCCATTATTAGAAAATTGTTAATTAAAGGGAAAGAATTAAGCATTTACCCTGCCTTCCCAGTAAGAAATGTATCTCTGGGTAATGAAACGTTCCCACGTGATGAGGGAAAGCTCTTTGGAGAATGATGCCACCTAATTAATTTAGAGCAAATGAAGTTTACGTTTTGTCAGCTTTTATGAAATGGTTAATTCACACAATTATCAGCAGATACCAAAACTACTAGTTTAAAAAGTCTGATGGAAAACTTTGTATTTGCATCGTGTCAAACTATGGTCCCATCATACACAAAATTGTCCAATGGACACTATTACCGCCCTTTGCACAAGAATCATTGCCAGTAAACAGGGGCAACAACCACACACCAATGTGGTGTGTAATATGTAGTAAACAGCATGACCTATGAAACAATTCTTGTCAAAATATTTAAAATCAAGTCCAATCAAGATTTCAATCTAACTTCCAATTTACAGGGGGAAAGGACCAAGATAGATATTATCAAGAGGAAACAATCAGATGAACATAGAAGTTGAGAAATTCTGTAAGAGAACTGTCCTGACCTCTTCAACAAGTCATAGTCCTGCAACTGCTGATCTTGGGGTCATGAGTTTGAGCCCCACGTTGGGTATGGAGATTACTTAAATAAATAAACTTTAGAAATAATAATAAAAAAAATCAACTCTAGAAGCCATATCAGGAATATTACAGTATTCTGAATATGGACCAAGCAGTATATTTTTTTTAATTTTTTAAATATTTATTTTTGAGAGAGAGAGAACAACAGGGGAGAGGCAGAGAGAGAGAGAGGGAGGGAGAGAATCCTGAGCAGGTTCCACACTATCAGCACAGAGCCTGATGTGGGGCTTGGACTCAGGAACCGTGAGATCATGACCCGAGCCAAAATCAAAGTCGGAGGCTTAACTGACAGAGCGATCCAGGCACCCCGTGCAGTGTAGTTTTTTAATTCTTTTTTTAAAAATGTTTTTCTTAACATTTATTCATTTTTGAAAGACAGAGAGAGACAGAGCACAAATGGGGGAGGGCTAGAGACAGAGGGAGACACAGAATCCAAAGCAGGCTCCAGGCTGTGAGCTGTCAGCACAGAGCCCGATGCGGGGCTTGAACTCACAGACCGCAAGATCATGACCTGAGCCGAAGTCGGCCACTTAACCGACTGAGCCACCCAGGCATCCCTTTAATTCTTGTTAAATGTGTTAAGTGGAACAATTTTATTATGGTTGTATAGTAAAGATCTTTATTTTTTGGAGGCGCTTGCTAGACTATTTAAAGAAATTATACCTGTAACTTACTTAAAGTATTTCAACAACAACAAAAAGAGATGAAACATGGTGTCCAAACGTTACCTGTGAAATCTTAAGTGTTAGTTTCACGAGTGTTCATTATACTCTTCTTTTCTATGTGCTTGAAATTTTTCATAATAAAAATTTTTTAAGGAAAATAAAAATAGGGACCTGAAACAACTATAAAACCTCTCTCGGAGGCCATCTTTAATTCTTCAGTCCTCCCCAACAGTTAACCTTAAATTTGTATCATCTGCTCTGTTCTTTTTCCTGTGATCTAAACACTTAGTACATTATGCTTATTGATTCAAAATGTGATTACTATGCTTGTACAAATAATACATTAAGAAGTAAAAAGGGGGCGCCTGGGTGGCTCAGTCGGTTGAGCGTCCGACTTCAGCTCAGGTCATGATCTTGCAGCTCGTGAGTTCGAGCCCCGCGTTGGGCTCTGTGCTGACAGCTCAGAGCCTGGAGCCTGTTTCAGATTCTGTGTCTCCCTCTCTCTGACCCTCCCCCATTCATGCTCTGTCTCTCTCTGTCTCAAAAATAAATAAACATTAAAAAATTAAAAAAAAAAAGAAGTAAAAAGGTATAACTGTGTGTTAGGAAGCAAAACATCACTACTTATTTCATTGACTTAAAATTTTTTAGTGTTCTATTAGGTTTCCCCTATCAGTTCTTTTTTAAATTTTTTTTTTTTAAATTTTTTTTTCAACATTTATTTATTTTTGGGACAGAGAGAGACAGAGCATGAACGGGGGAGGGGCAGAGAGAGAGGGAGACACAGAATCGGAAACAGGCTCCAGGCTCCGAGCCATCAGCCCAGAGCCCGACGCGGGGCTCGAACTCACGGAGCACGAGATCGTGACCTGGCTGAAGTCGGACGCTTAACCGACTGCGCCACCCAGGCGCCCCGTCTTTTTTAAATTTTTATAACTCATTGAATTTTTATAACATTATACAGTTTTAAGACTCAAATAATGCAGAAACATAAGTCCCTTGTCTACCCTCTATCACTTAAGAATGAGTAGAAAACAAAGTTAAGAACAAAAATGATGAGAAAATGAGTAAAACCAAAATTGGCTCTTCAAAAAGAGTAAGACTTTTCTCAAGATATTAAAAAAAAAAAAAGACAAGAAAAAAGAAGCAAATAGATAAAAACAAAATGGGAAAGGAGAAATAACTGAAGATAAAGATGAGATGCAAATTATTAAATAATTTGGGGCACGAGGGTGGCTCGTTAGTGAAGCATCTAACTCTTGACATCGGCTCAGGCCATGATCTCTCAGTTCGTGGGATCGAGCTCCATGTGGGGCTTTGCACTGACAGTATGGGGCCTGCTTGGGATTCTCTCTCTGCCCTTCCCCTGCGTGCACTTAATGTTTTTATTTGTTTTTGAGAGAGAGAAAGAGAGTGCGCAAGCAGGGGAGGGGCAGAGAGAGATGGGACAGATGATCTGAAGCAGGCTCTGTGCTGACAGCCTACAACTCGATGTGGAGCTCGAACTCACAAACTGCACACTAGATCATGACTTGAGCCAAAGTCAGACACCTGACCGACTGAGCCACCCAGGCACCCCTCAAAATAAATACTTTTTAAAAGTTTTTTTTTTTTTAACATTTATTTATTTTTGGGACAGAGAGAGACAGAGCATGAACGGGGGGAGGGGCAGAGAGAGAGGGAGACACAGAATCGGAAACAGGCTCCAGGCTCTGAGCGGTCAGCCCAGAGCCCGACGTGGGGCTCGAACTCACGGACCGCGAGATCGTGACCTGGCTGAAGTCGGACACTCAACCGACTGCGCCACCCAGGCGCCCCTAAAAGTTTAAATTATACAATAATTTTATAACAAATATACCCCAATATTTTAAAACCCACAAAAAAATGAATAAATTTCTAGAAAAATAAAACTTCTAATGTTGATGAAAGTAGAAAGAGAAAATCGTAATAGACCAATAAACATTAAAGAAAATGAAACAGCAAATAAACACTTCTTCCAAAAACGCACTTGCCCAAACAGTTTTATAAGGGAGTTTTACTAAACTGTCAAGGGATAGTTCACTCTTATATATTATTTGTTTTAGAAAACAGAGAATAAGAAAAGTTTGCCAAGTTCATTTTCTTAGGCTAGTATAACTCTGAATCCAAAAACTGAATAGCGACATTATTAAAAATGTCAAGGGGTACCTGGGTGGCTCAGTTGGTTAAGCATCTGACTTCAGCTCGGGTCATGATATCACGTTCCTGAGTTCAAGCCCCACATCAGACTCTGTGCTGGAAGCTCAGAGCCTGGGGCCTGTTTTGGATTCTGTCTTGCCCTATCTCTGTGCCCCCCCCCCCACTCTCTATCTCTATCTCAAAAATAAATAAACCTTAAACAAAAATTTTAATGTCAATTTGCTGTCATATCTGAACACATATTTGAACATCCAATATAAAATATTAGCTACTGGAATTCAACACTTAATTTTAAAAAGTAGAGGGGCGCCTGGGTGGCTCAGTCGGTTAAGCGGCCGACTTCGGCTCAGGTCATGATCTCACAGCTCGTGAGTTCAAGCCCTGCATCGGGCTCTGTGCTGACAGCTCAGAGCTTGGAGCCTGCTTCGGATTGTGTCTCCCTGTCTCTCTTCCCCTCCCCCACTAATGCTCTGTTTCCCTCTGTCTCAAAAATAAATAAACATTAAAAAAAAAAAAGAAGAAGAAGAAGAAGAAATGCATTTTAGGAGCACCTGGGTGGCTCAGTTGGTTGAGCATCTGACTTCAGCTCAGGTCATGCTCGCGGTTTGTGAGCTCAAGCCCTGCTTTGGGCTCTGTGCTGACAGCTCAGAGCCTGGAGCCTGCTTCGGATTCTGTGTCTCCCTCTCTCTCTGCCCTTCCCCTGCTTGTGTTCTGTCTCTCAAAAATAAATAAATGTTAAAAAAGTAAAAGAAAAGAAATGCATTTTATATCCTAATCCAGCACACAAGTGCATGCACACATACACCATACATTTAATCAAAGGCGTGGGTTTTTTTGAAACAAGGTATCTTACTATGTTTAATGCTCTCTGACATTTTTCTATCATAATTCCTTTTTTTTTCTTTGAAAAGTGATCATGATGCAGGCTGACTGGCAGGATAGAAATCAAACTCAAGCCAGTAGGAAGCAACAGCCGACTTCATTGAAGACATAGAGAGAATGTGTAAATACAGACAGAGTGTCCAGGAGACTAGGAAAGGAAAGAAGGAGTCTCATCTCATCTTTGCTTGGGATCTGGGGTTTTTACTGAGGATTGTGGTTCGGTGCCCGTGATGTGTCTTCTCAGGCATCCAGGTACAAAGTTAAGTGTGCTGGTGTCCTTCTGTCACTTATGCCCTGGAGCCAGAGGTCTTGGTCAATCGGTGTGAAACAGGGTGATATCAAAAAAAACCCACCAGATGCCGAATAGAATCGAGGCAAGATTTTATTCACGGCCGGACCAAACCTGATCTCCTGATGTTAAGGAGAAAAGTGCAGAGAATGGCCCCGAACAAAGGCAACAGTGGGCTTATATGGATTTTAGCAAATCAGAATACATCATTATTTGGTTAACCAATTACAATCTACAGCATTTCATGGTAGCCAATTATATTGTGACACACAGACGTTAGTTTTGGCGGGAACCCATAAATTTTAAAGGTCTTTGTCCTAAGAGGGTTTAAAATGACCAATCATAGTTAGACACCTGAGATGCTGTAGGGCAGTGAGTACATGACTTTTTACCTGTTGTTCTTGCTAGGCCAGATCTTGGTAGAGGGGGTGGGGGAGCGTTTTGCATCCTAAGTTATCTATTTAGCAAGCAGGCAAGGTCACAGAAGTGAGATAGGGCGGTTAGCAATTTCTGATAACCCTAATAGGGAACTACATAAGCCTTTTATCTCAAATATTCATGAAAGGTGAGTTTAAGCTGAACTTCTATACAATAAGCTTTCTGATATCTTACAAGTTGACCTATTACACAGTGGTCTGGGAAAATGTTCATGACAACCCCACCTGGTCACTTCTTAGATGCCGATGGGCTGCAAAACTCCAAAGACATCATTAACTCCTTGACCTTTCCAAGGAGGACATACTGTAAGGTGTGTGTAGAGTGGGGGTAGGGGTCTCGGCAAGAATAGAAGAGGAAATGGAGCAAAAAAGGCAGTTCTTCATGGGGTCCCTTCAGTTTCCCTATCTCAGTCACAATTCACTAAATTAAATTTGCAACTCTTTGGTGGGTTGGAACTCAATGTTTGAAAAATATTGATTTAAACAAGTTATTTTGGGGAAGAGTAAAGCTGTAGAGAAGGTAAATTTCAGAGGTGAGAATAGTTATCAGAGAAATGTGGATACTAATCAGCAGGACTTTAAAAAGTAGATATAAATCGGGCGCCTGGGTGGCGCAGTCGGTTAAACGTCCGACTTCAGCCAGGTCACGATCTCGCGGTCCGTGAGTTCGAGCCCCGCGTCAGGCTCTGGGCTGATGGCTCGGAGCCTGGAGCCTGTTTCCGATTCTGTGTCTCCCTCTCTCTCTGCCCCTCCCCCGTTCATGCTCTGTCTCTCTCTGTCCCAAAAATAAATAAATGTTGAAAAAGTAGATATAAATCACCAATTAAAACGGGGGTGGGGGGTGGAGGGGGGAGATAAAGAGCACGTTAATAAAATCCGGAGGATGAAAAGGAAACAGACTGAATTCTCCCAAAGAAAGACAAAAAGTCAAATTGCGTTAAAAACCAAACCTAGCTATATGCTGATAACGAGTAAGGATAAAACAAGGCGATAAATGTTGAAATTAAAGGGACAAAGAGGCACCAAGAAATTACAAGCAAATAAAGCAAAATTAGTAAAAATTAAGGTAAAAAACATCAACCTAAATAGAGGGGTGTTATGTAATGATAAAAGGCACAATTAATGAAGGCGATCTAATAGTAATAAACCTGTATACACTACACAACTTAAAGAGTCGAAAACTAAAAATATTTTTAGTTTTAAAAATTTAAAAACTAAAAATATGCCTGGGGTATCCAAGTGGCTCAGTCATTTGAGAGTCCCACTCTTAATTCAGCTCAGGTCAAGATCCCAGGGTGGGGGGATTAAGCCCCATGTTGGACGCTGCACTGAGTGTGGAACCTGCTTAATATTCTCTGTTTCTCCCTATGCCCCTCACCCCACTTGCACTCAATCTCTCTCTAAAATAAATAAATAAAACTAAAGATATGCCTAATAGATAAAAATTAGTGAACCATGTAGAGAAAGTAGATAATACAATTTATATACAATTTAACAGAAGTATGGAGAAATGTCCCTCATGTAGAAAAAATCATATGTCCATGGAACATTTCCAAAAATTGATCATGTCTTTGGCAAAAAAAGTGTAATAATAGTAACAAATTTTAAAAAGCAGCAGCCTTATTTTTCTGATGATAATCCAACATGGTAAAAATAATACGTAAACAGAAAATCTAGGGGCGCCTGGGTGGCTCAGTCGGTTAAGCTTCTGACTTCAGATCAGGTCATGATCTCATGGTTTGTGGGTTTGAGCCCCATGATGGGTTCTATGCTGACAGCTCAGAGCCTGGAGCCTGCTTCAGATTCTGTGTCTCCCCCTCTCTCTGCCCCTCCCATGCTCATGCTCTGTTTCTCTCTCAAAAATAATTTAAAAACATTAAAAAAAAAACAACAGAAAATCTTAACTACCTGGAAATTAAGACATATACTCCCCAATAATTATTAGATCAAAGGACATGAAGGGGATCAGCCTTGTCACCCCAAAATATGCCCCTTTGGCATAAGGATTGTTTTGAATTGAAGGCAAATAGCTTCCTGCCCTCCATCCTTCAGTCAGAGAGCAGGGTGTAAGTTTCCCTTTGGGAGGGTAACACAAATTTCCATTTGTAAGGGTGTCTCCCTCTCCTATGGGGGGAAGAGAACTACTCCTAAGAGACAACTTTTTTTTTTTAATTTTTTTTTTTTAACGTTTATTTATTTTTGAGACAGAGAGAGACAGCATGAACGGGGGAGGGTCAGAGAGAGAGGGAGACATAGAATCTGAAACAGGCTCCAGACTCTCAGCTGTCAGCACAGAGCCCAACGCGGGGCTCGAACTCACGGACCGGGAGATCGTGACCTGAGCGGAAGTCGGCAGCTTAACCGACTGAGCCACCCAGGCGCCCCATGAGGCAACTCTTATCATTTGAGATGACTCTTATTTGCATAACAAACCTTACTAATCAGCCCTTATTTACCATACATTGTCTAGTCACTTCCCTATAACTTACCCTCAGAAGCCCTAAACCACTTTTTCTTGGTTTAGCCTCTTCTCCACACTTTATTACCTTTTGTAAAGATGATATATAAGGTCCAAATTATAACTGCCTCCTTTGTTGGAGAAGTGGATAAAGTATACCAAAGATGGCTGATTGGACTAAAACAAACTCTGGTCTCTAGCTTAGAGACCCCTCCTCCAGGTTCTTCTTCCTTTGTTTGCTGCCACATGAAAACCACCCCCCCCACACACACACACACAAATATGGAGGCTGATAACTATAAATTACCCTTCCTGCTCGCATTCAGGGCTCAGATCTTTGGAGAAACGGTCTCCCTTGAGGTCACCGGTGTTAAATAAATCTCCAATCCACCAAGGTCTCTGAGTGCCACTTGGTTTTTCCACCAGTGTTCCAGCCTGATTCCGTAACACCCTGAGTCATGTTTCCTTGTGGACTTCTGTGTGTAGGTATGTAATTAAATCTGTTTCCCCCCCCCCCATGTTAATCTGTCTTTCTTTTTAATGTTTTTTTATTTATTTTTGAGACAGAGAGAGACAGAGCATGAACGGGGGAGGGGCAGAGAGAGAGACACACAGAATCTGGAACAGGCTCCAGGCTCTGAGCTGTCAGCACAGAGCCCGACGCGGGGCTCGAACTCACGGACTGAGAGATCACGACCTCAGCCGAAGTCGGCCGCTTAACCAACTGAGCCACCCAGGCGCCCCTGTCTTTTATCAGTTTGATTTACTGGCCCCACCTACTGAATCTAAGAGGTTAGAGGAAGAGTTTTTTCCCTCCTCTACAATGTATCAACTGTGAAATTATAAATTACATTGTAAGTAATATGCAAGGAGAATACCTTTACCAAAACCTGTAGGACACACCAAAAGTGGATTGGAGCAGGGATGCCTTGGTGGCTCAGTTGGTTAAGCATCCAACTGCAGCTCAGGTCATGATCTCATGGCTCATGAGTTCAAGCCTCACATCAAGCTCTAAGTTAAATTTATTTCATTGCTAAAGAAAATGACAAAGAAGAAAAATCACATGGAATATAACTATCATGATAGGGGGAAAAAATCTGTTATAAAAGGGCCAACAGTACTGATAGGGAAATTCCAGTCCTTGCCTGAAGACTCCCCTTCCGGGTTCTTCTTCCCACCCTGCTTGCCACTAGTCCCAAATTACTACTAATGAGGAATGCAGAAGTAACAGATTATAAATTGTCCCCTCTGTTGATGCTTTGGGCTCAGACCTCTGGAAATTGATCTTCTCTGAGCCCACCATTGTAAACTAAACCTCCTGCCTTCCAAGGTCTCCAAGTGCCGCTTGGTTCTTCCACCGGGTGATCCAGACCACCTTCCATAACAATCATACTAAGAAAAAAAAAAGAAGGAAAAAGAAGGAGGAAAGGATTAATAAATAATAGGCTGAGAATAGAGCGGAAAACAAACCAAAGAAGGAAAAGGAGGAGAAAGAGGAGGAGGAGAAGGAGGAAACCAGTGATCAATAAATCCAAGCTACAACTATGAAAAGACCAATAAAATAGGTTAACTTTTTATGAGCCCAATTAAGGGGGAAAAAAAAGAGCACATGTAAAAAGAAGCAAGAATAGGAATGAGGAAGGAGACATAACCACAGAGATTGTGTGACTAGAATGGTGTGAGTTAGAAAAAAAAAAAAAAACTGCAGGAAATGGGGTCATAGAGACAGGTGAGGGTCCTACCACCTGGGGCCTTATAAGCCATAGTACCGTCCTTGCCTTTTACTCTGAATGAAATAGGAAGCCATTAGAGGGTTTTGAACCAAAAAGTGTTATGCCCTGACTCAGGACCACTTTGTTTTCTGTACTGAGAATAGACTAACTATAGGTGGAATAGGAGTCGAACTGGATGCAGTTGCTGGGATCCAGCAGAGCAATGATTGTTGCAGCAACGGGCAGAGTGAGAACTAGTCCTTTTTTGTTTTTACTTTTAAAAAGGAAACTCTATGCCCAACATGAGGCTCAAACTCACAACCTGGAAATCAAGAGTAGCGTGCCCTACCAACGAGTGCTCTACCAAAGCGCCAGCACTAATCTTTTTTTTTATTACGTGAATATACTATGTAATATGGGTGGCTCAGTCAGTTAAGTGTCCGACTTTGGCTCAGGTCATGATCTCACAGTTCATGACTTTGAGCCCCACATCGAGCTCTCTGCTCTCAGCTCAGAGCCCACTTCAGATTCTCTGTCCCTTCCCGTGTGCTCTCTCTCTCTCCCTCTATCTCAAAAATAAATACAAAAAAAACAAAAAACAAACAAAAAAAAAAAAAAACACAGGAAAACCTATGGAAATAGAGGTCAGAATTGTAGTTCCCTTTGGGAAGGTTAATGTGTAATAAAGAACTAACCTTACCTAAGGAGAGATCTGGCCTTGGCCCTTAGCTCCTGGGAGGTGATCTCTAAACTCTTAGAATGTCCTGCCTAGTAAAAGCATATTTGTTTATCTTGGGGGAGCCTTGGGCTAAGCCATACTGGCCTACTCTAATGATGTGATTTATGCTGGGGGCTTTTGGCTGTGCAATATCAGATTGACCTTGGGAGGGACTGGAGGCTAAGGTCAGCCATGCAGGTGGTCGGTCAGTCATAACAACATGACCAATCCCCTATACAAACTCTCTGGACACCAAGGCTCAGGTAAGATTCTCTGGTTCGTGAAACTCAGTGTGTAGTGTTGCCCATTGTCCCTGGGAGAAGTTAGCACTGCCCATGACTCTGGGGAGAAGACAGCCGGAACTTGCCATACATGGAACTCTCCTGGGCTCTGCCCCATGTGCCTCTCCCTTTGGCTGACTGTAATCCGTGTCTGTGGGCTGTAGTAAACCATACCCACGAATATAACACCTTTCAGTGATTTCTGTGAGTCCTCCTAGTGATTTATTGACACTGAGGGCTGTCTTAAGGACCTCCAAACTTGCAACTAGCGTCAGATGTGAGGGTGGTCTTGATTCCCCAATGCTGCAGTGAATGACTGGGATGGGACACTGCACTGCCTTCTGGAGTGCTAGAAATGTTCTGTAGCTTGATCTGGGGAATGGTGTCTTTGTCTTTGTCTTTGTCTTTGTCTTTGTCTTTGTCTTTGTCTTTGTCTTT
>NW_024412395.1:8761240-8777875 GCF_014898765.1 Herpailurus yagouaroundi | reverse complement strand
TCTTTGTCTTTGTCTTTGTCTTTGTCTTTGTCTTTGTCTTTGTCTTTTTTTTTGACAGAGCACAAATAGGGGAAGGGCAGAGAGAGAGGGAAACAATCACAGGCAGGCTCCATGACATCAGCTCAGAGCCTGATGGGGGGTCGAACTCATGAACCGCAAGATCATGACCTGAGCCAAGATCAAGAGCCAGATGCTTAACCGACTGAGCCACCCAGGTGCCCCTACAGCAATGCTTAAGTTACCCCCTTGCCACCCAAAAATTCAACAACCTAGGATGGTTTGGAGTCCTTGAAGCTGAGTGTTGTGGGTGAATTGTGTCCTCCGAAAAGGTATGTTGAAGTCCTAATCCCTAGTACCTGTGAATGTGTGATCCTCTTTGGAAACGGGGTTTTTTCAGATGTAATTAAGATGAAGTCAGCCTGGGTTAGGGTGGGCCCTAACCCAATGACAGTATCCTTTTAAGAAGAGAGAAATTTGGGGCGCCTGGGTGGCGCAGTCGATTGGGCGTCCGACTTCGGCCAGGTCACGATCTCGTGGCCTGTGGGTTCGAGCCCCGCGTCAGGCTCTGGGCTGATGGCTCAGAGCCTGGAGCCTGTTTCCCATTCTGTGTCTCCCTCTCTCTCTGCCCCTCCCCCGTTCATGCTCTGTCTCTCTCTGTCCCCCCAAAAAATAAATAAACGTTGAAAAAAAATTTAAAAAAAAAAAGAAGAGAGAAATTTGGAAGAGAAAGAATAAGACATAAAGATGAAATCAGAAATAGACGTCATGCTGCCATAAACCAAGAAATGTCCCGGGGCTCTCAGAGGTTGGAAAAGGCAAAGAAGGGTCTTCCCCTACAGTCATCAGAGAGAGAGCATGGTCCTGCTGACACCTTGATCTTGGACATCCAGACTCCAGAACCGTAAAAATAGATGTCTGTTGTTTAAGACACCCGGGGGGGGGGGGGGGGCGCCTGGGTGGTTCAATAGGTGGAGCGTCCAACTCTTGATTTTGGCTCAGGTCATGATCTCATGGTTTGTAGAATCAAGCACTGTGTCAGCTCCCTGCTGAATGTGGAGCCTGCTTGGATTCTTTCTCCCCCCCCCCCCCTCTGCCCTTCCCCTGCTCATGCTCCCTCTTTCTCTCACTCTCTCAAAATAAATAAAATAAACATTAAAAAAAAAAAAGACACCCAGTCTGTAGAATGTTTTTACAACACCCCCAGGACGCTAATACACATGTTTACATGTAGCAGAGGAGGAGGAAGAGGGCTGTATTCAGGAAATTACTAATGGTTACCTCAGAGGAGTGGTTACCTCAGAGGGCATTTGGTTGGGTATAGATTTTTAGCTTTACCTTTATATTTGGGCACAAAGACTCCTTAAAGGGTGGTTCGTATTTCTTTATCTTAAAAGTTTATTTGGTGCTTTTCAAATTAACAATCGTAACACATTATTACTGCAACAAGTGAAATGATTCACTATAAATATTTGGGTTTCAGACAACCAATGAATAATTTTTGATGTGTGTCCCATACGAAATGTGGGACGTATTTATACCAAAAAAGGTATTGAACGTTCGTCTCAAATTCAAATGTACCTGAGCAGCCTGTATTTGATCTGGCACACTCCTCCGCCAGATGGCCACATAGCTTGCCCTATTAACCGCATGCAGGTCGTCTTTGCTCAACCATCACTTTCTCATGAAGGTCTTTCCCAACCATTTTATTTCAAATCGCAGCCCACCTCCACTGCTCCCCAAAATCCCTTTGGCTCTACCACCCACTTAAAACAATGTTTCCTGTTTATTTGCTCGGTCTCTATCTCCCTCAGTATAGAATGTAATCTCATGAGGGCAGGATTTTGAGTGTATGGTCACTGCCTATGCAAATCCCAAATGCCTAGAATAGTGCTGGCACATGGGAGCCTCTCAATGAATACTTATTGAACAAACGAAAGCATAAAGACACTAGTAAGGCTATGCTGGCTTTCTCCATTGCGATGAGAGCAGATGGTTTTTAGCAGTCCCAGGGAGCATACCGGAAAAGGCACCCACAGCCCCTGTCCTCGGGTTGAGCAGGCGGAATCAATTACTTTCATTTATTCATCTAATATACTTTGAGCACTCACTATCTGCCAACGCAATTCGTTGCCAGAGATGTTAGGTGAATAATCCCACAGGGTCCTGTGGTCTGGAGGAGGAGACACATAATAGTAACACATAACAGGTAGATGATTATTTGTTACAGTGATGATCTCTCTATGGAGGAAAAGAACAAAGAGAGCATAATCTGGTCTGGGGGGTCAAGGAAGACTTCCCAGAAGGGAGCTGCTGTTGAGATCTGAAGGCTGAGCCTGAGTTTACGGGAACAGAGGTGTTTAGACCGAGGGATGCAGGAGAGCAAAATTTTCCACCCCAAAACATATCTTTGGCATGTGGATTATTTTAGGCTGATTATTTTTTAAAAACAGAAGGCTTAGGAAAAATATTATGTACCATTGTTTCTGGGTGGCCCAGCAAACATTTGTTTACCACACATTTATTCTTTCCATTCTTCCTGTGAATTACCTTCCTTCCCTTTGAGCCCCTGGACCCCGACCCCTTCTCCTTAGTCCAAAATGGCATATATACCTCATTGTGCCTGACTGTCTTTGGAATATCTTACGTTTATGTGGATCCCCTGTACATACATAATTAAATTTTATTTTCTTCTGTTAATCCATCTCATGTCAGTTTAATTGTTAGGACAGCTAGAATCTTGAAGGATAGAGGAAAATGTTTCCTCCCCAACAGTTGGTATAGTCCACAGGATGAACTTCCCAGGCTGGACACTGTTCATTTTGAGGCACTGCAGCTGAAAGATATTGGGATATCTGATAAAAGCTGGCAGAAAATAACATTTCTTACCACATTGGCCTCCCAGATCTCCATCTATGGGGTCTGATGGAAATGAAAGTGGTGAGAGTCCTTTTCTCCTCTAAATTTAAAATTGCAGGAAAAAAAAAATATTTGTACACTAGTTTCTTGGGTATAGCAACTTCGGTAAAAATTTGTTATGAGTATTCTTGTTTCATGTTGATCCTTTTCCCCCCAGAGACGGTCATTGTTTTCTTTTGTCTTTGTCTTTTGTGTCATTTCTCATGAAACATGGAGAACAATAGGGCTCATTGGGTTTTCCTTTCATCTTGTTCTGTGTCTTAAGAGCGTGGCTTTATGACCAGTGAGAATATTCTTTTTGGACTCTGCCATCCAGAGGATGCATGTACCGACCGGCGTGCGTCTGGCAGACAGCCAAAGAGGCTGTGGATCCAAGAGTTATCTATTTAAATTTTTTTTTCCAACGTTTATTTATTTTTGGGACAGAGAGAGACAGAGCATGGACGGGGGAGGGGCAGAGAGAGAGGGAGACACAGAGTCGGAAACAGGCTCCAGGCTCTGAGCCGTCAGCCCAGAGCCCGACGCGGGGCTCGAACCCACGGACCGTGAGATCGTGACCTGGCTGAAGTCAGACGCTTAACCGACTGCGCCACCCAGGCGCCCCAAGAGTTATCTATTTAAACACACTTTGTTCTCTTTGTCCAACTGTACCAGCTCTCAGGGGAATTTGCCATAAGGGGTCCTGGTCCATAAGGGACGTTTGTCACCTCAACTTTCACTGTAAATATGGGTTACATCTCATTTGTGGCTAGATATGGCTGGACAGAAATGTGGGTCACACCATTTGCTGCTAAATCTTTCTTAGGTTAAGTTTGGGAATGAACTTTCTAGATCCTGTGAAAGCTGCATTTTGCACTTTATGGTTCCTTTTCTTACCAAAGATAGTCACTGTTTTTCTTTGTTTGTTGTGTTGTTTGCCATAAAAAGCAAGATGAGGGGCACCTGGGTGGCTCAGTCTGTTAAGCCTCCGACTTCGGCTCAAGTCCTGATCTCACGGTTTGTGGGTTCAAGCCCTGCGTTGGGCTCTGTGCTGACAGCTCAGAGCCTGGAGCCTGACTTGGATTCTGTGTCTCCCTCTCTCTCTACCCCTCCCCCTTTCATGCTCTGTCTCTCCGTCTCTCAAAAAGAAATAAACGTTGAAAAAAAAATTAAAAAAAAAAAAAAAACAAGGTGTGGGGCACCTGGGTGGCTCAGTCGGTTAAGCGGCTGACTTCAGCTCAGGTCATGATCTCGCGGTTCCGTGAGTTCGAGCCCCGCGTCAGGCTCTGTTTCCTGGAGCCTGTTTCCGATTCTGTGTCTCCCTCTCTCTCTCTGACCCTCCCCCGTTCATGCTCTGTCTCTCTCTGTCTCAAAAATAAATAAACGTTAAAAAAAATTAAAAATAAAAAAATAAAATAAAATAAATAAAAAAAACAAGGTGATAGGGCAGGACGTAGGCATAGGTCCTGTTGTTTGAGCCAGGCTCACAGAGTGGGGATTTCACAGTTCTCACCAGATCGGTGTCTGTTTAGACAAACTTTGCTGTGGGTTAACGTGCACATGAGGTAAAGGCTGTTGCTAAAGGGCATCTTGCAAGCCAAAGCCACAAAATGGGTGGACACAGGTCAGGCATTTAAAGGCTGTTAGAGTGCTCACCCCCTAACCCTAAGACTCCAACTTAGGATAAGTTGGTCATGGAATGGGTTACATTGACACCAGGTCACCTGCCAACCTCAAGAAAATTTTTTTACAAGATACTCTTGTAAAGAAAACATCACATAATACCCAACCACACAACATATTCCTCTTAGGTATTAGTTTGGCTCCAAGAGCTACAAGGCTTAGCTCAAGCTATTGATGTGCATATAAGAAAAATCAGGGGGGCCTGTGTGGCTCAGTCAGTTAAGTGTCTGACTTCGGCTCAGGTCATGATCTCATGGTTTGTGGGTTCAAGCCCCACATCAGACTCTGTGCTGACAGCTCAGAGCCTGGAGCCTGCTTTGGATTCTGTGTGTGTGTCTCTCTCTCTCTCTCTGCCCTTCCCCCACTTGCACTCTGTCTCTCTCTCTGTCTCAAAAATAAGTGAACATTAAAAAAATTTTTTTTCAATAAAAAATAAATCTGTGGTCTGAATATACAGTAGCACTTAACTAAAGCACTTAACTGAAAAAGACTTAACTGGCTTACTTTTTCCTTAAAATGTAGGCTTATTGGGGCACCTGGATGGCTCAGTTGGCTAATTGTCCGACTTCAGCTCAGGTCGTGATCCCATGGTCTGTGGGTTTGAGCCCCTCACTGGGCTTTGCTGACACCTCAGAGCCTGGAGCCTGCTTCACATCTGTCTGGCTCTCTCTCTCCCCCTCCCCGACGTGCACTCTGTCTCTCTCAAAAATAAATAAACATTAACAATTTTTTAAAGTAGACCTACTGTTGTTTTTCCAATTCTAAAAATAATCCTGAATAATAGACAATTTGTACAATACAGAAAAAAAGAGAGGAAAAAGCCTTTTCTGTCCCCCTTCATTCAAAGATAACTAGTATTGGGGACTCCTGGCTGCCTCAATTGGTAGAGCATGTGACTCTCGATCTCGGGGTTGTAAGTTTGAGCCCCATGTTGGGTGTAGAGATCACTTAAAAATAAAGCATTAAAAAAAAAGATAACTCGTATAAAATATTAGTGTGTTCTTCCCCTTTTCTCAGGATTATATTACTTTTGTCTTGACAGCCATCATCAAACTTTATATATTATCAAATATTTATACATTAAATATTGGGTGTATCTGTTTTCACTAATTTCAGTAGCAATCATTTTGGTCATATGGCAATAAACTTCTCACAAACAGTATTCGTGACACCATTCCCTTATTGTTGGGCCTTTTGGATCATATTGTTACCATTTCTGACATTACCATAATGCTGCAACTGACATTCTGGTGCAGAACCCTTGATTACATTTAGATTTCTTGTGTTGAAGTCCCGTAAGTAAAATTATTAGATCGGAAAGTGTAAACATTTTCAGCTTCTTAATGCTACTGAAAAACTACTTTCCAAAAGCATCTTGCCAGTGTACAACCCCAACAGCAATATAATACATAAGGATACATCTCCTCATTTTTCCGATTCGCATCTCTTTGACTTTCAGTGTAAACATTTTCCATATTTGGCCCAAGGTCTGAATCCAGAGCTTCAGTGTGTTAAGACTCAGGTGGTGGGTCATTTTTGGCTCGGTGGATTAAACAGCCGTCCATTCATAGGACGACCCACCTTCTCCCAAACCAGTGACTCCCAAAGAATCCCCAAATTCCCCATTAGGGATCCCCAAGGGCCAGACAAGGGCCAGGGGCACTGGCAGGCGACTGTGGAATGCCGTGAGGTCACTGCAGGTGGTTTTCTCTGGGTTCTCTCTCCCGGCAGAACATTCCCTGGGGATGACAGGGTTGGGAAGGACACTCCTCACACTTATCACCCTCTTCCTGGCACTGAGGTGAGAATCGTGATTTTGACTCTTGTAAATGACTTCATATGGAATTGGACAATGCATACGAAGGGAAATGGGGTGTGATGGAGAGAGGCACCAGTCATTGTAACAGTGGATATTTGGGGTGTCTAAGCAAGGCTTGGCAAGTGCCTCCCAATAATAAAAGCTTTTGGTAGAGCCAGTAGCCCAGAAGTGTCAGCATCAAATTCAAGAAAGCAGAAGAGAGGTGACTTTTTCTCCTTTAAAGAATATATATACATGTGGCGAAATGTTAAGGGTGGTTATTTCTGCATTTTGGCAATTACGAGTGATCTTTATATTCTTCTGAATGCTTCTATATTTTTCCAAATTTCTAAAAACAAATACTATCTCATAACTCAAAATACCCCAAATCCTTAAGTCGTTGCAAAAATATTCCAAGGGAAAACTTATTTGGAAGGAAATTCTAGTTAAATATGGCAGCTGCAACAGCAGAATTTCTGTCTACTTCCTACTGGAAACACCACCAAAAGTTAATGAAAGAATCAAAATAAGCATAAATCTAAAAGACAAAGAAATGGGGAAAGAACGTGACTGTAGATCAGAGACATCCACAAGATTTAGGAAGGCAAAAAGCAAGAGACCAAAGAGAACTGGCATTATTACCTAGAGAAAGCTAGAATCTAAACTCTGGAGAGAGGGGCTGCTGGTTGAGGGAGAAGGAGCATGTAGGCTCAGGAGGCACCAGACAAGGGGGAGGGTTGGATGGTCTTGGCAACTGGATGGGTTGTGTCTGTGTAACAGCAGGCGATACCCCACAGGACAGTGCCTGACATCTGGTGTTTCATAAACATTGTTACTGGGGTGCCTGGTGGCTCAGTCAGTTAAGCATCCGACTTTGCCTCAGGTCATGATCTCGTGGTTAGTGGGTTCAAGCCCCGTGTCGGGCTCTCTACTGACAGCTCAGAGCCTGGAGCCTGCTTCGGATTCTGAGCCTCCCTCTTGGCCTATCCCCCACTCACACTGTCTCTCTCTCTCTCTCTCTCTCTCAAAAATGAATAAACCAATTTTTTTAAAAATTAAAAAAATAAACATTGTTACTGAATGGATGAATGGTAAAAGAGTAGATTTCCTTTTTTTTTTTTTTTTTTTAAGTTTATGTGTGTATTTTTAAGAGAGGGAGAGAGCACAAGTGGGGAAGGGGCAGAAAGACTGAGAGAGAGGGAGACCCAGAATCCAAAGCAGGCTCCAGGCTCTGAGCTGTCAGCACAGAGCCCAACTTGGGGCTCAAACTCATGAACTGCTGGATCATGACCTGAGCTGAGGTCTCACGCTTAACTGACTGAGCCACCCAGGCACCCCAACTTTCCTTTTTGTTTAAAAAAAATTTTTTTATGTTCATTTATTTTTGAGAAAGAGAGAGACAGAGTGTGAGCAAGGGAGGGGCAGAGAGTGAGGGAGACACGGAATCCGAAGCAGGTTCCAGGCTCTGAGCTGTCAGCACAGAGCCTGAAGCACGGCCTGAACCCATGAACTGTGAGATCATGACCTGAGCCAAAGTCAGACGCTTAACAGACACCCAGGCACCCAGGTGCCCTCAGACACCTTTCTAAGGAAGGAGACATTAGTACCAACTCTGGTGAGAGTGACAAAAAGGTCTCTTCAGGCATTTTGGGGAAAAAGCAGCCTCAGCGTTGGGGGCATATGCTATATTGGTCAGCCGGAACCAGCTGGCGGAACTTCTCGAAGGCCAGTTGCAATGAAGGGAGGGGGGGGCTTGCCTTAGGACAGCTCCTCTGGTACTGTGAGAAGGCAGAGTCTGGGCAGTGGGCACATAAAGGAAGGAGAATTGGAAGGTCACCACTGAAGGAGACTCAGGGGGCTGGGTACTGAGGGGCTAGGAGGAGACAAGTTTCTGTATACTCTTCTGTGATGTGTGTTTACGTTTTTTTGTTTTGTTTTTAATTTTATTTTAGAAAGAGTGTGAGTGGGGGAGGGGGCAAAGGGAGAGAGAGGATCTTAAATAGGCTCCTCACTGTGCGCTGATGGACGGCCCCACCCCACCACCCTGGGATCATGACCCTGGCCGAAATCAAGAGTGCAACGCTTAACCGACTGAGCCACGCAGGCGCCCCTATATTTCAATGTTTTAAAACTCTGTGCATTAATTTCCCCTCCAAAACCCCTTTTGGAAAATAGACCAATGAGTGGATTGCTTAGCTGCGGTTTATACATAGAATGGAATATTATTCAGTCTTCACTATTATTCAGAAGGAAATCCTGACATGCTCTACACCCTGAGTTAAACTTGAGGACATTATGCCCAACCCAAAAGCACAAATACTTTATGATTCCCCTTGGATGCGGCACCGAGAGTAGTCAACTTCGCAGAGACAGATGACAGTAGAAGGGTGTTGCCAGGGACTGAGAGGAGGGAGGAACGGGGAGTGTTTGATGGGTACGGAGTTTCCGTTTGGAAGGACGGAAAAGTACCAGGGAGACACGCACAGCAATGTGAATGCCCCCGAATTCTACCCTTACAGACAGTTAAGATGGTCAATGTTAAGTTATGTCTGCTTCACCACGATTAAAAAAAAAAAAAAAAAAAAAACAAAAAAAACGGACCAGTGAAAGACGTACAAGAATACTGCCGTGTCATCCAGTCTGAGTGACTAAGAGTGATGAGGCCATTAACGGAGACAGGCAGGAGGGGAGGGTGAGCAGGTTTGTGGGGAAACAGAGTCAGCTCCTGGCGGTCAGGTCGCGCGTGCCTGCCGTGCACTGCGGCTGGGCGGTCCTTTGTTCTCAGCATCTCCAATCTTCCCCAAGGCAGGTGTGCTTGTTTTAATTTCTTCACAGGTGGGCTCACGGGCTCGGGGCCAGGTGACCCCAGGCCGGTCGGTCCCACCGTGCCATGCTGGGGGTGGCGCGGAGCTTGGAGGATGAGAATCGGAGGGGCATTTTCCTGAGCGGAGGTCCTGGTAAGGCCACCGGCGCGGTGAGGCGCCGGGGAAGGGTGAAGGAGAGCAGAAAGCAAGCTCTGGGGGCGGTCCTACGTTCATGACCGCGCCCCGGCCGCGGGGCTGCTGTGATTACCACTCCTCCCGCAGAAGTGTCCACCCCCAGGGTCCCCGGGTTAAGACCTGGGCCTTGTAGTGCCCGCGCCCGGCCGCTGAGCCCGGGCCTTCAGCAGCCACAAGGAGAGGAAGCAAAGTGATCTCAATCCTTGTCAACACTCTGGACCGCACTTGCCAGCGAGGAGCCAGCCAGGAGGAGAGGGTAAACGCTGCACTCCTCCCAGACAGCAGGAGCAGGAGCGTCTCCCCGGAAGCAAAGGTGCCAGCCACCCTGAGCCCGCTGGGGAAGGCGCAGGGGCAGGCAAGGCCTCCTGGTGCATTTGGTGTGCTGGGTGGGGGCCTAGGGGGCGCCGTGCAACTCCCCAGCCAGCTAAAACACTGTAGAGGTTGCAGGGGGGGAGGCCACTGCCCACCTCTGAATCGTAGAAGCATCCAGAAGGAAGTAAGCAGAGGCTTCTGCCAATTGATCCGGAGACTGGGAAAAGGTCCCACAGTTATTAATAACCCCTGTGTTCTGGGAACTGATTTCATGCGCCAGACAAAGGGATTAAAAAGTTGCTGTTGAAGGCAAAGTGGTTTTAGCCAGGGCTCCACTCTCTGCTCTCCCCATAATGAACATTTTTCTCCTCGGGAACACGCGGAGCTGATTGGCCTCTTGACACATCTGGTGAGCTGGGAGCCGCGCGGTTGATTGGCACGCTTTGGTGACCGCTGCGTCTTCCCGGTGTGCTTGCCGCGGCCACCCCCGTCTGAGTCCGCCCTGAGAGTGGGGGTGAACGCGCCTGCTCGCGGGGCTTCTGGGGGACAGCCGAGCAGGGAGCCACTCAGGACCTGAGGCCCCGGCAGCGGTCCAGCCACCGCCCCGCAAGATGGAGACCATGTTAATCGGTCCTTGCACAGATAGTGCGATGAACTTCACCTTGTCGACAGAGTTGCAGCGACGCTGGCTGTGTTTTTATGCCCTTTCGCCGTCCTGGGCCCACTTGGGAGGAGGCTACAAATAAATAGATTGGTGGGGTGCCTGGGTGGCTCAGTCACTTGAGTATCTGACTTCCGCTCAGGTCATGGTCTTGCGGTTCGTGGGTTCGAGCCCCACACCGGGCTCTGTGCTGACAGCTCGGAGCCTGGAGCCTGCTTAGGATTCTGTGTCTCCTTCTCTCTCTTCCTTTCCCCTGTTCATATTCTCTCTCTCTCTCTCTCTCTCTCTCTCTCTCTCTCTCTCTCAAAAATACATAAACATTAAATTAAAAAACCAAAAACTAAAAATAAATAGATTGGGACCTGAGAGAGGGTCAAGGAAACAGTTTCCCGTGGACACAGTGTTAGAAATTGGTCAGCTCCCTTCACTCGCTCAACTGTGAGCAACTTGAGGGGAGGCTCTGCACCCCCAGATGAGACACAGGAGCAGCCACTTTGTAAGTTAATATTGAATTAACTGAGTGATGTTGTAACACAGAATTATTTCAACACGTAGCTAACTGGTCCTTATAACTCCCTTCCTGTGAGTGCTTACTTTTATCCCCTCAGCCAAGGACACAGAAACGATCTCTCTGCCCTGCCCACCAAGCCCTCTAGGGGAGGGTCCCGAGCCCCCAAAGCAGGGTCGGGGGCACGTCTTTGGCAGGACAAGCGTTTCCTCCTGGCTCTTCGACTCCCTCGCTGCTCAACCCTGACCAAGCCCGCATCTCCTCTGGGCCCCCAGTGTGGCCGGGAGGCTCAAAGGAAACCCATCTTTACCAGCCCCTTCCTGCAGCCCCTGTGTCTACTGACGGGAGAGGGGGCCAGAGGTTTGCTAAGGCCCTCAAAGCCTGCCACCTGGACCACTGCACCGGCCACCCAACTGGCCTTTTGTCCCTTTCACCTCCTTTTCCTTCCTGCATCCAGAGTGATTGTACTAAATCACAACTTGAAGTGGCCGCGTTTAAAAACACTGATGTAATGGGGCGCCTGGGTGGCTCAGTCGGTTGAGCGTCCGACTTCAGCTCAGGTCACGATCTCGTGGTCTGTGAGTTTGAGCCCCGCGTTGGGCGCTGGGCTGATGGCTCAGAACCTGGAGCCTGCTTCCGATTCTCCCTCTCTCTCTGCCCCTCTCCTGTTCATGATCTGTCTCTCTCTGTCTCAAAAATAAATAAACATTAAAAAAAATTTTTTTAAAAACACTGATGTACCAAGTGTTGACACAGCCGTGGTGGGACTGGCATCCTCAAACACTTTGGCTGGGAACACAAAATGGCCACTCTAGGAAAGAGTTTGGTAATTTCTTTCTTTTCTTTTAAGATTTTATTTATTTATTTATGTAGAATGTTTATTTTTGAAAGAGAGCAAGTGAGCGAGTGGGGGAGGGGCAGAGAGGGAAGGAGAAAGAGGATCCAAAGCAGGCTCTGCACTGAGAGCAGAGAGCCTGTTCTTGGGCTCAAACTCACGAGCAGCGAGATCATAACCTGAGCTGAAACCAAGAGCTGGACACTTAACAGATTGAGCCCCCCAGGCACCGCTAAGGTTTTATTTTTTTTAAGTAATCTTTACATCCAAATTGGGGCTTGCACTCACAACCCCAAGATCAAGAGTCACATGCTATACCGACTGAGCCAGCCAGGTGTCCCAATGTATCTGTTCTTTGGCCAGGGTCCTGAGGAAATGCCCAGGGGGTTCAGGGAGGCCCAGGGAGTAGAGCCTCCTTTCAACACCAGAGGGGCTTCATGTTTAGACAAGTCTTGGTAACAGAACAGGTGAATAAAGGGTTTCCTTGGTAAACTAAACTTTGAAACAAATCCTGGTGTGGGCTTTGTCTTCCGAAGTGTAGGCTTTTCTCCATATGTTTTTTTTTTTTTTTTAATTTTTTTTTTTTTTAACGTTTATTTATTTTTGGGACAGAGAGAGACAGAGTATGAACGGGGCGGGGGCAGAGAGAGAGGGAGACACAGAATCGGAAGCAGGCTCCAGGCTCTGAGCCATCAGCCCAGAGCCCGACACGGGGCTCGAACTCACAAACTGCGAGATCGTGACCTGAGCTGAAGTCGGACGCTTAAACGACTGAGCCATCCAGGCGCCCCAGTTTTTTTTTTTTTTTAAGTTTATTTAGAGAGAGAGCTCACGAGCAGAGGAGGGACAGAGAGAGAGAGAGGGAGAGAGAGCATTCCAAGAAGGCTCAACATTGGGCTCGATCTGACCATGAGATCATGACCTGAGCTGGAATCAAAAGTTGGATGCTCAACTGACTGAGTCCCTCAGGCACCCCATCTCCACGTGTTTTGACGTGGGTCCATGGGAGTTGCCCCCCGACCCCAGCTGTGGTCTTAGGTAAACCAACAAGTGTGGTGTCCTAAGCTCTGACCCTCCAGCCTATGGTTCTCTGTGAAAACAAGGGGCAGAAATTAAAACTACAATGCGCTATCTCTGAACACCCACTGGAATGGCTGAAATTAAAAAGACTGACTATGCCAAGTACTGGCAAGGGTGTGGAGCAACTGAGAACCTCTCACAATGCTGCTGGAAATATAAAACTGCTTTGGAATCATTTGGCAGGTTCCTATAAAGCTAAAATACATGTATCATATACCCAGAGATCCCACTTTGGTATTTACCCAAGTGAAATGAAGACATGCTCATTCAAAGCCTGGTACATGAATGTTTAGAACAGTTTAATTTGGGGGGAATGCAAGCTGGTGCAGCCACTCTGGGAAACAGTATGGAGGTTCCTCAAAAAACTAAAAATAGAACTACCCTACGACCCAGCAATCACACTACTAGGCATTTATCCACGGCATACAGATGTGTTGTTTCAAAGGGACACGTGCACCCCCATGTTTATAGCAGCACTATCAACAACAGCCAAAGTATGGAAAGAGCCCAAGTGTCCATCGATGGATGAATGGATAAAGAAGATGTGGTATATATATATACACACACACACACACACACACACACACACACACACACAATGGAGTGTTACTCGGCAAGCAAAAAGAATGAAATCTTGCCATTTGCAACTACATGGATGGAACTGGAGGGTTATATGCTAAGTGAAATTAGTCAGTCAGAGAAAGACAAAAATCATATGACTTCACTCATATGAAGACTTTAAGAGACAGAACAGATGAACATAAGGGAAGGGAAACAAAAATAATATAAGGACAGGGAAGGGGACAAAACACAAAAGACTCATAAATATGGAGAACAAACTGAGGGTTACTGGAGGGGTTGTGGGAGGGGGGATGGGCTAAATGGGTAAGGGGCTTAAGGAATCTACTCCTGAAGTCATTGTTGCACTATATGCTAACTAATTTGGATGGAAATTTAAAAAAATAAAAAATTATATTAAAAAAAGAACAGTTTGATTTTTTTTAATTTTAATTTTTTTTAAGTTTATTTCTTTATTTTGAGGAGTGGGGAGCCCCTGATGGGGGGCTTGATCTCACGAACTGTGAGATCGTGACCTGAGCCAAAATTAAGAGTGGGACGCTTCGCTGACTGAGCCACCCAGGTACTCCAATTTGTTTATCTTTTTTACTATTTTTTAAAAATTGAAGTACAGTAGGGGCACCTGGGTGCCTCAGTCAGTTAAGTGTCTGACTTCAGCTCAGGTCATGATCTCTCAGTCTGTAGGTTCAAGTCCCAAGTTGGGCTCTGTGCGAACAGCTCAGAGCCTGGAGCCTGCTTCGGATTCTGTGTCTCCCTCTCTCTCTGGCAGCCCACCCACTCCCCGCTCATGCTCTGTCTCTCTGTCAAAAGTAGATAAACATTAAAAAAAAATTGAAATATAGTCACACACAATGTTACATTAGTTTCAACATAGCGATTCCATAGGTCTATAGTTTATAGTGTACCTATCGTCTGTCGCTTACAACGCGATTATGATACCATTGGCCATATTCCCTACGCTGTGCCTTTTATTCCATGACTTAATCATTCCATAACTGGAAACCCGTGCCTCCCACTCCCCCTCGCCCATTTTGCCCATTCTTCACCTCCTCCCCTCTGGGAAGCATCAGTTTGCTCTCTGTATATTTGGGTCTGTCTCTAGAGCGACTTTATTAACGATCGTACAAAACTGGAAACCATCCAAATGCCCACCAGCTCGTAAAGGGACAGTCTTCCTTCACACAGCAGGATACCACCCAGGATACAAGGGACTAACTACTGGGACACGGGTGATCTTGAACGCATTAGGTTCTGTGAAACAAGCAAAGATGAGGGTGTGTTCGTGATTCCATTCATATACAATTATAGCACAGGCAAACTGTGGGGTCAGAAATGAGAGCAGTGGTTGCTGGGAGCCAGGGGCAGGGGGAGGAGACTGGCAGCAAAGGGGCATGAGGGAACTTTTGGGGTGACAGAAATATTCTGTATCTTGATTGTGGTGCTGGTTGTACAAGTAGATGCTTTTGTCCAAATTCTTCCAACTGCACGCTGAAACTTTTTAAAATAAAATAGATGTTAGTGTATGTAAATTATATCTCAATAAAGCTGATTTTCTAAAAATGAGGAACAGTGGGGTGCCTGGGTGGCTCAGTTAAGTGTCCACTTCTTGGTTTTGGCTCAGGTCGTGATCTCACGGTTTGTGAGTTCGAGCCCCACATTGGGCTCTGAGCTGACAGCACAGAGCCTGCTTGGGATTCTCTCTCTCTCTCTCTCTCTCTCTCTCTCTCTCAAAAAACAAAGCAAAACAAAACAAACAAAAAAAACCCTTACTAAAAATGAATAACAGTACGTGCTTTTAGAATACCAAGAAGGGGCGGGGCGCCTGGGTGGCGCAGTCGGTTAAGCGTCCGACTTCAGCCAGGTCACGATCTCGCGGTCCGGGAGTTCGAGCCCCGCGTCGGGCTCTGGGCTGATGGCTCAGAGCCTGGAGCCTGTTTCCGATTCTGTGTCTCCCTCTCTCTCTGCCCCTCCCCCGTTCATGCTCTGTCTCTGTCTGTCCCAGAAATGAATAAACGTTGAAAAAAAATTTTTTTAATAAAAAAATAAAAAAAGAATACCAAGAAGGGGAAAATCAGTTTAAGGCTTTGTTCCTCACTTAAATCCAAAACTTGCCATTCTTTTATTTATATGGTTGGAGGTGGCAGAAAGTGGACAGAACATAAGATTTGCGGTCCAACAGGCTCAGGGAGCCCTCTCGCACCTGTATACAAGCTTTGTGACCTTGGTCCACTTGCTTAGCCCATCTGAGACTAAGTTTGCCTGTCTGTATGATACTGTGGCATTAAAAAAATAAAATAAAATAAATAAATAAAAATAATAAAACTCGGGGCACCTGGGTGGCTCAGTCGGTT
This sequence comes from Herpailurus yagouaroundi, assembly GCF_014898765.1. NCBI lineage: Eukaryota > Metazoa > Chordata > Mammalia > Carnivora > Felidae > Herpailurus > Herpailurus yagouaroundi. The sequence goes on along the minus strand of NW_024412395.1, from coordinate 8,762,174 downwards.
AAGCATCCGACTTCGGCTCAGGTCATGATCTCGCGGTCCGTGAGTTCGAGCCCCGTGTCGGGCTCTGTGCTGACCTCTCAGAGCCTGGAGCCTGTTTCGGATTCTGTGTGTGTGTCTCTCTCTGACCCTCCCCCGTTCATGCTCTGTCTCTCTCTGTCTCAAAAATAAATAAACGTTAAAAAAAAAATTTAAAAAAAAAAAATAAAACTCCGAGGCACACATACATGTTTTATGCATCCATGTATGAGGTAAGTATGTGGAAAGCTTCTCCCAGTACCTGGAATGTAGTTTAAATAGCATCAACCCACCCAACCACAAGTGCCATAAACAAAGTGACAGGGAATCCTGTTTTGTCTCTAAGGAATGCTGGAAAGCAGGAGGCAAACTTTAATCGGCTCTGAAAACATGGCTTTTGGAAGGAAAAACAAATACAATCTTTGCCCCTGGGCCCGTGTTGCCTGCTCCCAGCGGCCGCCCGCTGAATGAACGTGAGTTCACGGTGACGGCAGAGAGAGCCCCGCTTCCTGACACATGTAGCACCTGGGAGGGTCCGTTGACCCCAGCCCCCACACCCTGCACAAATGACTTTTATGGCCTCCCACCCGCAGGCCGTTCAACTGGAGGGTCAGCCTCCCTACTGGCCAGCGGGAAATTCTTCCCTGACACATACCTGCGGTGATTCGTTGCCCATATTTTCCATCTAGTGGGCAGCTGTGTGTAATGTTTAACCAGAAAAAGAGGGGCTAAACGATGCAAGACACGTTTACAATGTAAATGGGGTGGGGGTGGGGGGAGCTCCCCCACTGGTCACACTGGGGGTGGCAAGCGTATGTACGGGCTTCCTTGAGTTTTACTGGCCAAACAGATGTCAACCACCCCCTGGGCTTCGGAAAGCTGTCAGTTTGCTCGGACTTTTGGGGGGGGGGCGGGGGGG